>NC_079293.1:86057500-86364583 GCF_023638135.1 Falco biarmicus
GCTGCTTGTCACAGCTCTCTGTGCCGCTGCCACACACAAACAGGCGCTGGGGGCCAGTTGTTGCCCACCCTGGCCGGCCCTTCGGCTGGCTGCGGGGTGGGGGGCTCGGCAGCAGCGTGCGCCGCGGCTCGCCGGGGCTCCAGCCAAGAACTTTTTACCGCGTCGTAAGTTTGCAAAAGAGCTTCAGATGAAAGCCTACATTGTTTTGAAGTGCTAGACATTTTCCTGCTCGAAAGTTTCGAACGGGGAACTTCTGCTGGGTTTTGGATTCAGGTCTTGTCGGTTCCCTGGCTGCCAAAATGACTTTTGTGAGGCAGATAAAACTTGGAATAGATCTGGTTCAACCTTTGCAGCCAGCTCCTACGCCTAGGAAGTTTCTGAAACAAAACCCAGAGTCTCTGGGGGAAGAGAAGGGGGGGGGGGGGAGAAAAAAGAGAAAAAAAGAAAGAAAAAAGAAAAAAAAAAAACCACCACCTCCAGCACTCTCGATTGTCGCTCAGTTTAGAGAGTTTGGACTCATCGCGGCTCAAAAACAAGCCCGTGAAACAGCCTTTTGGCCCGGCCGTGGCTTTGATGCCCCCCCTGGATGCGCAGCCCCGGGGGCGGGCGGGGCAGGCGGCACCGGCGGGGGCCGCCGCGAGACCGCCTGGACAGCCCCCCCCGCCCCCGGTGTGGTACCGGAGTGGAAATAGCCAGAGAACACCGAAACCACGTTAACGCACACCCCGGCGCCCCCCGCCCGGCTGCCCCCCGGGCCGGTCCCCGCGCTGAGCAGCGCAGCCGCTGCCCGGTGCCGGGGGGCGAAGGGGGATGGAGGCGGCGGCTCCCCCCGGCCCCCGCCCGGCCCCGCTCAGCGCCCGGGGCCGCCAACCGTGAGCGGCGAGAGACCCCTAGTGGCGGCCGGGGGGGCCGCCCGCAGCCCCCCACCCCACCCGAGGGTCCCCTGTGTCACCACCCCCCCCCGCCCGCTCGGCTGCCCGGTGCCCTGCGGGGGGGTGATGAGGCGGGGGGGGTGACCCCGCGGTGCTGGGCGGGGGGAAGAAGCTCTCACACACACCCCCGGGGCAGGGGGCGGCGGGGTGGGCGCAGGGACGGCCCTTAGCGCTGCGCCCCTGCCACGGAGATGGACCAGAAATGAATAAACGGGATCGTGCATCGCCGTACGCCCCGGGGATGCTGGGGCTGCTCTGCCGCCCCCCGCACCCAGCGCTGCACGGGGGCTGCCCCCCTCCCCCCCAGCAAAGCGATCCTCCCCACCCCACAAAATCACCTGGGTGATGGGCAGGGTGGGCCACCCAGGATCGGGCCCCAGCCTCCCTCCCAGCATGGTCCCCTAGGCCAGGGGGGTGGAGGGAGGGAGAGATGGAGAGAGGGAGGGGTGGAGGGAGGGGTGTCTGACCCCACAGGGCACCATGCGTTTCTCTGGAGGGACAGTGGGACAGCATGTGCTTGGGTGGCTGCTGGACACTCGGTCCATCTCCAAAAATAAAAATTGTACCAATGTTTGCCCTGGGAGGTGGCTGGGAGGAGCTGCGGAGGCCTCTTGCCTTTCCTCTCTGGTTTGGTAGCACCTCATGTGCTTATGGGCTTCCCTGTGCCACCCTTGTCCCTGTCGCCATCCCTATTCCTGTCCCTGTCTCTGTCCCCACCCCTGTCCCTGCTTCTGTCCCCATCCCTATTCCTGTTCCTGTCTCTGTCCCCATCCCTATCCCTGCTTCTGTCCCCATCCCTGTCCCCATCCCTATCCCTGCTTCCGTCCCCATCCCTATCCTTGTCTCTGTCCCCAACCCTATCCCTGTCTCTGTCCCTGTCTCTCTCTGTCTCCGTCTCCACCTCTACCCCTGCTTCTGTCCCCATCACTATCCCTGTTTCTATCCTTGTCTCTGTCCTCTCCCTACCCCTGCCTGTGTCCCTGTCTCAGTCCCCATCCTTGTCCCTGTCTCTGACCCTGTCCCTGTCTCTGTCCCTATCCCCATCCCTGTCCCTATCCCTGTCCCTGTCTCTGTCCCCATCCCTGTCCCTGTCCCTATCCCTCTCCTTGTCTCCCAGAGAGCACGAGCCGGTGGGTTCCTTCCAGAAGAACCCAAAGGTGGCCTTAGAGCAGCAGAAAAGCCACGTGCGTGTAACCGCGCAGGGACCGCGGAGGCGACGCCGCGGCAGCCACCCCGCTCCCCTCCTCTGGCACGTGTGTCACCCCGCCGTGCCGGTGGGAGCCCACGGCGAGGCTGTCGGTGCCGCTTCACATGGGGCCTCCGGAAAGGCCAGCCTTTCCAAAACCACGGCTTTTGGGGAGCGACCGATGGCGTTGGGTTTGTTGACACTAGAAATGAGGAGACGGAGGGAGGACAGGGCAAGGAGGCCAGGAAGAGGGTTTCCGTGCTGGCTGGAAGCAGAGAGGGATGCGGCGCAGCAGGCGGCAGCAAGGGAGGGTGCTCCCCGGCTGCGGCTTGGCTCAGCGAGCGGGTATTCGCCCTTCCTCCTGGGAGAGGGGCTCTAAATGAACAAGACCTGCTGGGCAGGAAAGGAGCCGGTGCTCTTTGCAGAGGGGTCAGCACCAGCGTTGGGGCACCCGCTCGCCTCTGGACGGTACCTGTGAGATGCGCTTCCCTGCCAAGCAAGAGAGAGGGTTTGCCAGTTATCCTGGGGGGCCTCAAAGTGGGGTGTCTTTGGAGATTTGGGAGCTTGAGGAAAGGGGCAGCCTGGCAGGCCCCCCCAAATTGCTTCAAAAGCAGCAGAGCTGCAGAACCAGCAGCAACCAGTGCCGGAGCTGGTGCCCAGCCGTGGGGCTCTGCCGCTCAGCATCCTCTGAGCAGGCACCGTCCCGCTGGCCCCTGCCGCTCTCCCCATGGTCCTGGCCTGGTCTCTGCCCCCTCCACCCAAAGTCATTGCCCAAGATGATGGCCTCCCCAGCTCAGCCCACGGGCGGTCAGTGTTTACCCTCCGAGGAAACCATCCCCAGGCAGCCTGAGCGCTGAGTGAAAGCATCACACCTGTTCCTGGGTGTTTATGGGCTTTTTTACCTCTCTTGTCCTTCACCCTCCATCCCTCTGCTGAAACAAAGCTACTTCTCTTTCTGGCTCTTTGTCCCCTCTTGTTTGAGCTCCAAGACTCAGATGCTGATGTGCAAATGTGCGTGGATAATGTTGTATTCTTTGTTTTGTGTGAAGAAGAACTGGAAAAAATGAGCTACAATACAAAGAGGGGTCAGTTTGTTTTCCCACCATAGAAGGTAATGTTTGCCTTGCCCTGCTTTTGCTCTTGGAAGCCTAGATGGATGACAGAGGAGCTTGTCAGATTGAGACAGAGGAGGAAAAAAGCAGGTGAAAATTGATTTGCAAGGATGTTACTTAATCATATTTTTCTACTTTTGGTTGTGCCTCCAGCCTTGGTTTATATCTGTGTATCTCACAGATTTGGGAGATGCTTGAGAGATGCAACAGCCCTGTTGATGCATCAATTAAGGACCACGCTGACAAGTGCCACGCTCTCTGAGGTGCCCAATGAGCTCTCTGAGACAAGAATCAACGTTCCTGGAAAACGAACCTCAGAGGGAAAATAAATGTCATGACCAGGATATCTTTTTTAATTTTACCTAGAAAAATAAAAAGTGCCTTGCCCTAGCAGCTATATATCATGAGCAATGAAGCAAGAGGGTCCTTTTATTTGTTCCACAGAAAGTCGCTTCCAAAACAGGAGAAGAAAAGCTGAAAGACCTAAGTATGGAGAAGAGGCAGAGTCATGCGTGCTGATGCTGTTGCACCCCCCATCAGTCTCCCCACAATTACACAGGGAGATGCAGACACGCACACGTGGCCACCTCGGAGTCAGGCTGTACAGCCCGACTTATGCAGGGCTCTCGTGTCCTCCCCGCCATGGAGCCCTGCTGGACCCGTGGCCTGAAAAACATCACCTGAAGCACAAGGCAGCACGGCACCTTCCTGAGCTGGATGCTGCTGGAGGATCTTTGGGGACCGGGACATGCCAGTAGTCCTGGGGCAACGTCCAGCAGCTCCTGCGAGGGGGTCCTGCAGGACGGGCAGGGGGACCGCGTGAAGGGAGACGCGTGGCGGGGGGCCTATCGACCATCATCCCCAAACCAACAGTGCCCAAAACTGGGAGAGCTCTCCAGCGGAGTGGCGGAGGAGGCACCAGGGAGGAGGCAGAAGTGCAGGCGGGGCAGGGATGCCAGGAGAGGAGATGACGGTTGAGAGTGTTGCAAGAAGATGCAAGCAAGACGTGATCTCCACACCGATGTCCATCACCAGAAAGTTTGCGTGGGAGACTGGGCAAACTGGGAGAAGAAAATAAGTCACTGAAGCGCTGGGTCTGTGCAAAGTTACCCCCTCTGGCTCCATCCCTGAGCTGCCACAGAGCATGTTAGGGGAAGCATTGTGAGGCGGGTACTTGCCGCCTGTCTCCCGGTGTCGTGGGAGGGAGATCCCAGCTCCGCTCCAGCACAGCCTTCCCCTGGCTGGGTGTCACATCCCCACGCCAGCCGCAGGGCTGTGGTCAGGATGAGCAGGGAAGCACTGTCCCTGCAGACAGCAGAGCCAGACCGCAGGGGCGATGGCAGTGGGTGCTGCGGGGCGATGGCAGTGGGTGCTGAGGGGCGATGGCAGTGGGTGCTGCGGGGCGATGGCAGTGGGTGCTGCAGGGGCGATGGCAGTGGGTGCTGCGGGGCGATGGCAGTGGGTGCTGAGGGGTGATGGCAGTGGGTGCTGCAGGGGCGATGGCAGTGGGTGCTGAGGGGCGATGGCAGTGGGTGCTGCAGGGGCGATGGCAGCGGGTGCTGCGGGGCGATGGCAGTGGGTGCTGAGGGGCGATGGCAGTGGGTGCTGAGGGGCGATGGCAGCGGGTGCTGCGGGGCGATGGCAGCGGGTGCTGCGGGGCGATGGCAGCGGGTGCTGCGGGGCGATGGCAGTGGGTGCTGCAGGGGCGATGGCAGTGGGTGCTGCGGGGCGATGGCAGCGGGTGCTGCAGGGGCGATGGCAGCGGGTGCTGCGGGGGCGATGGCAGCGGGTGCTGCGGGGCGATGGCAGCGGGTGCTGCGGGGCGATGGCAGTGGGTGCTGAGGGGCGATGGCAGTGGGTGCTGCAGGGGCGATGGCAGTGGGTGCTGAGGGGCGATGGCAGTGGGTGCTGAGGGGCGATGGCAGTGGGTGCTGAGGGGTGATGGCAGTGGGTGCTGCAGGGGCGATGGCAGTGGGTGCTGAGGGGCGATGGCAGTGGGTGCTGAGGGGCGATGGCAGTGGGTGCTGCAGGGGCGATGGCAGTGGGTGCTGAGGGGCGATGGCAGTGGGTGCTGCAGGGGCGATGGCAGTGGGTGCTGAGGGGCGATGGCAGTGGGTGCTGAGGGGCGATGGCAGCGGGTGCTGTGGGGCGATGGCAGTGGGTGCTGAGGGGCGATGGCAGTGGGTGCTGCGGGGCGATGGCAGTGGGTGCTGCGGGGCGATGGCAGTGGGTGCTGCAGGGGCGATGGCAGCGGGTGCTGCGGGGCGATGGCAGTGGGTGCTGCAGGGGCGATGGCAGTGGGTGCTGCAGGGCGATGGCAGTGGGTGAGGCTCAGCCTGCGCGGTGAGGGGCTGCGGGGCTCCTCGTTAGCTCCACGTTTTCCTTTCCTCTCCCTGCTGGTGTGAGAAAACGCATGCTGCATTTGTTCGGCTGCCAGGAGTATGGCAGCTCAAGCACCATCTTGTTAGCTTTGCTGTGTGTCTTTTCCCACAGCATTGCTTTAAATAATGAAGGGAGTCATGATCTACCAGCTGGATTAAACGTTATGAACTTACCTGGCTCAAATCCAATGGTGATATATTTGGTCTCATTATTTTATGCACAAATGCCACAAAACAGCACAAGATTTTTTGATTTTTTTTTTTCCTAAATACTCTTTTTCTTTTAGCACTGACATTTCTCTTATTTGCATTAAGATTTGCACTGAACAGTCTGTGCCAGACCAAATTTGTCAGATACTTCTGTTTTTACGGTTGGTTTGTTCCAGGAAATCAGAGTTGGAAATTGTATCCCCTGACCTCAGGGATGGGCTAGCAAGGGCTGCCAGGGTGGGGAACATCTCCTCGTGTTCAGGGACCTGCTGCGTGAAGGAATGGGGGAACCAGTGAGAGCATCGTGGTGCCATGGCCAGGATGGGTTCAGGAAAATGGAAACCAAGATCCTCGTGTGACAGGAGACTTGTAGCAAGCATCTGAGCTGTAGTTTCTCCAGCTGTGTGGGGAAGATAATAACATTCACCCTGCTTTATAAAGTATGTGGAGGCTTGGAAGAGTTTTATTAATTGGAGATCTAGATGGAAGTGGTGGGCCGTGCTGCTGTGTGAACTGTGCCCATGCTCTTGCTGTTTCCAGTGGAGGGACCCAGCAGGCTGCGTGCAGGGTGCTGGGTGCAATGGGGCAGGGAAGCTGCTGTGGAGTGCAAGACGTGCTACCCGCTGAGGGGAGCATCGGCATCCCTGCCGTCTGGGAGGCTGAGGCAGGGAAGGTTTTGCAAGGGAGGGCAGCTAGCTGCCTGCAAAAGCCAGAGATACCAAGGGGATCAGAGGTCAGGGGTGGCTAAGGAATGCTTTGAGCACGGAAGGATTAGAGGGAAGAAGCCTTCAGTGTGGATACTTTGAGCTTGCAGCACCACAGATCCGATCGAGTTTGGCCCTACCTGAGAAGCCTGAAATTGCCTCGGACCAGGCTCCCCTGTCCTGCTATTGCAGCAAAGCAAAATAAAAAATTCACAAAGAGATGCGAGCCACCTGGGACGGTAATGCCCACCAGCTTCAAAATTATGACTTCTTAGTGATAAAAGTGCAAGAAATGAGGGTGTTGTATGGGATGCTTTACCTAGCCATCCTGGCAAGATCACACCGCATTACAATTCAATTGAGCCTCCAGGCAACGCACTCCTGCTCTGCTCCCAGCACCAGTCGATGTCTGCTCTGGCTATTTCATCTAACAACCCGGAGAGAAAGTGAGATTAAAGAAGTAAAAACCTACAACATTTGGAGGAAAAAAATAAAGCTTTTGTTTTGTGTTTCATATAATCTTAGGCCAGTACATGCCATTGTGCTGAGTCTGCTATTTGAAGTAGTTGCTGAAAAGTCCAAGTTTGGGGGCATCTGGAAAAAACGTGTACGCAATGAATCCGACAAACAAAATCAGGCTGTCTCCATTTTGTTTTTCATTAAGCAGAGAAAAGGAAGAGAGTGCTCCATGTATTCAGCCATTCAAGTGCAATGTACTCGGATACCGTCTGGGTGAGCCCAAGCATCGCTCTGCAAATATTGACAGTCTCTTCATTTAAGCAAGAGCTCTCAGAGTCTAATTTTAAGTGCTCATTCTGTGTATTCTTCAATAAAAGTCATGCAATTAGGGGAAGAACAAGCCCGAGAGTGGTTGGTGTCTCTTCCAGACATTTCCACCCTACGCCACAAAGCACCTACTCATAACACGGCTGTACCATGGCTGTTGTCAGAGCCCAGCCTCCTCCCCAGCAGTTCAGCTCCTGTGTGGATGCTTAAATCTTCCACATGAATCCAATGATTTAAGGAGAAGCCTGAAAGTGCATTCAATTTTTTTTCTTTTTCTTTTTTTTCTTTTTTTTTTTTCCTAATATTTCAGCCTTTAGCAGACTCGGGGGCATTTTACAGCCTCATAAAAATGCCTGCAGAACTGAAGAGCTCTTCTCAAGGCAGTCAGCGCCATTCCCAGGCACTTCACAAACTGAAATGACATGTTTGGATCTCCTGAATTCACAGTGGAAATGCTCCCAGCTCTGGGGCAATACGCAGTAACTGTTTGATTGCCTACGGTTTAATAACATTACGGGAAAACTCAGGGTAGAAAGGAGAGAATGTCTCTTTCTTGCAGTTCAGTCAGGAAGCAGGATTTAGGAAGCTGGAGCGTGTTTCCACCTGCAGACTCCCCCCCTGCCTCGAACATGCTCAGGACGTGGGTGTTAGTCCTGCAAAAAGAACCACTGGATGTTGAACGGCCACAGGTGGCCGGGATTTGGACTCCCCATCATTCGCAGACAGCGCAATAAAAGAAAGGCTGGTGAGCTCTCTCTGCTGGGACGGTCCCTAACCCCACGGCTCCTGATGTAAATCACAGGCCATCTGTGCGTTAAGATGGCCCTCGCTCTTTTCCTGAGCTACAGAAAGGAGAAACAATAACTGGCTCCTCCAAGCCGAAAGGACGTAGGACCCGTGCTTATTCCTTAATGCAATTATATCAGGCGACAGGCAAAGGTTTCAGGAGCATTTTAAAACCATCAGAAAATCAATAGAGAGGCTGAGTAGCAATGGTGGGGTTCACAGCTAAACGGATAAGGTGTCGCATCACGTCTGACCTATTTCACAGCATAAGCATCACTTCTGCCCCAGTTGTCTTTTAAAAGATATTGCTGGGTACTGCCGCCGCTGGAGAACGAGAGGTAAGCAGCATCCACCGAGGTGTTAAACGGGCTCCATCAAAGGTTAAATTCGCAACCCCCAGTGTCATGCTTTTGTACTATCCTTTAACACTGAAAACAAAAAGAAACGGTTCAACAATGGTGCAGGGCAGGCTGTCAGCAGGACCCTGGCTTCCACATACCCACAGGCACACCCAGCCCGCACCAAGGGCGTTCAGGTCCCTCTCAGGCAGCCTCACCCCTACGAGAGAACAGGGCAGCGTCTCCCAGTCCTGCTCTCCCGCAGTCACTACAGGCTGCTGGCCTGGGGACCTGGAGCAGGCAGGCGCAGCGCCCTAGGAGCGCAATCATCCCTGTTCCCCTCGTAAAGTGAGTCTGTGCTGCCAGGAAAAGCAAAGCAAAGCCACGCTGCTCAGCAGTTAGGGGTCCTGGCCCAAAGAGATGGGCTGGATCACCAGCCTCCCGTCCTACCGCCTGTGGGTCAGCCCCAAGTGCCACCACAGGAAAGAAGTCGCTAGGACTGGGAGAGACTCCTGCCGGTATCCTGTACTGGAGGCATAAGGCCAGTGAAGCAGTAGGCAACCAGGGGCTGGTCCAGGCGAATCTGGGGAGAAGGATAAAGCAGCCACAAGGGACACTTTTCCAGGCTGCCCCAGTACCTGAACGCCTGGCACCCCAGTAGGTGACTGCCCCCGGTTTTGCATGTTTCAGTGTACAGAAGCACACAGCTGCGAGATGGTTCTCGCTCCCGATGAGGGCACGGATCTGCCTTGGGTGAAATCCAGGTGAGTGCAAGAGCGGGACCATCCCTGACACGGCACAAAGTGCTTTTCACTACTAGGACTCCATGGACCAAATAATTTCCTCCTCGGGAATCTGACCTTATGCTGTGCTTCCCCGATCCCTTGCTGCAGGGTGAAGATAAGACCTGGGCCAGGGTATTTAGAAACAGAGAAACAATATAGAATATTGCTTAAAAACCAGAAATAATTAAAACAATTTGTCCCTCTAATGCACAGAGCCAGCCCCCCCGTGTGCTGGGTGGAAACGTGAACGATGCAGCGTGGATCCTTGTCTGGTGTTTGGTGGCCTCTGCTCCCTGCGTTACTGGCCAGGAACAGCAACGTTTGGGACACAGGCTGCTTCAGCCCTGTGTGGGATTCACAGCCAGTGGGGCTGGAAGTGCCTCAGGAGGACCTCCAGCCTGCCCCAGCCCCGCACACGCGAGGAGTGCTGAAGGCGGCAGGAGGGAGCTCGGAGCAACTTCTGCTTTCGGGTTTGTGCCCCTCGGCACCGCTCCCCCACGCTGACCGGCCGCTGCAGCCCAGCGCATCCCGCAGGTCCCCTAAGCTCCCCGAGCCTGGGCTTTGCGTTGAGACCTGTGCTCAGGGCACACATCCCTTCGTGGATTCCAAAGTCCTCGGCTGCCTTTCAGTGCCACGACGGAGAAATTCATGGGAACTGCAGATTCCTTTTGAAACTAATTGCAAATAGGTACTGCTGTGCAGGTGAATACATGAAGCTTGGTTCCCTATGACTGCGTGTCCTGCTCCTGGGTTACCCCTTGTCTAATGCGCTCCCTCTAGCAGTTTCTCCGTCTTGCACCACAGAAGGCCCAGACCTGCAGCCGCGGTGCTCACAAACCCTTCCCTTCGTGGCATGTGGCTAATGCCGCACCTGGGCAGGCCCTGGGTTGTGTTTTCTTCTCGGATGCTTGTTTGCACAAAGGAAGCAATCTGCAGGGACTGAACGTCTTGAGAACATCACCTTCATCAAGCTGGTCAGAAAGTCTGGGGTCATCTGGAGGGAGCTCATGGAAGGACTGTTTCCACATGAAACAAGGCTGAACAAAACCCCACCGACCCAAATCTCTGGATGCCTCTTTCAGCCTCAGGAGGGTCCTTTTGCCTGTCCCCCCCGCTGCAGCCAGCCAGTGCTCTCGCCTTTCCTCTCTGTCCCTCACACCAAGTTTCCCTGAGCACCAGCCCTCAGCACTAAAGTGCTCTCTGTATTTAGACATCCTCCCCAGCCATCACATGTCTCCACGGGGAACCATCATCTGATTTTACATTTACAGACCAATTTGATCTGTTTTGCAAGTTGCTTCCAGTTTCTGGGTCTTTTCCCCTTGTTGCCACAACCAGAAAGCCAGACGTCTTTCTCCAGGGTGGGAGCTGACTTCTTGCACCCCTCCTTTGCTCCTGCTTCTGCCTTGCTGATCCCCCTCCAGCCTGCAGCTATTATCCTAAGATTTTTCTTTTCTGTGATAAGGGCAGCATATGTCTGGATCTGCAATTACAAGTTGTATCTTTGTGAACCGCCAAGAAAAGAATACTCCTTGATCCAGCCCATGTGTTGTTTTTCCCCCCTGGTGCCAGAGCGTATGATTTGAACAAGGCGCCCAGCTTACCTCTGCAGAGGAGAGCTCTGCTCAAAGTTACACTTGTGCGCGAGAGCCGGGAGGCACACGGTGCTGCTCCTCTTTCTCTCTTGGAAGTGTTGAACAGATCCAGGCTGTCACCTGCTGAGTGGTTTCGCTCTGGCGGGGCAGCCCTGCTTGCAGCGGCGGGAGAGAGGGCAGCGAGGGCAGGGCAGCAGCACCTCCAGGTGCGAGGGGCACCCACCGTGCCAGCCCAGGCGGAGCTGGGGGACCATGCTGCCTGCGTGAGCCTGTAAGAGCAGTTTTCCCAGAGCTGCTGTTTACTTTAAACCACTTTACACCAGTAGCTTCCAGGGGGAAATTATTTTCTTCCCCCCCCCCCCCCCCCCCCCCCAGCTGAAGAACCATTAATGCCATTAAAATAATAAGAGATTTAGAGCATCCCTTTGTTTATACAGTGACATGCCACAGTGACAGGCACAATATAAATAGCTAAACACTGAGATAACCAAACACTTAGGCTGATGAAAAAAACGCCAGCATTTTTCCCATTCCAAATTCTTTAAAGTAATCTGATTTGACCTCCAGCACAATGCATACTTTAATGACGCCTGAATAATGACTAGGCAAGGAATTAACTCCCACAGTGGGTTAATGCACTCACTTTCACCCAGAAGACCTCGGCTCAAGTGCCAAATAAATCAAATGAATTTGGTGATCTCATTCCAGTTCCTCGCGGTTCTTTGTTCACACCCAGTGATTCCCTAGAGCCGGCAGACCCTGCCTGCCTCCTGCAGCGAGGGGCTGCAGGTCAGAGGGGAGGTGGTAGCAAAAACCAGCAAGTCCCTCTAATCCAGGGATCTCAGCTGCTGGAACAAGCTGGGCTGGCTAGGGAGGACCACCACACCACCTCTCCTGGGTGCCGGATATTCGCCGCTGTCACACACCTTGGTGTCAAAAAAAAAAAAAAAATTAACTGTGGAACAGATGCTCATGTATCAGCTGCCTAAGAATGACCAACCGCGGGTTTGTCCCTCCAGGTTTATGAGTGGGAGAGCGAACGTAAATCACCCAGCCTACGGCAGGGTCGGGGGACGTCTCTGGTAGGTGCCGTGCTGACAGCATTTTACACACCCTGTGAAGATGGTTGTGTCAGTAGGGCGGGATGAAACCCTGCACCTGTCAGATGGGGAACTTGGAGAAAAAAACATTCTTCCGCTGTCTGATATTTTCCGCATTTCTTTTGTGCTCGTTGCTAAGGACACTTGGATGGCAATGGGAACCTTGGAGCGGTGTTTCCAAATCCTGTTACCAAAAGACAGATGCCTGGCACTTGTACTGGAGCCCACAGACGACGTCAGTGAAAGCTGAAGTGCACGGCGGCTCTGGAAATTACATCACTCCTGCCTAGGTGCTCCACTTTGGTTAAACAAATTGAAAGGCTGCTTTGTGTTCTTCTATTTTTTTATCGAATTCTATTTTTTTCTTTAATTTCCCCTGCTAAGACCACAGCCAATGCGCAGCCAGTAACACCACAGCCAGTAACACTATGGAAATAACTGAGTCAGAATATTCTATTATTTTAACTTTCACAAGTGGACAGCAAAATGCAAAGGTCAATGCAACAAAGCGCATGTATCCATGCAAATACAACCGGTATTAAAACCACCGTGTGGGTAGCGCTCCATCCCAAAGAAGACGGGAAGAGAAACGTACTTCCAAAGTTTTGCCTGAAGCCTCATTCAGCCTGTAAGCCTGCAAGGACTAAGTGCTTTTTAAAAGATTAATATCGACAAGTTTTAACAAGTTTTAACTGCGTTTTTCTTTTCCTCCGAGTGCCATTAGCTGCAATGCAGAGGCCTGCAGCGTGACATGCCGATAGCTTGTGACACCTGAGGAGCAGTGGCTGGTGAAACGCTGGTTGCACCAGCCTCTGTGGGAGCTTGTGCCATCATTTAGTGATGGGATGTCATCCCATCTTTTCAAAGTCTTGATGGGCACATTAATAAGCCAGTCTTTTTTGATGCCACACAGTATTGCAAGAGTGGGAAAATAGTTTAGGTTTCAGTTAGGAAACCGAGGAGCGTTGCTGGTACGGAGCAGCCTATCCTTCCTGTGCTGCCTTGGTAGAAGCTTTATTTCATGTGTGAAACATCGATACAGCTGAATGATGGAGCCCAAATGACATCTACCAACTTCAGTCGGCGCAGCCCTAAGCCTTTGTAGCATCAATCCTATCTATTAGCAGGGGCGGGGGGGGGGGCTCCACAGCTCCTCCCAAGCTGCAGCTCAGCAGTAAGTGCCTTCGGGCCGAGGGCAGTATCTGCGAGCTGTACCCCAGGCACGGATGCTGTGTGCTGAGGTCAGGTGAATTCTCTGAGCCCGTTACTGGTGGGTGAGCTGAGGCACGGAGCGATAACGTGGGTCCTCATCACGATCTCCAGGAGGAGATGCTGTTGGGGAGCAGAGCTGGAAGGAGGTCTCGGTAGACCAGCACCCTCTTCCTACCTACTAAGCACCCATGGCTCCTACCTTAGAAGAACAGGGAAGCTCGTGCTGTCTCTCCAGGTATGGAATGCCATGTCTATCCCATCACAACTCTCCACCCTAAACCAGCACGTCCAGTCACCACGTCCTTCCAGGTAGGAAGCGGGAGCGGGCAGCTGCTGAGGCAGGCTGGAAAGGTGGCGAAACCCAGCTGGTCTGTACCCTGGGGGCTCCGCAAACACCATCACCTTCTGAGCACCTCGGTAGGGAAAACTCAGCCACTCTGGAAGTCCACAGCAGCTCCCGGGAAATGACTCGGGGAAGCTGGGGACAGCTGCAGCAGCAAGGGGTGCAAATGCCTTGCACGCCGGACCCCAGGGCAGGGCATCGCAGCCCCAGGAGCCACGCACACCACGCTGTTTGTGCTTGCGCTGTTTACACACATG
Organism: Falco biarmicus; assembly: GCF_023638135.1. Classification (NCBI taxonomy): domain Eukaryota; kingdom Metazoa; phylum Chordata; class Aves; order Falconiformes; family Falconidae; genus Falco; species Falco biarmicus. The sequence goes on from NC_079293.1 coordinate 86,071,228, forward strand.
AATTTAAAGCATCTCCCCCGGTTTCTCCGCAAATTGCTGCATTCAGATGAAGTGGCAGCTGCTGTAATTAAGACACAGTTAATTACATATCCCCTTAATTGCAATGATAGGATTTTGTCAATTTGGTAAATAAGAATTGTTAGGTTTCTTCCGGCAAGTGCAGCCTCAGTGCAGCTCAGGCTCAGCTCCCTTTGTCTCCCCCAAACACGAGCTGTGCCCGGCGCGGGACGGGGACGGCAGCTCTCAGGTGCCAGAGGTGCTGGCTTTGGGCTTGCCCCAGACTGCAGCCCTCCAGCTGCCTCCGTCCCAAAAGCCTTCACAGAGTGTAGCATCTGAAGGGAAACGTGTAGTGGGAGCTTCAGTGCAAGCCCAGAAACTTCTAGGGGGGGGTTAGTTGGCAGGAAAGAGGCAAATCTCAATTCTTTCCTTTCTTTAAGAAAAAGGTAACAGGAATGGTTTGGGTTTCTTACAATAAGGAAAGAAATCTCCCACTCGCCTGCAACTGGCCACAGACCACGGCCATCGCAGCCAAGGGGCTTTCAAATTCCAGCTCTGCCCTCAAGAACAACCATCAAAATAACTTTGCAGGTTTCTGTATTTACTGTGTCTTTATTTCTCCCTTACCGACTGCGCTGAATTTGCAAACTGCTCTTCCTCCTCTAGACTGCCAGCCCAGCAAAGCCCAGGGCCAGCTCGGGCACGGGCCCTCTGCCACCACCACCTCCTGCCTCCCATGCAGGCTGCTCCTCCAGGGGCAAGTTTCCACCTGTGCCAAGATTCCTGCGGTTGGCACCTTTTGGTCTGAGGGGAGAAAACAGTTCGAAGGGTTGCAGAACACCAGGGCTGGATCAGACCGTCGTCGCCTGTTTCTGGATGAGGGCCAAACTGGGATCCCACAAGGATGGCCAGAGCCTGGGATGAGCAGGGCGGTCAACATGAAGGAAATCTTTCCACCCTGCTGTGGAGGCAGCTTGATACGGAGCTGAGCAAGAGAGAACACGTGCGAGACATGTATGTCCGTCCTGGAAGTGCTTCTCAGTGATGCACTATGCGGAGCTGTCATCCACATTAATTAATGAACTGCAGTTGACTGAACAAGAATGCTCAGGGTGCTCTCACACACGCACCACTGGCACAAAAGCACAGTCTGATTAAAGATTACCTAAGATCACCTTGGTCTTATTCATTAGTCATGATTAAATTATGATTAGCTAGAAATTAATGAAAACGTTGGTATTTGCCTCCCAATTCTCTATTCAATGGGCAAATTTAACCTTTCTCCTACTGGGAAGCAGCAGCCACCACCTCCAAGCTTCGGCCAGGCCCTGATGCTGGCCGGGCGTGAAGCTACGCATTGTGGTTGAGTGTCATCCCCTCCCTGGTGGCACCCCCGCTGCTCCCTGGCCTACTGAACCTGCAGGCACCTCTTCGCTTATCTTTCACTGCTTCGCTTTCTGCCTGTTGAGCAAGGACAACTGGTTTGGCACAAGGCTCAGGAACCTCAAGGTGAAGATCAGGATGTTTTCTTGACAAGCGTTAGCAAGCTGCCCGTATCAGCTCAAGTGGCGGTATGTTCAGACTTGCAGGATGTTTCCATAAGCAAACAAAGGAATGTGGTCTAGATAAAACTGCCTTGGGGTAGGTGCAGAATTGGTCGGGGAGGAAGGGGGAAATCACACTCTGGAAAGTGGTTTACGATCAAAACAGCAAAATGTATTCAGTGAGCGGGTCCTGCTTCCATACAATTCCAGTTTTTCACTGAAGTCAGTGATGAGATAGTGTACTTCATAAATGTGCAGGTGATGCAAAGCTGAGAGGAACTGAAAGTATGTTAGAAAACAGGGTGAGAGTTCAAAATTATCTTAACGAATGGGAGAAATGGTCTGAGAAAAATAGGCTGCAGTGCTGTAAGGCTGTGGGCAAGTTCCTATGCGTAAGCAAAAAACGTATCAATAGAGCAAATGCAAAATGAACCAAAATATGAATCAGCAAAGCTATGCCATTGGAAAGATGGGAAATATCATACTAAAATCCGTATCTAGATTTCCTGATGCGAGATACACGATGTCACCCATCCCCTCCACTCAGCACCGCATCAGTGAACGAACTGTGACAGTTTTTGGGTCTCAGCTCCCCAGTGACAAGAGAAAAAAAACCCAAACAGCCAGCCTTGGAGATCTCTAAAAATGACCTCCAGGCAGAGCTTCTGAGAACTTATCAGCCTGAGGAAAAAACAACTGGGACGTAGCAAATACCCAAAATCCTGCTGCAGAGGAAAAGGGAATAATCTGTCCTCCCTCCCCGTAGCAAACAGACCACCAGCAGCAAGCTTAAATTGCAGCAGGGGGGATCCCAGTGGATGGTAGGAGAAACTTTCAAAGGGTGAAACGCTGAAGCAGATCACGGGAGAGGCTGTCAGGTCGCAGGGTAGGAGGTCAGGTGTTTGTCTGGATCACCCAAGGCAGACACCCTCCTCCCACCATAGGCACCAGTGGCTCGAGGCCCCTCACGGTCCCTCCTGGCTGCAGGGCTGCGTCTCTCAGAAGCAAAGCTCTTCCTTCTTCCCCACCCCACCTCGCCTCTCCTGACGTCTCCCCGTTTCGTTGCCAAGATGTAGGTCGCAGCTCATATGACAGAAGGGTGCATAAAAAAATCCAGACTCAAATTACACCTACGTTTCTAATTCCAGAAAGGTTAGAGAGAGCTTTACCTTCTGTCTGCAGCAAGTAAGAGGCACTGGAGAAGACGCCAAATAAAACATCAGGAAAAGGTTTACCCTTAAAAGACCCAACCCTGGACTCCCCGCTGTGTCAGATCTTTTTTGTTTTCTCACGTTTTGATTTCCTTCTTTTAACTCCACCGCGCTCAGGAGATGCTACCACACTCCGATCTAGGAGTAACTTGAGGAGCATGCAACCCGAGGACCAGCAGATGTGACAGTCTAATTCACCACAGGGGATGGTGCCTTGGGTGTGCACAGGCACAAGTTTCCAGGTGATTTGCTGAGAATTAGATTTTCCCCTCCCCTGTGTAGCTCTTAAGTCGCCTTAGACCCCCACCTTCAGCACAGCACCACTCTATTTTATTGTGTATATAGTCAACTGCAACGCTGCTAGTAAATCGGTTCAAACTGCGCTCAGAAACGCACTTGCACAGCTCTGCCAGTGCCAGTAAGGAAAGCAGGAGCCGTCACAAAGCCAGGCTCAGTGAGGCAGAGGGACTTGCTTGCACCAGCTTAGCAAGGGGAAGGGAGCTTTGCCTCTCCTGATCTTCATTCCATGGTTCATCTAAGCCTGTAACCCCACCGCCTGAACCAGGAAAGGTGAGCTCACGTTGCAGCCCCAGTCTGCAATCTGTAAGCAGAAATGCCACTTAAATAAGCTTTATTGGTGTGGGTATCAGTTTTCAAAAGCAGAATGGATTTAATCCTAAAAAAAAAATTAAAAAAATACCCTTTTTCAGTGGGTTAAGTTTGATAAGCTTCAAGAACAAGACCAGGGTGTTTTTTTTAACGGCTGATTATTATTTAGCACAAGCAGGTAGATTACAGATGGCCCAGCAATTTTAACTGTACGGCTGTAGCATTTGGACGGGCTGCTTTCCCTTTTCTGTCACAGCCTCCCTGCAGGCCCCGACACGAAGCGTTTGGCCTCCACCTCGGGCTCTCTCCATCCCACTGGGCTTTACACCCCTTGTCTGTTCAGACCAAAACCGCTTCAGCTCACAGCACTATCAGGTGGGTTTTAACACATCATGTCTCAAAAGCTTCTGCAACTTGTAACTACAGTTTTACACAGAAAGTTGCAAGAGAAGGTTGTAACCTAGGCATTCAAATGGCAAATTTTAGAAATATTCCTGGTTGTATCTAGGATGGAAGCTAAACTCTGACCTGAGGGCCTTCGAAGTATACACCAGGAGGCAGGTGAGCAACCCAAGGTGTGGAAGAACTCTTTGTCAATTCGGTGCCAGCAGCAACTGGGTCTACCACAACCTCAGGCAGCTGGGTTGGCAACCTGAATCCCTGATCCCAGCTGGAGGATGGAAGATGCGATGTCCCCCATCTCCCAGAGACGAGGCATGAGGAACGCTTCCCGCTGAAGCCACGCTAAGGGTAAAACTGGAGAAGAAGAATCACCCTGGGGAGGAGTTGGGGAGAGAGGAAGCTCTGTTGGTGCTGCTGACTATGATGAGGACAACAGTTGTGCAGAACTGGCTGACAGGGATATGGAAATGTTGGTAAATATAACAGCGATTCTCAACAGCTCATATTGTGTGTGAGTGTTGGAGTTGTCACTTTTGTATGTTGTATAGCTACATTTTCCAAGATTGACTGAAATTATCTAAAGCATGAAAATACATTCTTTTGTAGACTGAATCGGATAAGGAATTTTTACATCGTGCTCTACAACTAAGTGGAAGATGCAATGGTCTTAGTCTTAGGAAGGGGAAAAATCCACATCCAACTGTGGATGTATTGAAGGAGTTTCTAAGACAGCTGTGTCATGACACTATTCAGAACGTCTGACTAAGATCTCTGCTGAGAACCAATTTTAACATCAAACTCCTGGAGCTGCGATATTAATTCGCACTACGGTGAAGTAGTTGCCATGGAGCGGCCAAAACATAATTCACCGATTCTGACGGGCTACAGAATACAGAAAACATCTATTTTGTTTTCCAAATACTGGTGAGTCAGTGTTTTATACACAGTAGCCAAATTTCATTCCTTGGGAGGTAGAATAAACTATTACTTAATTGTGACAAATGAACAGACCATCAGACCCACTGATAATGAATCAGTCTGCAAAGAAATTCTGCTTTGAATCATGGCACAGCACGCTGTTGTCCTGAATTATAAAATACTGTTTAAACAAGTTAACCGGTTCTTGCATTTGTTTCTGCTCCAAGACCTGTCACTAACACTGTGCAGCTCATTCCAGAAACTCCCATAGCTCTGCAAAATGTAACGTTCTGTAGAACATCTACTTTTACATGCATATACTGGTTCTTTTCCTCCTGGGGGATTTCTAATAGGTATGCTATTCCATAGCAGATTTTGCTACCAAAATGGAAAATAATAACTTGCTTACATGGCTTGAATGTATTTTAGGTCCATCAGAAGCTCCTTAACAAACCAGAAACAAACAAACAAAAACATTCTGTATCAGTTTGTAGGAATTTGCCATGCCGTACCCCACAAAGAAACTAAGGAAGTTTATAGATCCCGCACCAACCTTGCCACCAGGGTAAGCCTCTTGAACCACACAGCACACACACAGGCGAGGCTACCAGTTACTTTATAAAAAATATCTGCTCAAGAGCCTTCACATTTTAGAAATGTGCTTGGAGGGTGGGTGGGAGTGGAGAAGTCTGCCCTGCTTTTATTTCTTAAATTTGAGAAGAAAGAAAAAAACCCAAACAAAACCTGCATTCATCTGCACAAACTCACATTTCTGCAAAAGATGCAAGACTCTGCCTTGCTGTCAGTGTCACTCCCTTATATACTTGTAGACTCTATACTAGGACAAAAATATTTCTTTTCCGTAACTGCTACAGAAAAAGAATTGCTTTTCCACAGCTTGGGTGGGATTCCTGCCTTCTATAGTCTCCTGCTTGCACCTTCACTATCCTCTGTTTCTTCCTTCATCAGCTCAGTTGTTCCTCCTTGAAAGGGTATCAGTGTTTTCTATCCCAGGCACTAGGACGGATGCATGAGGCACACGCATCCGGAGGAGCTCCAGGGTAGGCTCGTGCATCAAAATAAATCCCTACAACCGCTGGAATAAGCCTTTCCCTTTTATGCCTGTTGTGGGCAATGCTGCAACAACTTCTAATGATTTTTTATGACTTTGGCCTAAAAGAGGAACAAGAGAATCCAGGCAGCGTAAACCAAAGCTACATCCAAAAGTTTTTGGCCATACCAGGAGGGCTGCATGACCTGAATTTACTATGTGAGAATCTACAACGGAAATTGTTGTTAAAAAAAAAAAAAAAGCAGCTGGTCATCCCGTCCCCCCCCCCATGAAAACTTGTTATATGGCACATAAACATCAAAATACATTTAATTTTTTAAAAAAAATTAAAATCATAGGCGATTTCTGTTGGGAAGTCAAGGTTCTAAAAATACTAGTAATATTAAACTAATGCAGTTATAGTTGCTCAACTGCAAGAGGCACAGCTCTTACCGTGCTAATTACAAGTCAGATGGAGCCAATCGAACAATACTGAATTATTAAGGTCTTACTGTACATTCTCAGGCTGTTAATATCTATTAGATTACAGATGCATTATACTGAGTGCTCATTTCAGCAGGAGATTAGAAAGTACATTTATAATGTTGGCTACCCTTTGGGTGGATCATGGTATTTACATACCATATGTCAGCATGAGATTACAGAATGATTTATGCTTTTTGCCTAGACCTTTCAGAAAACTGCAACTGGCTCCAGTAAACTACAAAGCTGAAACTCCGTTCCAACCCGACTTTGACAATTCGGCTCTCAGAGAGTACGTGCATATTAAAATTATGAAGCCTACCAGCAGCAACTGGTACAATCAAACTTCACATAAAGCAGCATATGACTTGCTGTATCTCAACACGAGTAATCCATGCTGGTTTTCCTGTCAAGAGGGGCACAGAAGATGAGCCAGGGAGGTTCACTCTGCTGCAAACAAACTAGTCCTGAACTGCATGGAGAAAAAAAAAAAAAAAGTGGACAGTCATCTCACTTTCTCCAAATACAAGCTGCCAGCTGTCCCCCAAAGCCATACCCTCTCTCCACTACCAACACTCAGGTACCCCAGCTCCCTCTGTAATACGCAGAAGGCAACCGATGAATGAGAACAAGGCAAACTATTTGTACTCCTGTAGCTGTTACCTAAAAACGGTTACTGAAACACTTGTAGATAATGCCAGTAGCGTATATCAAAAGACCTAAAGAGTAAGTACCTGGATGTATGCACAAACTGATTAGCCACTGAAAGGCACTAACACAGTGCAAGAAAATTCATTGCTTTGATACACTTGATTTAATAGTTTGAAGCGGCAATGAAGATTAGGACTCAACTCAACATTATCTGTTTAAAGTTGAATGGATGATATTTGAATGTATATTTATTGCAAAGTATTTTCAAGATGACATGTCAAATGAATTGTAACACTCAGACCAACACAGAACAGTGTAAAACTGTAAGTCTCTGCAAAGAACACATCATCTGCATGTACGCATATACACACACAGCAGTCTGCCTTAGGCAGGTGAAGCTGCCAGGCACCAAAAGGAGTGTGCGTCGTTACTGTATCACCAGGTTTGTTAAGTTCCACAGTTTCAGAAACTAGGAACAGTATGGGCAGGAGAAAACTCACCAGGTTGAAGATAAGGAACAACTCATTCCCAGCTACTTTGCCTTTTACTTTTTCTAAACCAGTCAAATCTTTGCTTATGTTTCATTAAGGGAGCTGGCTGCGACAGCAAAAGGAAACTATGATCTTCTATTAGAAAGGAGATTTCCGGGATTCCAGGATGATGATAGACAAAAGCAGCTGTCATGCATCAACATTATCTGCCTGCCACTTTATCTGAAGGTTTTGTCCATTAGCTGCATGCCAAAACCCAATTACACGTGGAATACAAATGGCAAGACTAAGCAGCAGAAGTGCCCCTCGCTTCCCCTTCTAGTCAGCAAAGGAGGCTCGCTAAACCGTAGGGACATAAGGGCTATTAAGCACAAGCCTAGGAGAATCAGCCTCATAAATATTTCAGTGGCAGCAAGAATAGCACGAGATAGAAATACCTTGTCTGTCGTCAGCCTTGTCAGGTCTAACAGGTACCCGTGCCTCCTGAAAACATGCCATCAGGGAGGGGACACTTGCAGGAGAATCAATTTCAACTACTGTCCTGTGCTGCCATCCTCTCTCCTTACATGCTAGCAACAGAGGAGACTTCAGAGAGGAAGGGAGTATACATGAAGGGCCCAAGACATACATGCTTGTCCTTGAAGTGTAATGGTTTGTTCCTTTATTACAGTTCACTACTGGCCTGTGACAGACAACCAAAGGCCTTTCACCAATAAGTGTGACAAGTCCTTTTGAGGCCAACAGGCTCCTGACTAATGAAGAGGAGAAAAAACAGGCAGAAGAGTGAATTTTGGCTAGAGGAAAAACTGCAAGTGCCCTCAAAGCCATTTAACTCTGCCCCCGCTAAACACACTGGTAGTTTGGTGGTACCTTGCTGATCTCTTCTTCCTCCTTGCTTCCACAGCTGCACATAGCATGGTTCCAAGAGTGGAGCATGCAGCACTTGAAATGATCTCCACAGCTTTTAATATTTGTTTCCACAACATTCAGATCGGTGATAACACATCCCAGCCTATTTCCCCATATGTAAAAATGAAATAAAGGGGTACCAAAAGCACTGGGGGAGGGGGGAATTTGGTAGGGTATAACCATTCTGTAACCGTTTGCTGACACCAGGGAGGTGTTGTGTACCAGTCCAAGAACTCACTCCAGGAAAACTTAGGCAAAACTGGCATTCAGGGACAACATAATAAGCTCTACAGATGCCAAGTTTAAACTCCTGAAATTCAAAGAGAAAAATTCTTCATTCCAGGTCATGGGAGTAAATATACACCAACAGATCCTGGACCATATATTATCTGGACAAGTACTGGTAGGAGGATGTTCTCAGCTTTTCAGGCCTGCAGTCGAGTGGAAGAATCAAAAAAAAAAAAAACCACTCAGCTGAATTTAAAAGAAAATAACAGAATATAAATCACACTTGCATCCAAGACAATTCTGTTTTGCTTCTTTAACTGCACAAATACTTTGTATTATGTTAGGCTCCAGCTACACTGATTAGAAATCCCGCTGCATCTGGGAATATGAATTCCTCCATCAAAAAAACAGGGTGGTTTGTACAGTGGAGTTACAACCGTGGAAGAATTGAAACAGGCCTTGAACTTGAAAGTCTCTGCTTGGGAGAAGTGAAACACAACTACATAGTAAGCCCTCATTTACTCACTCACTGTTGAAGGCAAGCGTGCCCTCATTTATTAATTTACTTATTTATTTACTCACCCCTTGAACCAGCTAGGCCCCAGCCCTTGGCTGTGAAGTTTCACTGACACCACAAACCCCTGTGGTGCCTCCTACAGCTACAGGAAGGCAAGAATACTTAGTAACTATTACATATTGTTCAAGTTGCAAGCTCAATTCCCTCCATCCCTAGAAAACAGTAATACTGGTTTTTTCCTTCTAAATTAACATTGGAATTTATGTTTCATACAGTTATAGCCCTCCTTCTCTTCATCAGAGAACTAGGAAGAGATTTTTAAGTCAAGATGTCCCTTAGCTAGGGAGGGATGGGATGGTTCTCTCCTGGACTGCAAGGCTGACAGCAAAACCAGACCCTCAACCCCTCCAGAAAAGAGTGAATATGAAATTGTTTGGGTTTTTATGCTGAGAATGATCTTCACATGCAATGCTGATACAAAGGTCTCTCAATGTATTTGCCAATTTTCCAGCATTCTGTGGTATCCTCCCCTTTCCACATACTACACAAGTAAAATACACACCTTGCTAACTGCTCTGTCACATACGAACAATTCAACAGAAAATGCTCCTTAAATACCCTTCAACCCTCATGTTCCTCCTCTTATGATCTGCAATTTTATTTTATTTCAATTGAGGACACAAACACAGTGCTGAACACCTAAACAGCAGCATCGATCCAACAAATCTATTTCGGGCAACACCTGGTTAGCCAAGAAATATTCTGGAAGGCCTCATAACTTTTATTTTGCGTTCAAAGCTGATTATATTCACCTGCATAGCAGAAATCTACCAAACTAAATCTAAAACTACTGCTCCACCCTGATAAAAACTTGGTTTTAGGAAACATAGTAAGTTTTATTTTAAGTGAAAAGGAAGCAAATGACTACCGTAGTATAGTGTGTAAAAACAAATTCATTCTCAAAACATCTGGAAAAGAAATATGTAATTATTGGGTTGCTGCCAAAAGAGATCAGATTCTTTGGAATATATAGTAATAGTTATAAAATAAAATAATTCTAGAACATTCCCTGACACTAATAAGGCAAAATATGTCAGATGTCTTGAGGTGAATACTTGTTATTTTCCCTAGATCTAAATCAAATACGTTGAATACTTTAAATGTTATTTCTAAAGCATCCTTAATTTATAATTATGGAAGTGTCTGTGCTTTGCCTCTTTTGCAAAGGAAGACCTTCTATTTGCTATGCAGAAAGGAATTTAAAAGGGCATCAAAATGTTAGATTTCTTACCAAATATAAATATAACCTCATTTAATTAGAGAAACAGTTTGAGATATGCGCCTTGGAAGCAGAGAAGTACAGGGTTTTTAAAACACCAGGAAAAAAAAAAAAAGTAACATTATAAAACCTTTAACTCAAAATCAGAACGGTTCTTTAATAATCGCAAATGGAACTTTTTACAATCAATTTTCTAACTTTCTGCGCACACTTCCTGGTAAACGCTTGAGTGTCCTCTGTGAGTTACAAAGAGTAAGTTTTCTGTGTTATACAGCTAAAAAAACCTGGACATTCTTAACAACTTGGCATCACATCTTTTTTTAAAAAACAGATCACACAATAATTTAGACAGCATTTATAGCATTATAAAATCAGAATCCCCCCTCTTTAATCACTCACAAGAGCAGCCATTAAGAATACAACAGCTTTAGGAATACAAATAATGAGGATGTAAAACTATCTGTGCAAAACTGCATTATTTTTACTGTCTAAAATTTCAGGGAAGTAACACCGCCAAAAGCAGAGAGAGGATAACAAAGACAAACAGTCATGAAAGTAATGCTACCTTAGATTTTCAAACAGGAATTACATTATGAAGTAAATATTATGTAAAGAAAAAAAAAAATCTGATGGCACCTTGAACAACAACGACAAGTGTCCTGGAAATTGCAGTTGAACAAGAATTGATAGAGGTTCATGTTAAAGTCTTTCAGGAGTAGCAACTGATTTGGGGGTATCAACTCTAGCATTTCTTTCCATGCAAAAATCTATCTTTCCAACATCTTTGCTTTGCGGGCTACTAATGCATTTAAGAATGAACAGTCTTTTGAGGAGTGTGCTTTCTTCCATGCATCTGAAATCTTTAAAACAGCTGGATCATTGATTCCCTGGATTTCCCTACTCCAATCCATTTAACTGCAGGAGAGAAAAGCAAACTTTTATTATAAGTAATACAAAGCAAGATCAGATCGTATCTTAAGATCAGATATAAACTTAAGTGCTTAAGATCTTAAGTACCACAGTCTGAAGAAAACCACAGCATATACTATTAGTACATTAAGAAATTATAACTGTCTGTTACTCTCAGAGTAAGAAAGCATTGGTAACTTTGAAAAGCAGAAACAGCCCTGAAGCTGCCATAATAAATAAATCAGTTTTCCAGATCGTAGGAAAAAAAAGATACATAGAAACTATCAGAAAAGTGAAGATCCCTATCATCTCTTAACTCCTAGCTTTGGATGGAATCACAGGATCGTCTTTATTAGGAAGCATAAGAGAAATTTGTTAGTTCAGGACCTCTCACTGTCACAAATATTTAATCACATTAATAGACCAGCAGTCGCACTGGAATGGGTTATAATATAATGACAGCAGACTTAAACCCCTATTATAACCAATCTGAAAAACAATTAAGAAAGTTATAAAAATCTCAGCTGAACAATAACTATACTATAAGCCAAAGAAAGAATGCAATATTAAAACATGAAAATTTTCAATTCAATTGCTAAATAGATAGATAAAAAGTAAAACAGTAGTTACAAATATCACTAGGTACATCAGAATAAACACAGTGACAAACAAGTTTTAAGTATTTTGAGATTCATTGAGAGTATCATTAAGATACAGTGCAAGACAGGTTTCATGGAGCAGGAACAAAACAAAACAATGACAAAAAAAATCTGGTTTACTTACCAGGAACACCCAACTCCATCTCTATAAAGCGAACATAATTTTGTGCATTTACAGGCAGCTCATTAAACGTCCTTGCATTTGATATGTCCGTATCCCATCCTGGGAGTGTCTCATACTGAACCTCTACTTTATTTAAGACCTCCTGGTTAGCTGAGAAAAACAGGAACGCAAATATTACATCCACAAAGTTTATATATTCTCTACCACCAAACACACAACCGTAAAGTGTTTTATTCTTTCCTTATACAAAGAGGTTTACTCGTAAGATTATGCCAGCACTGAAACCAGCAGCTTAAACCACAATATTTTCAGTCCAGAACACTTTTCAGGAAAAGTAATTCCCCAAAATGTTGATTTTTTTTTTTCTTTTCCCCTGAACAAATACCAAGATCCAGCTCCCCCTTCATGAGGCAATTTGATGATCTGAAAGCAAAATTCAGTAACTGTTTCAATTATTTCCCAGAATAGAAGCAGTAAGTATATTCCATTTTTTCCTTCATTTAGTACCTTGCTACAATGCTGTCCATCCATTAACTCTGAATCCTGTGATGATTCCAAGTACTGGGAAAGGTGCTAGGCACACTGCTCTGGAATTGAACCATTCTAGTAATTATCTGAACATTAGTCTTGGAACAACACTGGGCAGCAAAACAAAAGCCTGACAATGGTCAAAATACATTGAAAAAACCAATTTTTTTTGTTGTGTCAGGCATCCTTGCCTTCCTGAAAAAGACGGGGTTCTGCCAAAGGCAGTGTAATTAATGATCTGAGACACGGAGCCTACATAACAAGTCACTCCTGTAAAGACCACTAGTCAACCCAGGAGAAGGGTTTAGGTGCAAGAAGCACAGTAGAGGTGCGAATACAAAACCACAGCTAATCCCCTTCCAACGTGTGTGTAGCAAACAAATTCAGGCTCAGCATACTGCATAATTTTTCCTGGTGCAGGTGAGAGTTCAACAGCAGCAATGTCATAAGGACAGCCTTTATGAACTAGGCATTTTGAGTGAGGGTGAAAGCGGACTATGGCTTCAAAGCCTGCAACAGCAAAGAAACGCAGAATTTTTGGACTGAGATGTTCACAGGTTAAGGCAAATGATCCTGAATCAATACTTATTTTAATCAGGACAGACAGACAGGCACATTAAGGATGTTGGGTTGCAGAGGCTAAGGATAAGCATTTTCTTTAATGTCATCATCAGCAACAACTAAGTGTTGTCTGCTGTCCGGATGACCTCCAAAATAGAATAGCTATATTCAAAGGACAAAACCACAAACTAATCACAGACTAAAGCACAGATGGTCTAGAGTACGATGCCAGCCTCCCTCTTTCTGAAGAGGGAATGTGATTTAACATCTAATCTTGGAGGTCCACAGGGATTTTTACTTTGAAGCCTCTCTGATAAGGCTAGGTGGGAGAAAACTGAAAGCACTTAGAATTGAATGGTCTAAGTTTGTCTGCAATCTTCCATTACTCTGTATTAGTTCAATTCTTTACTTTCCAAAAAGTAAGAAGGAAGAAAAGGAAGAAAAAGAAGGGATACATTTCTTGATGTTTCAAATTATTCTCTCATTTTACTCCAGCAGGTGTGATAATAGGTGCTGTGTGGTAAAGACAAGCCATAAACTGAGTTCAGTGTAGTAACACATGCAGGCACCAATGATTTATCTTTTAGGCTTTCTGCAATATTCCTTATTAACAGCTGAATTAAGATAATGGAGAAAACAGATATAATGGTATCTGATAGTCTGGTGCTATAATTTGGAGAGGGAAAAATGTGACGTTACTTCCAGCTGAAAAAGAATAGCTGAAATTTGGGATCTTGATAGCATTGTAAGAGAAAGATCTTCCAGCAACTTCCAGAAACTGAACATAAAAAGTCATATAGGTCAGACCAAAGGTGCATCAAGCACAGCGGGGCCTAGCTTCTTGTTCTAGAGTAGAAGGCCAGGGAAAGAGCACAAGATAAAAAAAAAAACAAAAAAAACCAACAAAACAACCAACAAAAAAAACAACAAGCAAGCATGAAGTAAAGCTTCTCCAAAATAATCTCCCCATTTCCTAAGGATCTGTTTTCAAAGTCTCCTGAGTGTCTGTCTGTGCTGAGATCAACTGATGCCTGAACTTGGACAGAGGACATTAGTAGGACTAGACCATGGCTTTCACATTCCTTTTAAACTGATAAGCTCAGAGCCAGCAGGGAGTTCTATCTTTCTTTCATAAACTCCTAGGACTAAACAGAAACGGAGATATTGGCCAGCTCCACAGCAAGACTACAGCCTCAATATTACCAACTGAAGTCCGCTATAAATTTACAAGACATTTTCAGTTCTTCTTTAACAGGAGATGAAGAAATGCCCACAGAAATCTAAGCTAAAAAAACCTGAGACTCGTATGATTCTCTGATCCAGGTGGAAAAAGGAACAATATATGAAATTTGGCACTTTTTTCCCCAAGATGGTGGGCACTGTGTGTGTTTCTAATTTAGAGACAGTCATTTCACAAGGATAAATCACTAACATCTCCAAGAGAAGGGAAGGGAGAGAGAAAGAAATACCCTGCCAGCGAGAGACTGCCAGACTAGATCTCTTCTAAATTAAATTCAAAATGTCGAAGTGGCAAGTTTAAAACAAACAAACAAACAAATTATTCAAGTGCACAGAATGCAGAGATGTAGACAGCGGAAATAATCTAAGGGTCTGCAAAACACAAAGTGGGAAGAGTTACCTTTTGGTTTTTTATGCCGGGGTAGGGGTATAAGTAACCTGAAGCATATGTGCTGAAAATCCTGCCAAATGTTGAGGAGTATAGCAGGGAGAGAGGTGTGGAACACAGAGGCACTGAGAGAGACAACATCTTCCAGCTTACCAGAAGTTCAGCTCAAACTCCTTCCTGACACTTAAGGAAGACAGCATGTCAATAGCAAAGACACCAGTTTCTACTAAATTTCTACTAGAATTCTTAATTGTTCATACAGTAAAGAAAAATACAGTCCAGCAGGTGAGCCACGTTGCGCTGCTGTGACCAAAGGTCAGCTACCTGTCACCTGGGCATATACAGGGAGCAAAGCCTGCCCGCAGGAGTTCTAACAACAACATTCTGGTCCCATCTGAGAGACACAATGAATGAGGGGCCAGGAAGGAAGTAATCACTGAGGTCTTAAATACTGGAAAACACGGCCACCTGTTTTTGTCATCTTTAGTGATGGACTGCCAAAGAAGGTCCTCCTGCCTTGAGCACCACAGTCCAAATAGCCCCCAGGTTAGATGACAGGGCTACAGATAAAGCATTTGAGTAGCTCTCAGTTCAAGGTGCAATCTTGAATAATCACATTATGTTCAGAAGCCATCTGACATACACACAAATGTCCTTAATATTTTGAGAAGGGCATCAATCAGGGAATATCTGAGCCTTCTAAAGGGAAAAGCATTCCCTGGTTTGGCACAAACTTGAATAAAAGTGCATGCCATGTCATTCGGTACGCATTCAGACTGTCACTGGCACTTTTGTTGGAAGATATTGAAGGACAAACTTTAGAGAACTCCCCCAAGCACATGGAGAAACAGAAGATTTTTTTTTGTTAATGCCTTATGAATTTCTCTAACAGCTATGTGCTATTTTCAGGGACTACTGGCAGATCATCACTTATTTCTTCACCCACAATTAAATCTTTATACTACATAAATCCTGCTGTGAGTTGCATCTGATTACTACAGTTGATCTCCTCAACCACAAAAAGTTCTCAGCTGATGATATCATATGGAAAATTGTAACCTGCGACCAGCATCAAACCCTGAGGTAGTAATTAGAATGGAAACAGGTATCCATGTGCACATTAGAAAAATTAGAAATCCTGATCTTTAGTACTGGTTAATATTCTTCCTTTTTCTGAAGTATTTCTACTGTAGCAAACTGAAAAAAGATGGAAAAAATGTTTTGTGTATCTGAATAGTTTAACACGCAGGTACATTTTTCAGATAAAACTTACCACTAAAACGAGCTATAGTTTCTATCATGCTAAGAGGACGTATGATGGTCCTACATTAGAAAACAGTTTTGCTTTCACCTAAACTAATTGCTCATTCCCTCCCCTCACCCCCCCTTTTCCCTCTTTTCCATTGTGTAGGTCTAACAGGTTTTTGGCTGCTCTGTGCTCTGTTCAGGGAACTGAACTGTTAGGAAAATAATACAAGGAGGGAAAAACCTGGCTTTTTAAGGGTATCCATTCTCTCGTGTGGTTCACTGCACGCTTAAATGGAGACTTGTCCTGCTAGAAGAGGGCATGAATACAGTAGTGGGAATAAAAGACTGGGTTTTTAGTGTGAAACAAGCTTCCAATTTAGCTTGAAGGTAATGCAGTATGTATTAAAGGAAAGGGATAAAGCACGAACAACATCCACATTTAAGAAGCTTTATATAGCATTGTGCATTTTTCCAGTAGACAAATGACAATGCTTTGTACAGGTGTCTTTAGGGTGCAGGTACAGGTGTGGTACAGGGTGCCTCTGGTGCACCTGGGAAGACATTAATGGCTTGATGCTGAAGTGACACATTCCTGTCATAAATCTTACAGGTCAAATGCATTTTGGTATCAGATTACATTTCACGAAAATCTGGAATTGTTAAACAAGCAGTCTTACCAGGAAAATGAGGTATGATTTCACCATCTAGTTTGTATGCAACACCAACTTTTATTTCTGGAAATACATCCAAGATATCCAATTTGGTAAGCGCCAATCTATAAAAAAACATTACTTTGGTTAAACAAGTTCAACAACTCTCATCAATCTGTAAAAACACCAAAAGGAAAATTGATTCCTGCATATTGCAATTAATTGTCTTTCCTTAGAGAAATAGCTCATATGGCACCAATCTATTTATCTGGTGTGACTTTAAAAACAAAAAAACAAAAAAAAAACCTTAAACCAGCCTTTTTGTTCCATCCTTAAGATCTAGTACTATAATAAAATGACAAAATCCAAAGAACATGTATTATCCAATTAAAGTGACTGGTCTATAGCTTTAAGTGTTAGAATTTTAATTGGTCAGGGTGCTGCCAAGATACTTTATGGCCATACATTTGAGACTGTTTCATAGCATGATGTCTGTTGCTGTCTGTTCCTGTCCTCTGCCACTGAAGGCAGCAAAATAATCAAACACTGGCTCTGTAAATACCTGGCTGCATCCTATTTTAAATAAAAAACACAAGCGACAAGAAAAACAAGAAAATTTAAGTCAGGCATGTATATACAGTTTGATCTACTAGAAATTTTATACCAGCTTTTTTTCAGACACCTATTTTCATTTTAATTAAAATCCCAAAGCCATATCCAAATTTTCTACATTTACAGATGCTGCTGAAGATACTGATGGGCTCCCATCTGTACTAAAACTAACAGAATAAAACCCCTCAAACTGTATCAGGTCTTAAGACCCTTTTAATGCATTTGATTTGGTTGAGGTTTGGTGGGATAGCAGTTGTTGGGGTAGCTTGAAGCATCAAGTACTAAGATATGTAAGTGCTTCTTAGATGATTTTTAAATGAGAAATAACAATGCGCTACAAGTAAAAGACAGAAAAATTTATGAGTATCGAAGTGTCAAATATAAAACCACTTAATACTAGGAAAAATAAGGGACAGCTAATTTATCAAAATTCCAAAACAATCAACAAATCAGTACTAATAGTCTGAATGTTACTAATGAGTATATGTACAATTTACAGCACTCTGTAGCATTTCATGATTTTACGTCAAGTTGCCAGCAAGCTGTCAAAATAACTCACGCAGTAAATCCATTAATCATGTAAGCATATCGGAGTAACACAAGGTCCAGCCAGCCACATCTTCTCTTTCTACCAGTAGTAACACCAAACTCTTTACCTCTCGTTTGCAGCAATTCTCCAATTTCCTAACAAAGAGTAATACAATTACATAAGCCTTTTTTTATTATTTGCAATACATGATGCAGCTGTACACCTAATAACATTTTACAGTATCGTAAATAACCTTAAAATTACCAGTTTTTCACAAAGTTGCCCATTGGGATGAAAACAGAAATACAAAACACCATTTCTAAATCAAGAGCAAATCCCTCAAACTTTGCTCCTGCTCTAGCCTTCTATTCCATAGGAAGGTCTGAGAAACTGCCAGATTTGGCAGTCATTTAAGCTCAGTCTAGAACCAGAAGAACGAAACATCCAAACACACTGTCATCTACTTGCATTTAACCAGTAACGCTGATTTAACAGTAGACAGACACACCGAGTTATTTCGCGCAGTTACAGGTCACATCTAGGGCTGATGATACTCACGTTATTTTGTTCCGTAGGAAAGGCACCAATTCCAACTCTTGTTGTATATGCTTTCACAACTCCATACACCTCCCCAACATTCTGTGGTGGCATGCCCAGACCCGTACACACACCTCCAACTGTGCAGTTTGATGAAGTCACAAAAGGATATGTGCCTATTGAAAAAATTGGGTTTAAATAATAAAACACTGGTTGTAAACTACTTAAAAAAATATCTAACCTGGTGAGGAACAGTACTTGCATTGCACTTACCTAGGTTTTACAACACTAAAAAACAAAAAAAAACCACAATAAATGTATTTTGAGGTCAAGAACATATTTAATGAGCTTGTAGCTTTGTATGTACATAGTCTGATCCTTCTTTATTGAAAAAGGTAAAAAAGTTACTGCTTACTTCAACTGGTACAGAGGCAGAAGTTGAGTACATAACAATGCTGAATGACCATAAGTCAAAAATTGGAATAAGACACCAGAAAACCATGCCTTGCTATCTTATGTAAAATATATTCACTAATAGAACAATGTGAAAATTTTAAGGGAAACTCTTAAAAAAATGGTATCAAAAAGTTGGAAAATACAGGATTAGCATTTCTTATTTTGGGAGAAAAAATAAAATACAAGCTCTACATACTGGGCAGCACATTATAAAGATAAGAAACTGCAAAGAAATGTAGAATTCTGGAAAATAATTATTTTGCTTACATAATCAGATAAAAAAATTATTTCCACAATCAAAGAAAATTAAAGAATAAAAAGACTCCTGGAATATAGCCTAGTTCGTTAGTGGTGAGAGTTCTTGTCTAGTTAAATATTCAGCCCTCATCTAAAAAGCATCCTGGACAGCAAAGATAAAATAGTTAAACATCTCAAAATCCTTAGGTTTATACTTTTACTTAAAAAAAAAAAACAAAACACAAACAAAACAGTAGATGAAACTGAGCATGCTAGTCCTTAGTTGATTTGTATTCTGAACAAATTCAGCCACAGAGTAACTACATTAAGTGACAGACTTTTACCTATGCTTCAGACTTCCCCCCCTTCCCCTTTCGGTATAAGGGTCAGATGGGTAAGAGAGGAACAACCAAGAGAAATGGAACTGAAAACAATACAGACAACTTTTGAAAGTCAAAATCCTTCACAGTTTGGTGAGGTTTTGCAGACCAGCTTCAGGTATCTTTAGCTTCTTTTGCTTAACTCACATTTCCCAAGAGAAAGACATGGGCTTACAGGTGACACATAACAGCACTCTGCAAGCACTAATTAGTCTTTATCTTTCTTAGGACACAGTAGTTGAGCTTTTCTTTGCTGACAGGTAAATACAGCTCACTGATTTCACAGAGTCAATGAAACAATTTTTACTCATTTTCACCTCCCAGCCTGGTATATTGATACTGGTTTATCCTCACTCAGTATTTAAAAAGACCACATACCTGCACCCCCACCCCCCCCGACATACACACAGGCCAGCTTCATTACACACTCTAGAAAAGCGGGATGGACTGCAAGGCTGGGGATTTACCGTCCTCACTGCCCACAGACACACACTGATAAAACTCACACCGCTGTATGAAGACTTCTGTGCACAAAGGCACAAAAAATTGCCCAATAACCACTGTCAAATCTTTTTTACCACACCTCGTTTGTTGTTAACCCAAGTGTCCAATCCACCGATGGTATCTACCTAAGGAGAGCAGATACTCTCTCTCTCTCTGGGTCTCACAGCAAAGGCAGGAGAAAACTGTACATATTATAGATGTACCTGAGGAGTTCCAGACTGTTTGCATTTCCTGTACTTTATGAAACCCAAAATCCTCCCTACTTACAAAAAACAACCCCCCTTAAGGTCTTCTGCAAATATCTCAGTTTTGCATCAAACATTTCCCTATAACAAGCATATCTGGAGACTTCTTTCCTTTCTTTTTTTTTTTTTTTTTTTTTTTTAACTTGTTGAAAATGGAAGTTTCTTCCAATATTCAGATTATTACAGGAGAATTTGGTGCTTACACTTACAGTGATGATAGTCTCAAGACGCACCTTCCTCTTAAAAGAAGAGGTTTTCAAACTCAGCATGTTTGAAAATGCCCCAATATCAGAACTCATCAGTTGAGAGCAAAGCACGTGCCAATTTTATGTTTGTTTGACATTAGTCATTACAGGCTTCAATTTCAGGCTTAAGCATCTTTCCAACACCAAAAATGATGCACTTACAAGGCTAGTGAGACTGAAGAAAAACGTGACAAAATGCAGAAGCCAATCATATAGGTCACTTATGCCTATACATAGGTATAACAATTTACAATAAAATAATCTCATTTAAAAAGCTGCTTCTATCAGAGATCTACTGACTTTATTAGCAAAATTACAGTGTTTTAAGAATAAGTGCACCATTTATAATTTCAAATTGATGGAGATCCCAATCACCAGCATCTTCCATCAGGAAACAATGGAAAACTAAGTGTTATATAAAGGGTTGGGGGGGGGGGGAGGGGAAGGCAAGCTGACTCTCAGAAAGTCAACAAGTATTTTTGCATATCTACCTTGCCTCTGAAAGCTCTCCGTAGACATACATACGACAGAGTTATTTCATATGCAATTTATAGACGTTGAAGTAAAACTACACACTACTGAAGAATAGTCACCTGATCCATACTGTCATTCAAATAATTAATCTTAGCAGAGTCTAAAGCTTTTCAAAAGAATGTAATTATAAACTTCCCCCTCCTGCAATTATTTGCTAGTCATAGAGAGCACTGTTCTTCCAAAACACAAAACATTTCTGCCACTGGAACAGTTAGCACAGAAGTCTGTTTAGTGTTCCTCTTTCACAACATAAGTATATAGTGATATGTGTCTCAAAAAGGTTATACATACCAAAATCTATGTCCAGCAGTGCTGCATTTGCACCTTCTACTAAGATCTTCTTTGGTGGTCCGTGTAAAGCTTCATACATGAAATAAACACCATCCCTTACCATTGGTTTTATTTTTTCCATGCAGCCCTGAACAATACAAAAGACTATTGTATAGTATAATTCCATTATGATAAAGCCAGTCACAGTACACAAGTGCTAGTGCTCCCTCACAACAATATTCTCATTCCTTTTGAAAAGGAAAAGCAAACACAAAAAAAACGCTAAATATGCCATAATATGCAAACAAGGGAAGGAAGGAAGAACATTAGACATGTATGGTCTTCCTATGAGGAAAGAAAGAAAAAAGAGGAAAAAAGGGGGGAAAAAGAATAAAGAAATAAAACCCAGACTTCTCAAATGCTTTAGAAATATTCATGCTTGAGTATAATCACAATACTTTACTGTATTCAGTATTTAATTTCCAAATGTTCAAAATTTCTTCCCCAAAATGAGCATGTGGGGAGTTCTACTCCTGGCCATCTGAAGCCAACAAATGCACACAATTGTAAAGCAAGCATTAACCTGTGATATATACACAGGTATGTTTGTAAGTAGAAGTAAAAAGTTACTTAGTGGAATTAAGGGCCAAGCACCTGAGTGCCGCCAAGCAGCTGGATGTGAGAAGCCAGTAATGTTCAGATTAACACTTGGTACACAGCTTTTTTTCCCCGTGAGAACATATGGAAGTTCTTATTCTAATGATTCACTTCACATTAAATATAATGCTTTGTCTTTCAGAATTTAATCAGGTGCATTAGCATAAAACAAACACTACATACAAGTAATTCTCCTCAAGCTACAAATAAATGTTGTTTCCAACCTAACAATGAGTTTCAGATATTGTGTAATCCTAATGTGTATTAAGTAAAATATAAAGCATTATAAAACCCTCAACTGTAACTGATTTTTCGGTCTATGTGTTGATAAAAATACTACAACTCAACGTGTAACAGATATTATTTAAAGTAAGACAATCAGAAGTGTTAAGAACACCCACATACTCCATTCCAGAGCTGGTAAATTGAATTTAGTGGCAACTAAAGATACAAGAAGGATTATTTCTTTGGCCTGATTTTCTGAAAGAACTAAACATGTAACTGCACACCCTCCCGTGTTCCACACATACCTCAATGGTTTTAAAAAAAATCTGTCAGATTTGGTTGAAGTTTTCTAAGCAGTAAGAAAAAAAAATATATATCTCCTACAGTTAAGTTACTATAAAATGCATGAACAAAAAAGCTGGGTAGAGGTAGGACACCTGACAGTTTTCTTCAAGTAAGAACCTTGGTGCACTGCAAAAACTACACTACTAGGCATTAGAGAATTAATACTAAGAAATCTCACAACTGTCCCAATTGCAGGGAAAACATCAAACCAGAATTCATAATTAATCACAAGACTATTGTGATTGCTGGCAATCAGGCTTCATTAGTTCTGCTGCTATCAACTTACATTTTTCTATGTTGTTAGACAGTGGGGTTTCTTTCCTTTAAGGCTTATTACTTAGATTAATAATTTACTTCAGTTCTTAAGTTTTGACACAAGGAATGAATATTCTGCTTTACAATGAAAATCACCTTCCCCAATTACAATTTCAAGTTCTTTATTTCTAGCTGGTACATTTGAGCAAGCAGAAGTCAAATACAATTCTCCCCTTACAAGCCTGTTCCTTAAAGTTTACAATATTTCTCTTGAAACAAAGTTTTGAAATGCTGCATAAAGTGGGGTCAAAAGTGCCTTTAAGGATGCGAGTAGACTCTTTAAAAGTGATCCATACCAATTTCCCACGATATGTACTGTGTTTTAACTCCTAACACAAGCACGAGCATCAGTCACCAAGAGATTTATATACCAGTAGCAGCACACAGTGATTATATCATTTAACAGACAGAAGCAGGCTTACCTTGAGCTTTTTCAATTCCCCTTCAATATCTATCTCTAAGGTAGGATATATCGCCTTGTACTGATTGGCTAACACTTTGAACCTGGAAGGCAAAAATGCTTCACTAAGGTTTTTGTTCTCCTCCTCAAGCCCCCACCAACCTCAGGTTTTACTAGCTATGTAACTGCAGAAGCTACCAGCTATGCAGGTAATTAAACATTCTTAAAGAATAAAATATTCTAGTAATTAGAAATAGATAATTTAATTACAAAGTTATTTTATTTTAAAATATTTTTTCATTTTAAAAGCAACAGCAACCAGATATAATTGCTTACACAGGGTACTACCCAGAAACCGAAAACCAGGCTTACAACTGTGCATTAAAAACCAGAAATTACCTCTCAGAAAATTCATCAAAATCAGAAACAAGATCACACATTCTGAGTCCACTTCGAGCTGCTTTTGAAGAATATACTGGACCGATTCCTTTTTTGGTAGTTCCCAAACTTTCAAGAGATAACAACAGCAGTTATTCTTGATATAAAACAAAGGTGTTTCTTCTTTAAAGCTAATACATCCTTAGCATAAAATGAAATGCTGTTATTTTAGAACATTGTTTTAATTTAGAGCCTTGTTTTAAGCATTTAAAACACAAGATACTTTTATTATGCGACTCAGTTTCAGAACATTATTGTTTATAGACATT
Organism: Falco biarmicus; assembly: GCF_023638135.1. Taxonomy (NCBI): domain Eukaryota; kingdom Metazoa; phylum Chordata; class Aves; order Falconiformes; family Falconidae; genus Falco; species Falco biarmicus. The sequence goes on from NC_079293.1 coordinate 86,095,022, forward strand.
AATATACTTATCTGCTACATACTTCTGTTTTTAAACCAGTAACTTCTCATACTTTAGTGAACTCTCATACATTTATTTCTATACAATTCTCAACTTCTACACTTAAGGAACTGAATGCCAAGACAGCATCCTTCAGTATTATGAATTAAAACTAACTAAACACCTTCCTAAAAAAGCAAAATTCAAAACAATAATATTGGAAAAAACCAAATTCTTCCAATTACATTCAATACTGAGTAATCTCAGGAAGTGATGTTTGCCTCCAGTCCGAAAAGAAAGACATTCTAATTAACTTTGCATCACATATTATCATTTAACCAGACCATGACACTGTGGCTTAAACAACCGACTCCAGCCTCCACCACAATTCATACCCTCCACAGAGAATGTTTTTAGTGAAGAACTGGTTTCCATTTATTTTGTTTCATTAAGACATGCCAATTCAAAAAAGAGTTGAGCTGTCAGAAGACTGTATTTATAGAAGTTACAACAACTGTATAAGCATAATATACCATATTAGATCACCTTTTCTATAACCTTTCTGCAAGGGAAGCTACGTGAGCCTTACTTGTGACTGTTTTTGAGCTACATTTGAATAGATAAAAGCATTCAGTTAAAATAAAAAATAAACTTACTATTTATAACGATCAACTTTGAACTGTTAAACACAGAAGAGTTTTAATACCAAACTTGCTATGCAGTCAAATCTCCAGTTAAGGCATGCTAGCAGGCTATTTCAATTCCTCATCCCACCCCAAACAAACAGGCGACATGTCTTTGGATAATACGTTTATGACAGGCTGTTCTCAGCCAGTCTGTAGTACTTCCCCCAAGACAGTCACTTAAATAGCCTCAGAATTTAGGAAGAAATAGATAGCTTAGTACTTTCAACCCATCAGCAGTTTTAACAAACTTGAAAACTGTATGATCGTGGCCAAATTTCAAGAACCTCACAGAAAGAAATACAGCACTTTTAAGAGTGACTTAAGTTTTTTAGTTTTGATTGCAATTTTGTGTTCTGGGTTTCTTTAAAACAAATTAATTGGAGAGAACTGGTTATTTCTTCATTGGGTTTTCTTTTGCAATCTTTAATACTAACTAGTAGCATGGTTCCTTCTCAAAGTAGCTGTGTTTTTAATTGCAGATACTGTCATACAGCAGTTTTAGCTTGCGCTCCATAAACATTCAAGAATAGCTGATATACATACACTGGCTCAAAAAAAAAAAGTATACTGTTCCAAATATATATATTATATATATATGGATGGATGTATATTCTTCCTGTTTACTTTTTAATACCTGAAATAACAGGTAACAAGACAGCTGGTACAGGACAGTCAAATGCAAAAATGACCCACTGCAAGAATAACTGAGAAATTACCACTCAGTAGCAACCTGTGTGAAGCAAGATATGCCAATATCAGACACCCTCTTCAAAGGTTATTGCCATGGATACCTTTTACAGGTCTCAGTAAGGAAGACTGAGTTACTTTTCATCTGCACAGACAAACTTCCAAGAAGAGAGACTGAGTTTACTGGTATCTCAGAAGTCTATAGTGCTGCATTACTTTCCAGCTGCAGATATGTCACAGTTAATTCTGCCAGCTTCTTTCCCATCCCCAAGAACCCGTGAGCTACTTGGAAACCACAAGTTAGAAACAAGGCAGCTAGTTTCTAGAAGTTTCAAAAGCTTCAGAAAGTCAGCAGCAGCATGTAGTAGACAACGTGAGCATTTACATACACCTCTGACAACAAAGCCTCATGAGATACCAAACCAGTCATATCAGACCTTTTAAGTCACTTGGAGATAACAAAAAGTCCTTCAATCTTTGTAAATAGAAATATATTTTTACAGAAAAAAATACTTCCAGTAAACAAAACATTAGGAAGCAGGAACCCTTTTTATAAAGCAAATTAAGAACTAGGAACCTTTTCATAAGGCAAAATATCAAGATACAATCCTTTCATTAAGAATATAATCTTTTGCTAGCCACTGGAGGACAAAAGTCTAGGAAATAAGCCCTGCATATTCCACATTAAAGAGTTATCAGGATAAAGAATACTTTTTTAAACTTGATGACAAATAACATAAATCTAATGTATTAAGTCATATGTTTTTATGTAATAAACTATTCTATGTTTGACAAAATAAAACTACTTACTTCTTTCCTGCTTGTTCTTGCCTCTGTTGTTCTTGGATGCCATCAGCAGCCTGGTGGAAATCAAATACTATGAAAATAAAAACAACAAATACAAAATTTGTGAGATACAAATTACCATATCAGTAACAATTTCTTCAAATCAGTTCTAGCCCTGTTCATCAATGTGGGAAACAAAAATATACACACTGGAGAAACAAATAAAATGACATCTTTTTTCTCCTCTTTTACATTTTCTTCACAGGGAAGAGATCTAATGTTTTTCAGGGACTTTTTTTTAATCATTTTGTAGACTACTTGCAGACTGTGTATGTACCTCCCACAGAATAACTAAGCCATTTCAGCTTTGTAGTGGCCCAAAAGAATGTATAGAGGACAACAAAGAAAACATGTGGTTGAAAAAACCATGGAAAACAGGTTATAATAAAAAATGTCACATGCTGAGCTTTAAGCTGGGAACTTTCAGTAAACATTCTCAAGCTTTCTTCAACCATTTTATGTTTTAGACAACATCAATTAAAATATATTTGGAAATATAAGAGCTGCCACCATTGTCTGTTACATAAACAGAAAACATCTTCACAAGCATCAATTATTTTTTTTAAAGCATTACATACTATTAATGACAAAGATTATTCAAAGTATTCCTTGCAACAAGTCTTCGTCTGACATAAAAGAAAAAAAATTAAAAAACCTGACAAGACTCCTCAAATACAAACAGTGGGGCAACAGTTTGCAGGTTAACAGAAGCCAGCTTATTTTTCTTAAATACTACATTCTGAAAGTTAAACAACTAAACTATCCATCACACAGGAAAGACTGAAAACTTGCAAGAAACAGACTCATTTAACAGGTACTCTAGTCCCTCTAGAACAAGAGTGGTTTTCCATGTTTGCCTTACCAATTTATTTTTCTGTTTATTTCCACACATCCCCATAATTTAAAGGATTAGATTACCCCCAGCAGCTTGAGCCCATTTTTGGTTGATCTTTTGTTAGACTAATCATTCACAGCCTGCCAATACCCATTTTAGCAGAGGCATATTTATCAGGGCAACAGATCTCCGGACTGTTACCAAAGCTTTCTAAACAAAAGCATTCTGAAGGTTCATTTCTGTTAAGAGGCTGAATGGTTATGGGTGACAGTAACTGGTCCTTCTTACTCTGGACCTGTTCAGTTATGAAAACTTTACAGTATTGCCATTGCAATATAATCATCGCAGAACAGTTTTTCTAATAATCCCAGTAATTTCCAAGTAATTCACCTACTGTGATTCTATTAAGAGAAAGGATTGCAGTTAACTTAAGAACAGTTACTCAGCTATTTCAAACTCAGCACTTACTCCAAAGTAAAAAAGTATTTATGCTGAAATAACATAATCCAGATTGGTAAAAAAAAAACCAAACCCAAGAAGCAAAACCAAAAGCAAATTCTTTTTTCCTGTGTTGCAAGCTTTTATCTGACAGGTCTAAAAGTCTGCATGTTCAGGAAATGACTACCACAGCAGCAATAAACCGCAAGTATTAGGAAAAGGGCTATGTAACCATTATGTTACAATATCTACAGATCTAATTTAAAGGATGAATTTACATAATAAATATGTCCTAGAAGTGACACAGGAAGAGCCTCTGAAGCTCTGTGTTGGTGGTTTGGACTCTAAACACTATTTTACTCGGGGCTCTGAACTGCAGAGTTGCCTGGAACATATAGGCTGGATCACCGCTTGACTGCTGAGCTCCCCAGGAGAGTGCCGCTGTTCTCTCCACCCTTACGGAGCCCTTCTCAAGAATTCTCCTTCCTGGAGTACATGGCAATTTACTGGGTAGGGAGCCTGCTAGTTTAAGTCACACCCCATCACATGGCTTCCCAGCAGAGAAGTTGCTGTAAACAACACTACTTTTACACCAAAGGGGGAAATGAATCCTTCAGTTAATTAACTTCTGGACTGCTTTTGACTGCTTTGCGCCTCTCACCTTAGGCTTGGAAAGTGAACCTGCTTTCCTGACTAGGGTATGCTGAAGGAATAGGATTAAAGAGTTCCTAGAATAGAAACCTGGGAAGGTCCTGAGCAGGGAACGATTTTTTTTCTAGGATCTTCAATAAACCAAAGCAGCATATAGAGACTTAATCCAAAGAAAAGTCCATGTCTATATACAGACATGGCCAAAACCTGTAATTTTTACTGCTATGGAAAGTTCAGAGAAAACAAAAGATTAACAACAACAAAAAAAAACAACAAAAAACTAAACCACAAACAGGAACTTACCAATATGAGCCCTGTCAGAAATTATTAGTCTTTTTTCCCAGCCTTCTAGCCCTTAAAAGACAAAACGAAATAATTATGTACTATATAGCATTTTTGTCTTCTGATGTATAAAGAATAAATACTTCTCATGTTTAGTCTTCAATCAATTTAAAGATTGAACAATCATGTGCCAGAGGTAAAAAAGTAGATTTCAATAATTAAAACTTGGCATCAGTCTACACAGTTGAGAAAGTCAGGCTTATTTTGAAGAAGAATTCTAGCTATTCTACTAGTTCCTCAATTCCAGCAATCAATTACTAGCTTTTTGGGTTTTTAAAAACCTAGACCACTGCTTTACCTCACTTATAGTAGACTGCTGCCAAGTATGGCCAGACATAACAGATAGTATCCAAAAACTGAGTTCAGAATCAAGAAGTGATTACCACAGCATTTGTTTACATTAACGCATATCAAACTGTACACTAATATTCTAAGAGGTGAGACGACTATGAGCAGATAACACACTTCAACAAATTGTTTAACTTCTTAAATTCACTACTTCAAGCAAAGAAAAATGTCTGCAGATAATTCATATTTAGAACATGTTGTCTTCATATTTAGAACATGTCTTCTGAAACTGTAGGGACTCCTTTTGTCTGTCTTCCCATGAGGGCCCTGGGACTTCTAGTGAGACTCCTGTCAGAAACCAGCAGCTAAATGGATTTCTGGAAAAACACATTGTATGTAACTGCTACAAAGGCATCCTCTATCTAAATCTTCTGAGGTGGGTGCCACGAACTATTTTAAGAGTAGTATCTTAAAATTTTCTCACCTTTTCCTTTCTTTAAGTTTTTTTCAGCTTCTTCAAAGAGTCCTGGCAAATGAATTACAACGCCATTTCCTGAAGAAAACCATTACATAAAAGTTAATTATGTTAGGCATGGAAAAAAATATTCCAAACAATTCAAAGACACTTCTTGTTTTGTATGCAGAATATTTTATTTAAATTTTTAAACTTTAAAGACACTGCAATTTTTATTCTTAGGAATTTGTCTGTAAAAGACTAATTTACACCTAAAGTATGTATTTCTAACTACATGCATTGAATCTTTTTACTAAACTCAACAAACTTTCCATTTAGATCAGCACAAACAGTAACAGCACTGTGGAACAGTCTGGAATGCAACTTCCTCTTCCTGGTGCTTAAAATTAACTTCCCTCTTTGTACTTCATTTTAATAACCCTATTGTTTTTTAAAAGCATAGCACACTTCTATCATCGTTATAAACACCAGCATCCCCTCAGGCACTCTTCTGCTGTAAATAGACAAGAATATTCTGTATATAGAGCTGAGTTTGTTAAGAGACTAGCAAAAAAAAAAAAGGGGGGGGGGGGAAAGCTCTATCAAAAGCAAGCTCACTTTCCTACAGCTGTCACATTGCTCAGAAGATGACTACTAGCTCATGCAATTAACTGGCATCACTGGTTACCTAAGGAGCAGTTTCGTATCACAAAACTGAACCATCTTAAGGTCATACCAAACTCAGTAAATCAGTACATCCAAAGCTACTGGCATGATAACATCTAGCTAAAGAATCGAGGGACCTGACATCTGGAACTATTTGCATATCCCCTAATTTCACATAAATAAAAGCATTCCAAACACCAAAATACAAAAGACTTCTTCACTATAACCTTCACAGTACAGTCCTAATCAATAGTAATAATCTATCATAACACTCCAATCATTTTGCCCTTGGCCTACCCCCTCACCCCACTCAATCTATAAACCTTTTCAGTAGAATCCTAAGCCAGATAATTATTTTTTTCCCAAAAAAGTTTTTGAACACAAGGCAGACCTAAAAGAACCTAGAACAAACTTCAGAACAGATAAGACCAAGAGATGGCAGCTACAGAGAAAGAGAATTTGTAAAAAGCCCTCTCCTGCCCACTGTATTTTTAAAGGATGGTAACTTTCCTACTCAGTTCCGAGTTCACCAAACAAAACATGGCAAATGGGCATCCTTTTTTACTGTTTTTAAGCAATGAACTTTTAAAGAAACATAATACACTAACACATCAAGAGAGAACAGAAGTAGTATTAGCCACAGCCCTCAAAACTAGAAGCAGTTAACATCCCAACCTCCCCTTCTTCATAGGGAATCTATTCCCACACTCACTGGCTCAACTTCTGTAGAAGTATTAGGCAGGGCAAGTTGACCCCAAACTATCCCACTCTAAGACACAACATAACAGCAGAAAAGAGGCAATTAACCACCAATTTCCATCAAGTAAAGAGTTAATGCTGACTGCAAGCATAGAGTCACTACAAGCTGGACCCAAGAATTCAGCAAGCACTGTTTATGAATCAAGTAACTAGCAAGCTCTTTAGCTGCTACACTTAGTAAACGTGTCAATGACCATTTGTCTTGTCTTGGCACATGTAACCAAGCTGAGAGGCAAGACTACAGGCTCAGAGCAGTCACATATCCAGGAAGAAGTGACGGGAAGAGCAGGGCAATGAAGTCCTGATTTGGAGAAGCCCACTAAGTCAGGGGCAGGAGTTCTGGGTATCAGAAAAGCAGGATGAAAAGTGCTGATCGGTCGGTCATGCTTGTGGAACAGCACACAAGTACATGCATAGTTATAACGCTGTGTGGACATGTTTTATATTTACCTTCATTTTTAGAAGGAAATTTTCAGGGCTACACAGCATTATTAAGTAGGCTGGTCACAGAAGCAATCCAAAGAAAAAAAACATAAGATTGCAAACAAGATTCCAAGAGAGGGAGGAGGGTAAGTAGGCTTGTAGGGACAACAGACAGGACAATCTAAACCCCCTTTCAGGAAGTAAACAAATCACAGATCCTGACATAGCACTGCCACTGCCCTAAACCACCTAATGTACTCTCCTGAGAGGACTTCTTGGTAAGAACTGTATAGTGCAGAAGTCTTTTGGAGTCAGCATTCATTTCACAATCCAATGGAAAAGGAAGGAAAAATATATGTTTCAAAAAGTACTGGTAGCTACTTAGCAGGGCTGAAGATTATAACAGAGAGGAGGCATTCTGAGAATAAAAGAAATGATCCGTAGAAAAAACAAGAGGGATTGGGAGAATGAAGACAAGCTGAGCAGCTAGCTGTTCGCACTGATAGGACAGGTAAGAACAAAGATGAACTATCCAAGACAATAAAAGAAACCTTTATGACACAAACTTCACAACTGAGTTAAGAAAACAGTAAGAAGATAGTAGAGCAGTGCAGGCCTGTGAGAATTTGAGGAAGAAAAATCCTGATCCTGTATGTCCTCAGATATATTTTGTTTTTTCAATGTCAGAAGTCTGTCACTACAGTATTGTCTATCTTTTAGAGATGTCCCACTTACCAATGAATGCAGTGACTTTTGGATTGATGATCCCACTTGGCAGAAGATGAAAGTCATACTCCACAGAATCCACAACAACTGTATGCCCTGCATTATTGCCTCCCTGGGGGGGTGGGGAGAAAAAAAAAAGTTAATAGTTTTTGATACTAAGGACAAATGAACACACGGTATAGAGATGGAATAAACTGGTTCCAGCTCCAGTTCTGCAGCTTTGATTTCTGTTGCTGAAGAACGATCTTTCAGAGATCTCCTTCTCCCAGGAAATCAGCCAAACTTGTTTTGTCAAACCCAACAATTTCAACATCAGTACTGTATGTCACATAGACTTTGGACAGTATTTTGGTTCACCAAAGGTACAAAAACTTGGAATAAGATTAAAATGTTCTAAAAATTACTAGACAGGAGCATAAATATTCTAGAACATACAAACATTTCTAAAAGCCATCATCAGTTTTACTAGTTTCCTATTGCAGTTATGGAGAGTAAGTATTCAAAGTGGAACTGCAACCTTGGCAAAGAAAAAAAAAACACCCACCAGTTAAACTTGAGTATATAAAACCATGTAGTTATTGGGAAAGATAAGTCTAGCTGTTTGGCAACATGAAAGTTTGTTGTTCTGAATTTTGGGTTCAGCCTTTCGAGTGGTTTTCTATGAACAATAAACAGCAAAGTTAACTTGCTCATTCTATACCTCCTCAGCAGTAAGAAAGGTCTGTAATAGCAAGTCATTTGTATCTGAAACATGCTGTTAAAGAGTGAATCTAGAGGGAACTAAGATGATTCCGGTTTTCATAAGTTACCAGAAACTATTTACATCAAAATAACATTTCACATTTCTAGCTTTTTTCATTACCACAAAGAGAGTATTAAGAGATTTGTTAAACTGTGAAATATGTCCAAAATACAAAAAGAAGCCTGTGACCAAGTCCTAAAGAGGGTCAAGATAGGCTTACGAAGCTAAAAAGATTACAAAATAGTTACCAAATATCCCCAATTCTCGTTTGTTGTACTTTTGAAAATAAGCTTACACTCTCTTGTGACCAAGGCATTTGTGCAAGACAAGGTTACATAAAATATGGTTCTGTTTGTCATAACTACAGGAGCATCCTTCGCAGACACCTTGCACCAAACAAACTGCTTCATAGAAGGAAAACCTTAAGACTTCTAATCTAAGCCTTCTTTCAGCACAAGACAAATGGAAGAAAGGCACTACATGAACAGAAGAAGAAAAAAGAACCTGTATCAAATACTAATTATGGAATTACAAATCTGAAATATTTCAGAATAATGTAGCACAAAGATCTTTTCTAAGCAAGGGACTCAACAGCTGCTCACCACTTCTACAACACTTACCAAGCATGAATGCAATATATACAGCCACATATCTGACATTACAAATAAAGAATATTCACACATATCAAACATTTGTGCCAGTATACAAAAACACAGGTAAAAGCCTAATCTCAGTGAAGTTAGCAAGGAAAATCCTTGTGATTTCAGCATTATTTATTTGAGGACTTACAGCCATTCCACCTCCTTTGGCAACAGAGGGAAGACTAATAAACCTTCACACAAGGGAAATGTCCAAATTGAAGTAAAGCTTAACTGATTTAGTAATACAATGTAGAGTCTTTCCATGTACTGAATAGTACCCTGACAAAAGTTTTAAAATTTCCGCATGCAGATGGTTTTCACTGAAAACGATCTGACTTAATCAGAGAATGCCAAATTTTCAATTCACAACACATGAAACATATTGATTGCATAAATAAAGCAAGCTTTTCAAGTTTATTCTTTCAAGAAAATAATACTTCAGGAATAACCTTCCTCCTCCCCTCTAACCCTCCTACTCAACAGCAGCTGTTAAGAACAACTGTTTAGCCATCTACCAACTCTACAGTTGTATCTTTGATTTAAAAGGATGTTAACTACTTTACCAGGTAGATCATTTACAACTATTTCTGAAATGCAATGCTGACAGTCCTGAGCTACTGCAAGTTACTCTGCAACTAGATAATATTCCAAGAACTACTAAGTTACATACATACAAGCTTTTTTTAGTAAGAAAAGACATTGGGTTTCTATTCACTGTTTGAGAATCTAAGCAAAACCTTTCTTGGGGAAGAAAGAAGAGTTATGTACTAAAGTAGCATTTACAGGCAAGTGCATCTGCTGAAAGTGGTAGTTACCTTCATCCTCATCAGATTCCTTCAAGTCATTCCTTTCTGTTAGATCCACTGGTAATACCAGTCTATACAAACATGAACACTGAAGTGCTTTAAGATTCAGTAAGTAGGTCTAAGTACAACAGTGAAGTACTGAGGTAGTAGTAATTTACAAATGGGAAGACAAGTCAAAACTCTCCCACTGCAGCATAAACAAACTGGACTAACCCATAAGCAACAATAAGATTAGTACATGACTATTCATTTCAAATCCTCTACTAACTGGATGATTTACTTTCTTGTTTTGCTTCTCAATTTATTTAATTTTTTTTTCTAGTGTCATGAACATCAAATAAAGAGAAAGAAAAATTGGCCACTGTAGACATTAAATCATGATTAACAATAAATTCTTAGTCTCTTAAAGTCTGCCAAGCTACTGGTGCCGTTCAGACATGCTAACCTGAAGTTCAGCAGTCGCATCTGCTTGAGTAAGGTGTACAGCATGCACGCTCACACTGTTAATCATGAGAACATAGCTGCTGGTTTTTGGTGGTGTCACCAAATCACAAAGATTTCCCCTTGCACTGCTGAGTTGTGTTGGCTCTGTGCTCACTGAAAAATACCCCGTGGCTGACAGAATGAAAATGGCATTTTACCTTTTAAACCTTGAACTACACATACAGCACTGCTCATACTTTATCTAGAAGCAAGCTAGTTAAATATACTTCTGCATGTTTACTGTGAGTAGTTATACTTCAAGGGATTTTGCTAGAGACTGAAGTAGAAAACTTGACATTACATGTGATGAATCACCATCTGAACAGACTCTAGGGCCATAATAATACCAAAGTTTCCAAATGCTTCTTTACAGATGAGGCCTAAATTTGAATCTCAGAATTTAGTTGTTTTTATTATTATGATGCCTATGACATGAAAAGATTCAGTCCCAAAAGTGCTACTGATAGAAGTAGTCTGGTAGAACGTTAGGTCAGTCCCCACCCCCTGTTTTGGATGTCAACTGAAAAATATTTTTAATTTCAAACTGTATTTTAGGACAGCATTAAAACAACAACATCTCACTAATTCAGTTTTCAAAATTCTGCTGTTGATTTACAGGTAACCTCTACCCCAAGTGCAGAAGTGCAAGTGTATAGTTACACAGTTAGGAATTGTAATACATTAAAAGAATGGTTCACACCGTACACTTACAGTGAACTAGCAGTGAAGTGTACACATGTTGTGTGCTCAGACATTGCACAACACAGGTTTGGTAAACAACTGTAATTACAGAAACCTGAACTCAGAGTTCTCATGGTGCTGGGGCAAAGAGGTGGCTGGTTGTTAAGTTATGGGGTCTGAGTTTGGTTTGTGGGGTTTGGGGTTTTTTCCTCGTCCAGAAATTGACGGTAATGCCAAGATATTCCTCATGTAGGCAACTATTGCTTCTGGGCATAATTCAAGGCATAAACTGATGAAGTCACTCCTGGCTTTGGTACTTTCCATCTGGATTTCTCACTCCTCCTCCCTCATCACACTAAACCAAATGGGACCAGTTAGGTCATTCAAGCTAACACTGCTTTGATTCAAATGTTTAAACATTATTAATGGAGAACTAACTGTGGAATTTCTTTTCACTAGTAGTTAAACAAAGTTCATGCTCAAATGATCTTCAATACCTTGTATAAAGCTTTTGCCAGAGGGAAATTAAGATATACAAGTCGTTTCTTGAGGTTGGCAGTACTCCCTAGTTAACTAAATACAGTAATCAGTCTACCATATCTCGGTAACCTTCTAGGTACCCAAGCTACAGGAGTTCTCTCCCAGCCACGTGAAAACTGAAACACCTACCTTGGGCCAACACAAATAAACAGGCCAAGTGCGCAGCAAGACCAAAAGATTCTCCTGCTCAGTCTAGACTACACCATGTGCATGTAGCAGTGGCTCCTTTTCCCTTTCTCCCTGCACAACTGCAAGATTTCCTTCAACTGAGCCAAGAAGTGTGCCATGGCCAACACACTAGGGCAAGGCAATTCTGGATACAGCTACAAATAGATGGATTGCAAAGGACTGAGGTGGGGAAAAGATGACTTCCTACACGAGAGGTACAAGGCGGCACCAGTGGCACTCTGAACAAAGAGCTTCTTCACTGGGATGCTTTCTTTCCATTCTGCAGAACAGCAGCAGAGGAAGCCCCTCCAGAAGTCAGAATGCAGGCTGTGAAGGAGGTCAGGCAGCCAAGGCAAAGCTGGCTTTGCCAAAGTAGTATCATGCAGATTAAAAAAACCCAAAAAAACCAAAACAAATTTAAGAGGAAAGGTAATCAATAAGACAAAGTAGCATGACATAGGAATATCTAACACACTCAAGACTTTACTCGCTTGGTATTGCAATGCAATATTTAGTTCCAAAATTATCCTGAAGAGGCTTTATGAAATACAGCAAACAACAAATACCTAATGCAAAAGACAAGCAGGAAAGCCCTTTTAAGGAGAGGGGAAAAAAAATAAAAGAAAGAGCCTTTTAGCAATTTTTAGGTACATTAAACTTGCGGAAGACAATAAAAATCAGTTCAGTGTAGACGGCTGTAAGGCAGGACCAGAAGAGAGCTTTCAAGGTCCAAGTACCTGCTAAACACAAACCTACTGAACCTTCTTCATGAAGTTTTCTGTTCACTCCCTCTGCTTCTATGGTTTCCATGCTCTGATACAGCTGTTTTAAAAGTCTTCTAACCCCACTTGTCTTACATATTATCAAGAAAAAAAACCAAAACACACACACAAACACCCACTTGTTTCCTTAATTGCTTCCTAAAAACATTTCTGTAAAAGTCTTTCACTGCTGCATCTCACAAGTTGTTACAATATCAGATACAGCATTGTCAACCCTCAGATCTGCCAGAACAGCAGAATCAAAATTTTGAAGACTGCCTCTCTTAACAGTCATTTAAGAACCTTTTTCCCCTCTCCTGCCCAAACCTCCTATCAAACAGCTCTTAAGAAAAAATGTAACTTTAAAAATAATTAAAAATTCATAACACTCTAAACATTAATCACTGAAAAGTAATTCTGATATTTATATTACCAAAACCTGTGTATATTATTTTCTTATACATGTATTTACCACAGCGAAGATAAATTGCTTTTTGCATACTTAAGTATATGCCTGCGCATGTCCTTCAAGTTTGGATACACACAGCAGAATCCTTACACGCCATGAGCTTCCCATTTCAACAGACACTCTAGACTATCCCAACATCTTTTACTTTCTTTTTGTTCTGGAAGTCATACCAAAAGGTATCTGCTAGTTACCTGAAAATTTTTTTAGTACAGCATCATCCCTGAAACATACCAAGAAGACAAAGTCAGACAACAAACAACAGAAAACCAGGTGTTTATTGCCCAAAAGTCTGCATCACCTACCATTCAAATACTGTGAACTGGAAGTATATTGTTGGAAATTGTTAGGAAAAAAAAAACCTGTTCTTGTTAATTTTACACCAGAGACCAAGCACTTCATAAATTTAATATGCATAATGCTTAACTTTTGCTTATTTGATACTGAAATATCTCTCTAGATTTGGTTATTACCAGGCTATTTAGGTAAGAATATAAATTATTTTCTCCCTAAATTTCTAATAAGGCTCACTTAGAAGAAAGCATGCTATTTAGGAAAAAAAAAAAAAAAAAAAAGAAGAAAAAAAAAGCCAAACAATTTCTCTTTAGGTTTTCTTTACATTAGAAACCAGCTTGCTGACTTGGGCTCATTTCATCACAGAAAACAGTACATAGGAAAAATAAGCACATGCCTTGCTACAGAACAGAACATAAACCAGATTCTCCATCTAGCAATAAAGCAGCCTCCCTTGGAGCAGTAAGAACCAGCAACACCACACTGTACGGTCTCAAGCATACTTTCCTTAGGTATAGCACCATCCCTCTGTGCATTTCTATCAAGGCACAGCACTGCAGTTTTAGCATCCTCTGAGGTTTCCAAAATTGGGTTTTCAGAAGTCAGCAATCTTCTTAGCACTGTATTTTGAGGTAAATTTTAAAAAGTTAAAAGCATTCAGTTTGTCCTTTCTCCTTTCCTTGCACTATTTTTTCTCCTCATATCTTTCAACACAGTATTTGGAACAGTTAGTTCCCCATTTTCTCCCTAAGGATTCTTTGGTGACCAAAGGATCAGCCCTTTCAGCAGCCCAGAGCTTTACCAAATTACAATGTTAAACGCCTTCTTTAAGGCCCTACTTGGAGGAATCCCATGGGTTAGGGCTCTAGAAGGCAGGGGAGTCCAACCAAGACTAATACTCAAGCATCACTTCCTCCAAGCTCAAGATCGGTGCATCCCCATGAGTAAGAAATCAAGCAAAGGGGGCAGGAGGCCTGCATGGATGAGCAGGAGCTTCTGGCAAAACTCAGAAGGGAGTTTATGGGACATGGAAAAAGAGACAGGCCACTCAGAAAGAACATAGGAGTGTTGTCAGAACATGCAAGGGGGCAGTAAGGAAGACTAAGATCCATCTGGAGTTAAATCTGGTGAGGGAGGGCAAGGACAAGAAGGGCTTCTTCAAGTGCATCAGTAGGAAAAGAGTGAGTATGGGTGCCCTGCTGATGATGGATACAGGGAAGGTGGAGTTACTGAATGCCGCCTTTGCTTTGGTCTTTACTGCCACGGCCAGCCCTCAGGCTTCCCAGACCCTGGAGGCAAGAGAGGAGTCTGGAGAAAGGAACACTTCCCCCTGGTCAAGGAGGATCAGGTTAGAGGTCACTTCAGCAAACCTGACACCATAAATCCACAGGCCCCGATGGGATGCACCCCCGAGCGCTGAGGGAACGGGCAGATGTTTTTGCCGAGACACCCTCCATCATCTTTGAAAGGTCATGGAGAACAAGACAGGTGCCTGTGGACTGGAGGGAAGCCGGTGTCAATGCAAGCTTCAAAAAGGGCAAGAAGGAGGACCCAGGAAACTACAGGCTGGTCAGCCTCCCCAGCATCCCTGGAAAGGTGATGGAACAGCTCATCCTGGAGGTCATCTCTAAGCATGTGGAGGAAAAGAAGGTCATCAGGAAGAGTTAACATGGATTCACCAAGAGGAAACCATGCTGGACCAACCTAAAAGCCTTCTATGATGGCAGGACTGGTTGGGCAGATGAGGGGAGAGCAGTGGATGGTGCCTACCCTGACCTCAGCAAGGCTCTTGACACTGTCTCCCATAACATCCTCGTAGGTAAGCTCAGGCAGCGTGGGCTGGATGAGGGGACAGTGAGGTGGACTGAGACCGGGCTGAAGGGCAGAGCCCGGAGGGTTGTGACCAGCGGCGCAGGGTCCAGCTGGAGGCCTGTGGCCCACAGTGTTCCCCAGGGGTCAGTGCTGGGTCCGGTCCTGTTCAACTTGCCCATCAGTGACCGGGACGCGGGGACAGAGCGTGCCCTCAGCACGTGGGCAGGTGACACGAAGCCGGGGGGAGCGGCCGATACACCCGAAGGCTGCGCCGCCCTTCAGCGAGGCCTGGGCAGGCTGGAGAGCTGGCGGAGAGGAACCTCGTGGGGTTCAGCACAGGCAAGAGCAGGGTCCTGCCCCTGGGGAGGAGCAGCCCCACGCACCAGTACGGGCTGGGGCTGACCTGCGGGGGGGCAGCTCTGCGGAGGGGACCTGGGGGTTCTGGTGGGCAGCAAGTTGCCCGTGAGCCAGCAGTGAGCCCTGGTGGCCAAGGGGCCAGCGGGACCCCGGGGTGCGTGAGGGGGAGCGTGGCCAGCAGGGGCAGGGAGGTGATCCTGCCCCTCGGCTCTGCCCTGGGGAGGCCGCACCTGGGGCGCCGTGTCCAGGGCTGGGCTCCCCAGGTCAAGGGAGACTGGGAACTGCTGGGCAGGGTCCGGCGGAGGGCTACGGAGGTGATGAGGGGCCTGGAGCATCTGCCTCATGAGGAGAGGCTGAGGGAGCTGCGCCTGTTCAGCCTGGAGAAGACTGAGAAGGGATCTTATCAATGTCTACAAATATCTCAAGGGTGAGTGTCAGGAGGATAGGACCAAGCTCTTTTCAATAGTGCCAAGTGACAGGACAAGGGGTGACATGCACAAACTGCAACACAAGAAGATCCATCTGAAT
Source organism: Falco biarmicus (assembly GCF_023638135.1). Taxonomy (NCBI): domain Eukaryota; kingdom Metazoa; phylum Chordata; class Aves; order Falconiformes; family Falconidae; genus Falco; species Falco biarmicus. The sequence goes on from NC_079293.1 coordinate 86,111,081, forward strand.
ATGAGGAAAAACTAATTTACTGTGAGGGTGCCAGAGCGCTGTCACAGGCTGCCCAGAGAGGCTGTGCAGTCTCCTTCTCTGGAGACATTCAGAACCCACCTGGATGCGACTGTGCAACCTGACCGAGGAGACCCTGCTTTAGCAGGGGGTTGGACTAGATGATCTCCACAGGTCCCTTCCAACCCTGACTGTTCTGTGATTGTGCCTCTAAATGAATTTCCCCAACTCTTCAACCGCCAGGAGCATGAACTTCATAATACAAAGTAATACAGTGTTGTCCTTCTTTAACTTTTGATTTTGCCTTGTAGTCAATACCTAGGCCCACTGTTGTCACTCAAAACTTTGAAACCACACACCAAAGTTAGGGTGGTCGGTTTCATGCTTGGATCCAGTCTCCAGTTTTCAGATTACCAGCTGCTGCCTACACTGCTGCCAGCAATGCTGAAGGACTAACTGCCACCAGGTGACACTGAACATTACTGCTGATAACAGGGAAAAACATGAGCTTGCTCGAAGTGGTGAGAACAAAACACCTATTTTCTTCCCCAACAACACCAGTTCAAATCATTTGTGGTATTATGAAACTAGTCATCTTAGAGAGCTGCTTTAATCATAGCTTTGATGCAAAAACAAACCAAAAGACACCTCAACCATGGAAGTTTCTTAGTACTCTTTATTTAAAGAGTTGTTAACTTGTTGAGGGTTTTCTTGGGTTGGGTTGGGTTTGGTTGGTTTGTTGGGTTTTTTTATTAAAACTTCTGCACATATCCAGCTCAAAAGCGGGTGCCTGTTGCATTGGAATCAAAGTGTGAAAGTCATCATGAACAACAAGCATGAACCTATGTTGTGTGTCCCAATGCAAAAAGGACATGGACCTGCTGGAGTCCAGAGGAGGCCACAAAGATGACCACAAAGATGGCCACAAAGCTGCAGCACCTCTCCTGTGAAGGCAGGTTCAGGGAGCTGGGGGTGTTCAGCCTGGAGAAGAGAAGCCTCCAGGGACACCTTATAACAGCCCCCCAGTACCTAACAGGGAGGACAAGAAAGCTGGAGAGGGAATTTTTACAAGGGTATGTGGTATCGGAGAATGGCTTTAAACAGAAAGTGGGTAGATTTAGATTAGATACTCAGAAGAAATTCTTTACTGTGAGGGTGGTGAGGAGCACCTCACACTGCCCAGAGCAGCTGTGGATGCCCCATCCCTGGCAGTGTCCAAGGCCAGGCTGGACAGGGCTGGGAGCAACCTGGGCTAGTGGCAGGTGTCCCTGCCCATGGCAGGGGGTTGGAGCTATCAGTATATGGACTTAGCTTAGGGACTTTTTAGCTTGATGTTCTGATGGATGAACAATTTAAAATCCTAGTAAGACACAGTAGCTTTTTTTCTCCTTTCATGATCCTGACAATATTAAATTATACTATTATTTTAGAGTATTTTAAGTCATTAAGTGGAACAAAGAAATTAGGATCAGGCATAAGATCATTACCCAATCTATAATACTTCAAGCAATACCTGTTTTTGTAAGACAACTAAATGCATTAGCTTTTTTAAAAGCCATTATTCCCATTTTGTGGGGTATGTTTCAATCACTTCCTTGAAAAAGCATATGACCCCTGACCACTAGCTGGTAATCTTGAAATATCCAAGCTATTAAACATGTAGAACAGCTAAGCATACAGGACTCTGACACAAAGGTACATACTAATAGACAAATTATCACAGAAGTACTGTTAGAATGACAGCAGTCCTGGAAACAAAACCCCCTTTAACATACTCACCCCCTTTCTAGAAGCCTCATTCCAAAAAAACATTCCCTATGAAATACCACTTTTGAAATATGCCTTTTACAGTGGTTAACTGCACAGAGACGATTTTTTTTGTAACAGCGAACAAAAAGAAAAGGGGGGTAGGGGGTGGGGTGGTGTCTTCAGCATGCTAAAGAAGATTAAGTGGCCTAAAAATCCTTCTCGGTGTAAGCACCACACCCAAGAATCTGTATCCATATATTCAATTCAGATAGGTCGGTCATTACTACACACAGAATAAGATAACTATTCTAGAACAACCTATCCTGGCAAACGTGAACAGAATCAGTTACACACACACAGAGGGGGCATAAGACAGCAAAGGCATCTGCAAGTATTGATAAATATTCTTAGGAAACACCCTTTTTGCAATAGTTTCAAGTGCTTGAAAACATTAATTTGAAAGGAAAGAAATTATCTGCTAGCTGATGTTTTACTGGGAACAAGCTTGAAATTTCAATAAATCAAATAAGTGACTCCTACTAGCCAAAAAACGCTACCAAAGCACTGGAAGGCAACACCTAGCACAAACACACCCACACAGGTGACACAAGCACACCAGTTACCACAATACTACACCATGGTTGCAACAGCAGCACTGGAAAACACACTGAAGGCTAATCAATAGTATCAAAGAGGATTAGATTTTAAACATATTGACTGATCAGTATTTCTAATAGGACATCTACAGTAATTTAAGGTATGTAATTTCAGCACTTCCCCCATCCATGCAAAATGGCTTATTTTCTCTTGCATTCTATAGCTGGCAGTTAAAGTATTTAAAAGCTAAAGTATTTTAGGTAAGGAATTGGATAGAACTAGCAACAATATTAATGCAAGTACCTGACAGCGCTACGATTATTTTTTTTCTTATAGGTCTGAAGACTGAAACAATTTTGAGAAGTGTAACTCTTATAAAGATGTATTCTGGAGCCAAACTGGTAAACTCAAAAGAATGTATGAACAACCTTGAAGCAAGACAAGCTGTCTCACTTTGAACCTTCCAGCAGCACAAGAGCTCTGTAGCTTGTTACATTCTGTCCATGCAGAGCAGCTTTCAAATTGTGTATAAAGCAAGGAAAAGGAGCACTCATAATAATATTAAATAGCAATTTTTCTTCTGGAACTGCATTGCTGTACTAGTCAAGAGCCCTCAGGCAACATTTGTGTATTCAGCTGATTCACTGGACAAGTAAGAACCAATCTTTTTTGGAGTTATGGCAGAATCTTGATAATTTAATGAAGTTCACTCGACAAAATAGTAATGGCTTATGCCTGTCTTCAGAAAGCCTAATTGATGACTTCACCAACCTGTTTGCATCATGATCTTTATTGTCGAGGATTAAAGAGGGATGCTCTTGTTAGATAAAGAGTATTTTCTTGCTGAATTAAGGTTTACAGTGCTTAACCAGCCACAACCAAAACTCAGCTAACAAAACGCTGAGGTTGAAATAACCACCACCTAGGGTTTTCGTTTGGGTTCTGCTAAATATAAAGGTACACCCAGAATGTTCCTTAAGTAGTTAATTTATTTAACAATAACTTATTTGGCTTTCCATAAATATACTTCAACAATATTAATGTTTAACAAGGACATAAAAATTTAAAATTAGAAAAAAAAAAAGAAAATCAAACTAGGAGTTCCAAGCTCCAGTATGTTTTATATGCAATGCCTGCTAACTTAAGACCTCATCTGAAGCCAAGTAAAGTCAACAATTGAGGAAGCATGGAATCTCATTTTCCAAAAAGACTCTGAAAATTATACAAAGTCATACTCAAATGCTTATACAGAAATCCTGTACCAGAACTTCTTCCTCTGGTGAGTTTTCTTAGAAAAGTTCCATGCTTCTGGCTTTGCAGCCAATCTCACCGATTTACCTGAAAAGTATGCAAAGGTCTAGACTGCTTGTCCTCCCAGCTTAAGGGAGAAGGATTTGCAGTTCTTCCATTTTCCTGGCACATGGGACTCCTCCAGGAAAAAGGTAGACACTTAATATATCCATCACCAACTGAAAAGACCCTCACTCTTAAATTCATTCTAGCTTCAAACTTTGGGGTTTTCCCTTTTTTTTTTTTTTCCTTTTTAGAAAAAAGTGCAAACAGTCTAATACAAAACATTAATGTACCAACTTGAATAATCAGCAAAACCAAAAAGGAAAGCAGAGTTGTTTGTTCATAAACTGAAAGCAAAAATATGACAACTCGTTACAAAAAAAAAAAAAAAAAGGACAGCAAGACATTCTCTACTTTTTAAAACATTTGTATAGAGCACAAAGAGCAAGAATAAATGTGTGCTATGTGTGCTAGCCAAGGAAGTGTACGCTTAAGTATAAGGCATGTGTACATATCTAAGTATAACGTGCAACCAAGAGATCACTGCAGGAAGGCATAAAAAATACAATGCATTTGAAACTAAGATGGAGGAACAACAGTGTATCTTTCTCCATTTTAGATTTATGTACATTGAAAAGAGGCATTTTATTTCCACAGCGTATCTTCATTAGTCAAGGGCAAACTAGAGGTTAATATAATATCCAGAACAGTTAAATCTTTTTTGAACACATCAATACAAGACAGCAGTTCAAACCCTGATGCCTCACCTACAGCAGCACTCCCATAACTGCTGAGACTGGTCCACATTACTGCAACTTTACCTAACAGAGGAGGTGCATGGGGAAAAAAAAAGATTCATTAGGAAATTAGACTGAAATTACTACTCAAAGCATGTTGTGAATGGCTCTCTATACTGATAGTGAATACAAAAGTATTTAAAGCAGCTCTGAAATACTGACATATGCATTTAAGAGAACTATCTACCCGAAAAGTCGACAATGACAATCATGCCTTTTCTTACGACGTGATCATGCCAAGTTGTCTATCTCAAAAATACGATGCCTCAGGGTAGAGCAAAGAAGTCTTTCAAGTTACATCCTCTAGAATAGAAATTAGTTGTCTAGTTTAAAGAGATGTTATCTCATGCTACATTAAGGAAGAAGCCATACAATCCTTTCAACTCTCCCCATCAGATGTGTGTGTGCATAATTTTTTCTACAGTTTACTTTTATTGCTACTACATTCCAGCATTCATTTTTAGCTCAGGGCAACCACTGTTGTTTCTAAGCTAGCTATACAAGTGACTGCCAAGTTGGGCAAGAAGCAAGTCAATGTTGCTTTGGCATCATATGGCTGTAAACATTTCCTTTTAACTCTTAGATGAAAAGTCAAAAATACATCAAGAAAGTTGGATACTACCATTACTTACAGAAAATGTTAAGAAAGGCTCCTTCTTGCCACAATCAGATCCTAGGAAAGCTGAACACACTTCTGAAAAGTTTATCAGTCTAGTGAAGAGATATCTCTGAACCCCTGTGGTACACCCTAACTAGATACAGCTCTGCAATTACTAGGCTATTTGCTTCTTATTTCAATACATATTGCCAAAAATCAATTTTGAACTTCAAATTACAAAGCATCCCCCTTTAAAGAAATAATTTTTTAAAATAATCAAGGTTTTGATAATGAATTTATTCTCTCATATCCAGATTTTGTGATTAGTTTCTTGCTTTCTCCCCGCTCAAGCAGCTAACAAACTCTACTGTATAACCCACTCCTGGATTTAAGCGTAAACAACATCCAGCAGCTAGCAGTAATCTTCCTTGACAATCCATTCATGTTTGTAAGATCTAAACCTAGCTAAAGGAGCCATCACGCTACACACTTCATAAAAGTTTCTAGAATTTTGGCTAGACTTCAGAAATTTGTTAACATGTACTACAAGAACTGCTGCACCAGAACAAGATCAAGAGCATAGTCTGGGACAGCATATAACAGAATAAACACATCATGTTTTACACATTCATCTGTTTTCTCCTAACAAATAGAAGAAAACTAACTTTACTTAAATCTATTAATCTCAAAAAAAAAAAAAATATCCATACATTTCTCTGTATGCCAGAACTTGCTCTGTGGAACTGCTATTGAGAGACAATATTTGGAAAAACTCTTTAGTGCTGGTTTTGCCTCAGTTTCACCTAATCTGCGCAACCTATACTGTTGCAATGGCTGCATACGTTAGGTAAGGAACAGGATTCATTATCCAAGTCCAGAATAAAGACCAATCTATCCCTAAAAAAGAGATCAAGTGAGGCAGTCAGATAAGGAACAAGAAAAATGTTGAAGGCACAGACTGACCCAGCACTACATCACTTCAGTGCACAAAACCCCACCCAATGTTTGCTACATTTCACAAGAATATTTAAGGAGATGAAAAACAAAAAGTGACTTTGGGAATATTTACAGAGAACATCTTCCAAATGCGTGAGGTTGTACAGTAGAAATAAAAAAAATATTTGCAATCTGAATAAGCTGCTATAGGGTACTGCATCTTAACCAACCAACCACAGTAAGCTTTTGTAGTAACAGTAACACTGAAAGAACAATAATAAGCCAGTAGTAGATCAAGGTGTAACTTGTTCTTTGGTACTATTAAGATCTCCTTTGTTAATGGTATAACCTTTATGCACTGGAAAAATCAGATTTCAACTGTTTTTCTGTTTGAAATAATTCAGACATTGTGTGATTGTTTACAATAACAAGAGATCACCTGTCAGTGATGCTCTAAAGCATGCCTGCAAAGCATATGACTCACTGATGGGGCAGGCCAAAGAACTCATTTTACTGACCTCCCTTTCCTCACCAGAGCACATTATTGGCATGCTGCCAACCACAACAAGGTCCAAAAGTGCACCCAGCACTTAAAAAAAAAAAATTAGAGCTCTAGCTAGACCTCACCTATCGAATGTCTAATCAGCTAAAAAAAATCAGCTACTGATTCTGCTCTTCGTAATTCTGCATGGCCTGCAAAGGCTCTTGACTGAAACCCATTTTCAAAAGAGAATATTTAGAAAAAGAAAAAAAGTGAGCTTGGTGGATGGAAGATAAGAAAATTCCAGTTTAAATAATAAAAAAAAGTGGCTATATACAGAGTACTAGAGGTATTAGCAGCCTTAGTCTGACTTGGGCAGTTATCAGCTGATCAATTTTAACTGCTTAACCCCAAGAATCAGCACACTGAACACTTCTGTACTAACTACTGCACTACAACTGCCACACATCAAGTGATCAGCAGTGGCATCACTGTACACACTGTTGTTTGGGGGCAAGAAGAGGAAAAGGGAGTATGATGAATCCACACGCTGCAATTAGCAGACCTTAGCGGTTCAGGAGTACAACCACGTGCCCCACAGCAGGCAGCGCGGCGATGGGAAGTCACCAGCAGACCACACTGAAATCGGGTGAGAAGATGTGGTAAGAAGCTGCAATTCTGTTTTGAAGTAGTAACAAGATGTGCAACAGAACTGAAGAAGCAGAAAAATAGGATTCTTTAGTACAGGGAGCATGGCTTAAAAATCATTTCAAGACTTAAGAAATCTTATTCACCCATGTGAATTACATGCTCTGAATAAGTCAGCTACCTCCAATAGTAAGAACAGGAAGTGACCAAAAATCTGGTGATAAATGAGTCAATGAGAACAGAATCACGCAGTGCAGACATTACTTTTTTTTTTTGCTGTATTGCATACACTGGTAGATTGGGTGGAAGGGGTAGCATTAACAGAAGAGATACACAGTGTATTTTGGTACTGTATTTATTTTGATAAAATTATTACCTAAAATAATTTGCTTGCATTACTTTGCCATTCCATATCCACTAACAAATTTAACACTGGTAATTAAATTCCCCAATTTGCTTGCATTCTGCAGTGGTAGAAAATCCCATATTCAGAACAAGAAATGTTCTCCTTTAACTTTCCATTACCTGTGGAATTGACAAAAAAGCAATGTATACTTCTAAAAATTGCCAGGTTTGATGGCAGCGAGGCTAGCTGCTTACTAAGAGGAAACCACGTCAATCAAACCCCACAAAAACACAGTTTTTCTGGCAACTACTCCTGAATCTCAAACCAATTCTTGCTCTGTTTTACTGTCTGGACTATGATTTATGTAATAGCAGGTAAACAGACTTTGCTCTGTAAGCCACTGAAAACCAGATGTAGGTTTAAGTGCAAAAGTTTCACCAATGCATTTGTTTTATCAATAGTATAATTTTACCAGATACCTCCTAGATGTAAATGAAGACCAATTCAAATTTAACAGAAGAACAAGTACATAGTCTGCCTGTCATGTAGATATATTTGCATTAACTGCGACTGAACCCTCTGTACTAGCAGTCTCCTCATGCATTAGCAACTACATACACGCAGCCCATGGATGTATTTTAGTTTTAGTCTCTTCAAACAGTTGTTTTTGAAACCATACTACTACTTCTGATAAATGTGAATCTGTCTCCTGAAAAGAAAATAGCATTCCCTTGCTCTGAGCACAGGGCTTCTTCCTTTCAAAAAACCTCTAGACCCAAGATAAAATATTTTGGAGGGCAGTTATCTAGAAAAAGTAGAGCCATAATACAACTTATTTTCTAACACACTCATTCAGCTAATTATACCTAGGTATGCATCTCATTCCAGATGCCAGTCAGCTAGTCCAACAAGTGACTGAAGTCATTAGTTGTATGTAGTCACCTGCTACCTAGAAGGCAAGTAGGTATGGCCATAAATTTGAGTACAATTTCTTGCAATGTCTTTACAGCCAATGCAAAAAAAGTGATAGTTCCTGCTTCTGGGACAGCATCATTTTTACGCTCTGCATCTGCACAGAACCAAGGATATGAAAGCCACACTATAGTGTTTCGCTGCAATATAACGCAAGTTTCCACAACACCTTAGACCTGCTACTACAGCTTCCCAAGTCCTCCAAGAAAACAGTTGTACTAATAAATTTTTCACAAGAACACGCTAGAAATATTTGATCTCATCCACAGGCATTCTAGCAGCTCTGTGGCATGACGAACAGAAAGAACCATCCTAGAATGAACAAGAGTATAATGGTGAAATAAGAATCAGAAGCTCCAATTACAGAAAGCTGGTATTAGCAAGCAGCTGATTAAGTGTGTAACAACCTTTCTTCCCAGCGGAAGGGTCATACTCTAATTTACCAGCAGTAACAAAAACATCAAGAATATGCTTGCAAACACAGTGAGATGGTTTTACAGCTCAGTACCACTGAAAGAGAATATTCCTATTTTCCCCCCTCATTCTGAGAGACTGTTCTTTGTGCTTACTCTGTTCTGGGCTCCTCTGTTCATCAAGGTCCTCTGAGCCAATAAAATTCAGGTTTATTTATTAAAATGGTTAGAAGGTAAATCCAACGAAAAATAGTTCCCTGCCATTCTGGTGATTTAAATCAACCTACAGAAGTGTTGAAGTGCCAGAGTCAGAGCATGGGAGGAGACCCACACAGCACAGCCATCAACAGGAAAGGGAAGACAGATGAACTCCTTCCTTCAGCAGAAGCAACACGCTGTTAGAAATGGCAGAACTGGCCATGCAATTCAAGCCTGAGGTAACATCATATTTTTTTCCTTTTCTTGATCCTCTACCCAGCTGATTCAAAAGAAGTAACAAATACATTAAAACACATGCACACAAAAAATCCCTGTCTGCCTCTCCCTCTCCACCAAAAAGTCTTAGCATTAAACAGGCTCACTCTCACCTAGATGCCCTTCAAAGTTTCCAGAACAAAGCTGTAAAGAACAAACTGAGTCACCATGTTCTATAACCCACAAAGCCAGGCAACCATGCCACAGCACCACATCAGATTTTATTACTTTTTTTAAAAAAAAAGATACATGGGGAAAAGTAATTCATCTGCAAAACCAGCTATTTAAGAACATGTTTGCTTCAAAATCCAAGTCTCTGAAGTTCAAGTTTTTGATTTGTCAGCTTTGCAACTGACTGGCTTGCAATGACACCAGCTTTATGTGCAGTTTTTGTTAGATAATACAGCATTTGCACTCTTTGGGAAATGGTACGCTCTTCCAAAACACCCAACAGCAACTTTAATTTGTGCATTCAACAAAAGCATACAGATAACAACACTCACACGAAGTCTGCATGTGCTGTAGGCATTTTACACTGCAGTCTCTCCTAACTTCAAGAAAAAAACGTACATGGTTGTAGTTCATGCAAGAAAAAACCGTACATAGCTGTAGTTCATGATGTTGTGCTCTACAGAATGACGACACTAGAAATGTTAAGAAAAACACCTCCTCAGACGTGGGTTGTTTTAACCTAGGCATTTAAGAGTAATGTGCCTGCAGGCTAGCCGCACTTTTTTTTGCTGGAATAAGGCCTCCAGAACAGAGAATAATAATTTAAAAAAAAAAAAACAAAGGTGGGATTTCATTGACACAAGAACGATCCCGAAGCAAGGGCAGGCGAGCCTTTAAAAGCGAGTTTGAGCTGCAGAGCACCGCGCCGCTGCGGCCCGCAGGCATGCCCTCACGCGCGCCGCCGGTTTCGGCCGGGCCCGCACCCCCGCGGGGCCGAGCAGCGCGCAGGCGGGGTTCAGGCCACGCCGCCGCCGCGGGGTCCGGCCCGGCACCGGTGCTGCGGGGGGCGCCCAGCGCGGCCCCTGCCCGGCGCCCCCCAGACAAAGACCGCGGCCGTGGCGGCCCTGAGGGGGAGGACGCGACCCCGGGCGCATTCCCGCTGCCGGAGGCCGGCTCTCGGCGGCGAGGGCGCCTTCCTCCTCCCCGCCCCGGCGCCGGGACGGGGACAAAGGAGGCGCGGGAGGGCTGCAGAGCCCGGCGGCGGGGCGCTGGCCGGGGGCTCCTGCCCCGCCGGGGGGGGCTTCGCTGCCCCGCAGCCCGCCCTGCGCGGCGGCAGCCCCGCCGCCTCCCCCGCGGAGCGGAGCGGGCGCCCAGCCCTGCGCGGCGGCGGGCGCTCGGCGGAGAAGCGGGGAGAGAACGAGCGGGCGGCGGGGCCGCCCGCCTCAAGGTGACACCCGCGGCCTCCCCCGCGCCCCGGCTCGCCTTCCTCACCTGGCACCTGCAGACGATGTCGGCGTCCTGCGCCAGCAGGTCCACCACCTTGCCTTTCCCTTCGTCGCCCCACTGGGCCCCCAGCACGACGGTCACCTTGTTGCCGGGGCGGCGGGCGATGCACTCGCCGTTGGGGATGGCGGGCGCCGGGGCGCCATGCTCCGCCATGGCTCGCGCTGCCCGCTCCGGCTCCGCTCCGGGCACATGCGGCAGCGCGCGGGGGCTCCTCTCCCTCCGCCTCCGCCTCCTCCCGGGCGGGCGGTGCTGCCGCGTCCAGGTGCCGCCGCCTACCGGCCCCGCCAGCGCGGCCTTCCCCGCCGGGCAGACCCCTTGCCCTCAGGGGCAACCCCGCCCCGCTCCCCCGCGGAACACCGGGACCGCCGCCGCTCCCGGCGGGCCCTTGCCGCCCTCGCCCCTGCGCCGCGCCCCCGCGCCTCACAGCCCGGACTACACTACCCAGCATACTGCGCGGCCTTTCCCGCGCAGGCCGCCGCGCGGAGCCGGGCGCGATGCATGCTGGGGAGCGTAGTCCTTCGGCGGCCGCACCTGTGACAGGACCGGGTGCTGGCCGCTTGGCCCGTGGCCGGGGCCCGGGCACCGGGAGGCTGCGGAGGAGCGGCCGAGACGCTCCACCGGGCGCCACCGGCTCTGGGTGGCGCCTGCGGCGTGTGGAGGTGGAGCAGGGGGCGAGGGGCACTGAGGGGAGCCGTGAGGGGAGGCCTCTGTGCCTCGCGTCTGGCCTCTGCTCGGAATGGGACTCAAGCTGCGGCCTTGGGTCCGGTGGCGGCGGACCCTGTGACCGTTCCCCAGGGCTGGCTCTCTGGGACGCAGCAGCCCACGGCCTGAGGCGCTACAGGTGTCCCCGCAGCTCTCCTGAAGCCAGCCTGCGGGTCCCTGTGCAGGGTGTCTCCCCGCTTCCCCTCAGGTTACATCTCCCGTGGGCAAGGCATGACCTGTGGCTCCTGTCACACGTGCCAACCTGCCAACGTGTGCTTGCAGTATATCGTAGCTTTGCCTATGCAGCTCCTTTTGCTGACAATGATAAGAATATAAATCCGTGTTTGCAGAACCAGGGGCTAAAGGAAGGAGGCCATTTTCTCCAGAGACACCAGAACATGGCCCCAAGCTTATTCATGAGGGGAAAAACAAATAAATGGAAAAAACCCATTGCAGAGACATGCCTTCATCATGCATACTTGAGGGTTTAGAGGTAGAGCTGATGTCTCAGTGGTTGTTTTCATTCTTTCCTGCTTCACAGAATCAACACCCCTGGGGGAAGATATTTTTTTAAAAGTAGCTATTAAAAAGACATAAATCTGAATGATGTAATTATTGCTAAGACAGCTGTTCAAAAACCTGAGTCACAGAGCAGTGACAATCTGCAGCTGTCTAGTAAGTTGCAGAGTTTGATTCTAGACGTTTCTTCACTCCTTCGGGTTTTACTTTGACCAAGATTTTGAGGATCTGTAAAAGCCACTGGAGAAATGTTTAACTGTGCCTTGTAAAGCTAGGGAGATACATAACAGAAAATTAAATACAAAGTCGGCAGAGAACATTTTAAAAAAAAAAAATCTTAAAATACCTAAATCCTGACCGTCGGTGCAAAGAGATGCTGTGACAAAGTAGTTCAGTACAAAGATGTTGAGTAGTGGCAAACGATAGGAGGCAATTGTGTGTATACACTTCAAAGAGCCAAGAGTTCCTTAAAGATTCTGTTGAGTCCATAGTATTAATATTTTTGTCTGATTGTGCTAAAAAAAGCACAGCCATGATTTCTGTGTCACTGCACAGAGCTGGTGGGAAGTCACTAAAAGCCACAAGGAGCTGCCAAAGTCAAATTTCTCATCTTGCTGACACAATGGCAAACTTAATTTTAGTTCACTCGCATCTGAGGCCCTCGATCATCTCATGACTCCCCAAACAATGGTCTAGATTAATGTTTCAGGATATGATTTTCCAGTATAGCTGAATCATATTAACACCCCACCATTGCCAATACAAATATTTCCTCAAATCTCAAAACAAATTTGAGCCTGTTGTAGTGTCCTAGCAATGCAATACTAGTGGAACGTCACTTCCCAAAGAGTCTTAGGCACACAAATCCATTGTTCTGCTATTTTTATTTATTGTAAAAGACACTTGAGATTCATGTTTTCTTGATAGGTATTGAACCAGTGAAAAAAACCATTCTTCACTTTCAGAAAACCTCTAAGTATTTAATGAAGATCAAGGTAATCAATACTGATCAGTACTGCAAGGGTTAGAATTTTTTTTTAATATATGGTATTATGGGTCCATCATTCCTCCAGCCCCTTTTCTTTGCAAACTAAATGGAGGCTTTCATTCTAATACTTTAAAAGGCATTAAATACTCTTTGTTGACATGATTCACTAACTGTATTTGTAGTATAGCTCTAAAACATGGTAACTCTTGACCAAAGTACAAGCACAACTGGTGTCTAATGCCCCTTGTCAAAACCAGGCATTTGCTGTAGTATGAGTTTAGAATAAAACTGTGCAGAAACTCCCAGTTGCACTTATTTTTGTTATTTACTGTAAGCAAGAAAACCAGCAAGAGCATGCAATGTTACAGTGCTGGTTTTTTTCCTCTAACGTCTATGGACTGTATTAACTTTTTTTGCCATTTGAGCAAGTTGAATCTGCTCTGTGAGAGGTCAGGTGGGCGTTTAGAGGTGGCACAAAGCGCCAGCGCTTTTTCTGGCATTAGCAAGCCAGTACATGGGACTGACTTTGTAAAACTGAACCCATAGTAGAAGTGTACACTGATAAAGTTTAGGTTGTCTTGTCTTCTGAATTGTTCGATGTTATTGACTGGATATAAAGAACTGAGGCAGTTACAATTATCACAAGTTTCACTGTAATTTGGGTACATTCAGGCTTTTCTCATGACTGCATTGCCTGCCTCCCAATAAACAGCAAAAGGCTCAGGAATTTTTAATAACAGGGAAGGGAAGCAGTGTGTGATCTGCATTTCATTCAGATGTGTTGAAAGAGATATGTGGAGTTGTTACATCTGTATGTTTTCAATTATTCTCATGAAGTGTCTCACATATTCTTATGTATTTAAAAAAAATGACACACAAAGTAGTTTAGAGGAGAATTTTGGTAAGAACTTCCGTAGTTCAGAAAATCAAGGGTGAGCATGAATGAAAGGAAGATGCTATAACAAGCAAGAAAGCCAACTGGACTATTAGCGAATGCTTGACATGGCCGATGGGTCATAGAGTGCTATTTTTTTCTCATTATCAGTACTTCTTAATTGTGTTGAAGGACTACTAAATGATTTTACTATTTTTCTGATACTGTTTTTTCTACTGCAAGTGATTTCTGAGTTTCAGGGAAAGTACAGATTTTAGTGTAGAATGTGTGGTGTAACTAACCCTTGATAATGAAAATGTCAGGGCACATCGCCCATGGTATGAGTTTTCGGTTAAAATTGGTTCTGCCTGTGACAATGATGTAATACTCAGGTATTTTACACTGAGGTCCCATCTACTCTAGAACAGTGGTTGTAGAAAAGTGGTCTGTGGGCCATTGGTGTCCTACGGACCTGTGTCAAACAATAGAATGTTGAAATTTGTGACATTACTCTCATTAAAACATTCAGTAAAAGGTAAGTGTTACGTCCTGATTATTCACAGCATCTTTAGAGCATTTTTGTGGTTTAATTTGATATTAAGGTGTAAAGTGACGCACAAAAAATATTGGATCTTGATAATGCCATCGTCAAAAAGAAGTCTAGTATTCACTGTGCCAGGCACAGTTGGCATCTGTAGCACTTCAAACTCTCCAGAATGCTGTCCATTTAGCTGAGGAGGAATAGAAATCATCATACAGTCAGGACGTACATAATTTTATTGAAGCAGTGTGCCAATGTAATTGATACCTGCTTGTTGCCTGTTACTACTGTTTTAAAATTAGTTTTTCTAGTTAAAATGTCCCTTAATTATTTTTGTTAAATTCATTAATCTTTTTATCATGATAAAAATGAGATTAAGAACATTATAAAGTAGTATTTGTATATGTTGTCACAATTGACATATTTGCACACTAGCAAGTGTTTTCAATTGTTTGGTTAGTTATATCTAGAATATGAAGGAACTTCATTTATTGAGTGGGAATTTCCTGATGTACGTACTGCAGAAGATAAAAGGTAAGAACTTAAAAAATCATAAACACCACCACAATAGCAAGATTTTGAATTCAGTGGGAGAGAAGATAATACGGGATACTTTTGAAATTTTATTGACAGTTTACAGAAGTGTGGTTTTTACATGCAACTGTCAATAAAGTAGCAGCTGACAAGACTGGAGATATACAGGAAAATAAAATATTGTTGTTGAAAAGTTTTAAAGCTAAATCCGTTGCTTGGAAATGAGATTTGTAAACTATGATTTGCAAAAACAACTACTTTCTGTAATAATACTGAAAAAAGGGTTAAAAAATCTTTTGAGTTCTTCAGATCTGCATATTCTGTTCTCTAAAAGAATAGCAAATGAATTGCTGTCTTTACAGAGCAGAAATTAAACGGAGTTTTCTGTATATATGATACTGTAATTTAAATACGTACCTGTAATATGTTAAATATGATAATGGACATACTTGATACAAATTAGCTTTTATTACTGTGTCCCCCCAGAATTTGCTTCTTGTGATCCGAGCTGCAGCTTGCCCTCCAATGAAGGTGTAAGTTCCCTGTTCCTTAGTGTTACAATATGTCAAGTGTGTACAAAGATTGTGTTCTGTCTCCATCTTAGCCTTTGGCAGTATCAGCCATTAAAAGTTTGATAGAATGCATGTGTGATAGATATTGGGTGATTAATTTTTTGCAGGACTTTATAGATTTATATGTTTCTCAGAATACGTCTCTCTGGGTCAGGGAGAACGAAGCACTATGTAAAGGAAACAAACAAATAACACACATCCCCCCAGTGAAGGCATGAATACTTTTTGTTGTTTTTATTCATTAAAACAGGACACCAAATAACACACAATATTTGACTAAGAAAGATCTTGAATTTTCTGAAGGCTTTTCCTTTTTCCTGGGTCTGTTTTTTGGTTAAAACAGTTCCCTTATCTGGGTCATTGCAAAAGTGTCAGCTCAAGGAAGGGGAGCACAGTAGCCCCAGCTTGTATCAGCTTTATCTGTTTGAAAACAGCACCCTGAGTTCACCACCTCTTGAAAGTGCCACAGGGACTGTAGGTAAGAATCAATGAAGATTGTATTTGGTTTTTAAATACAGGTTAGAATAAAGACTTTTGTCTGTGTTAACCTGTAACCCATAATACCCAAGTCCTTATACAGCCTGAATTTCTTTTGCTACTAATCCTATCTGATGTTTTGGGACTAAACCGGTGAGTGGGGTGAAGTGTGACCTTAAAGGCAGGTGATCAGGATGTGCAGGCCTCTAGAATGCCCCATACCACATTCCTGGAGAGCTCAGGGGCTGGGCAATGTGCCCCGCGAGTTGTCTGTCACTGAGCAGCTTGTTTATATAGCTGGTGAGTGACACCCATCTCCCAGTTCCCCAGAGTGTCACTGACACTGTAGCTAGGTTGTCTCACATACATGTAAGATAAACTTGACCCAAAAGCTTAATGAATATTTTACATACTTTTAGGCTCAAGTTTCTCTCACATTCTTTTTTTTTTTTTTTAATTTGATCCAGTGTGCTTATAAATAATGCCCTAAAACTATAATCATTCCAGTCTTAGAGAGGTGGTTTGTCTGTCACTTGAGTGCTGAACTGCTAGATTGTATACTCTGTTTAATAGAAATGTGGAGGTTTTCTCTTGCAGAAAGTTATGAAGAAGGTCCTGAAATCCTGGATTTTTGAGATTTAAATAGATTCTAAGATGCGCATATCTCAGTTTAAGTAGTGTTAAACATTTGTGTTATGTGTGGTGTTTATTTTTAAATAATTTTAGTTCACTGAAAACAACACTGAACTGTCCATTTGCAGGACTTACAGAGTAAAACCAAAGGTAAAGACCAAGGTAAGCTGTGAAAATAAATTGTGAGAAAATTAATTGTGGTCTGATCATTGTGTACTTGTGATGGTTTGGATGCAGATGTCTCTCACAGCATCCACAGTCTGTTGTGAAATGGAGCTCCAGAACTGAATATGCTATTTACAAAATAACCCATCTTTAAAGGTTGTGACGGAAAACTTCCAAGGAAGAACAGAGTTTAACTAGTGTTGAGATGGTTCAATGAATCAATGAATTGTGAGATTTCTGATAGCCTCTTTTATTTTATTGAAATAGTAAATATTTTACAGTTATCTCTTTAACATCCAGTTACTCTGCTTGCTTTACAGACCTATCTGCATCCCAAATCTTCTCTGGGGACAAAAGGCAGCTGTTTATCATATATAGCTGTAAAAAGACCTCAGCTTTCTCACAGTAGTTTGTAATGGCCGTTGAGTGGTTTTATACCAAATTCTGTAGTATGATTAAAGCTTAAAAAAAGTACAGGACGATGTTAACAGATTTTACTATTGCATTAAACGAGAGATAAGAAACTGTTGTGCAGATATTATTAATTTTCTTACTAAGCAGAACTTTTGATTCTTAAATGGGTTTGCAATAATAGTATTTCCTGCCTGGCATACTGGAACAGCACTAATTATGTGGATATTGTCACAGATTTCCACCATGTTTACCACAAAAAAACTTGGGATTTGACTAATTAGCATCTTTTCAGTATTTTGTCAGGAATGTAATTGTTATTTTGGTATCTGGATTGTAATTGGTTTTGGGTCTGAAGAAGCTCATGCTGAATCCTTATTGTGAGCACTGACCAGAAGGAACTATAGTATCTGTTAAAGAGATTAAGAAAGTTTGCAATATCATGTTGAATATGTTAATTAAATAAGACTATTATAAAGAAAAGAATAATATTTGGTCTATGTCCCCATCTATACCTCCATTTAAGACGGCACAGAAACTTACATAAACTGCATAAATGCAGTGCATCCTGTTCAGAAAGGATCTAATATACAGGCATTAAAAACAAAACAAACATTTCATGTCAAAAACCTTTCTTAATTTCATGTTTTCTCTTACCAGATGGGATTGCTGCAACCTATTTCATGAACATCAAAACCAGTTGTTGCCTATTTGTTCATGTTCTCAAACTCCCTCCTTCTCCTATGACCCTTTCCCAGTGCAAAACCTTAGTTCTCTCGCATCTGTGTTTCACCTCATTCATTATATCTAAATAATCCTAAATCTGCTCATGTGTTCAAGCTCTCTTGTCACCTTTAATATTTCAATTTCCTACCAGTATCTCTTAAACCATTCCAGAATAGCTTCAGCTGTTTGAATTTTCAACTACTGGTTCAACAAGAGGTAGCAAGTGCTGTGCTGTGCTGTGCTGAGTCCTAACCTACAGATGTGGTTATTCACCAAGGCTTTAGTACCTTGAGTTCCCAAGCATGCTTGTGTGTTCGTAAATAGTCTCACTTAATTCAGTTGGACTATTAACAAATCAAAGCTTTTTCTGTAAGTAATAAAGCACTGTATAGATGTATACATTGACACAAGTAAAACATAAGCCAATAACACTAGGAAAAATGGTGTATCAAAGGAAAACATATTTCTGCCTTCTAGACATTTGAGGATGAAGAGCAGTATCTGCCTGCTTCTGATCATTCTAATTGTTTCATGTGGTATGTGACAGCAGCTTTACAAACAGACAGGTAAGGGGTTTTTTCTACATAAATATTTTTTGAAAAATATAATAGGAACTTTTTCTAACAGGTATGATAGTTTTAATGATCTATGTGAATAAATGAAAACCCTGACAGTTTGGAATGTATGATTTTTTGATAATGCTGGATATTGCATGTATATATATAGGTATGGGTCAAACTGAGAACTCCTTTGCTGGTATATTGAATTAAAATCCATAGAAGGTGAAAAGAGGAGCTTTTGTACTTTAGTACAGGGGTAAAAATGAAGGATATTGACATGTGGATTCAGATGTAGCACAGAACAAAAACACAGCCAGCCATTGCCCAAAGTAAATCAGTGTTTCAAGACAGAATTGCAGAAGGTAGCTCATGAGCAGTAGATTAAAAAAAGAAAAGAGACAAATCTGGGAGGTACATCTAACAGGTCTGAAGGTTATTGAAGAACCTCCTATGTACTGTAGAATGCAGGGGGATTTTGATTGCAGGGGCCAGAAGTACATGTTTCTTGAAAGGAGTCAATTGTAGAAATAAAAATATCTTGGATGCTGTTGCAGGATTCCAAAGAATGCTCATGAGAAGGGAGAAAAATGAGGCAGAGACTTTATTTTTTTTGTCTATATACATGTGTTTATCCTGCTCAGTAATGATTTTTAAACATTAGAATGTAAGCATATCCCCCTGCACGCTCTAGTGTCTCTGAAGAAGGCTATGTCAGATGAAGTTGCAGCTAAAAAACATCTGCTCAAACAAATAGGAATTTTAAACAATTGAACAGAAGGTGCCACTTGTGTGGAAGGAGAGGGCATGCTCTTAAAGTATGATAGACAGGCCAAGAAAAAATGAGTAGTGACACATAAAAGCATGTATCTTAACATAATAAAACCAGACAGGAACACTGCTGGCTGTCAGCCTAGGAAGCCCTACCAGAGTTATGATCACCTTATAGTCAGAAGCACTAAGAAAAAGGAAGGAAAAAGTCTGATGGTTGTGAGACTACTGAACAAGTTCTGTAGATTTTCTGAATAAACCTGGTAGGTTTTAGGTGAAAATAGCAACTTGTATTCTGCTCCTGTCATCCATGGAGTTTGCCAGCGTTTGGCTTGCTTTATTTATTTAGGAAGAAAACATCTATAATGCTAGTCAGGAATACTTTTAATGGCATACTTTTGCTCATGAAATATGTATACAAAGTCATGTTTCTCTAAACGTAATAGAAATAAATACCAGTAGCTTTCTTTTTCAGTTTTTGAACCCCTCTGATAACTCCAGTGTAATGCATCATGTGTTTGCCTTCAAAGCCATGCAACTGTTCTATGTTTATTTGTACAGTAAACTAGTAAGCTCCTTGCTCGGATTTTTTCCTACCAACCCCAGGGTAAACTTTCTTGCGTGTTCTCTCTTTTGATTAGTGTTAATATTGCCTGAGACTGTCTTCCCACATTTCCCAGATACTGCTGCAGAAAGGAGCACTTAATTGCTTTTTTTGTTTTGTTTTGCTGGAAGGAATGCACTGAGTACAGTTACCAAGCTTAAACAAAACGTGATTGACAAGAAGCCAAAGACAGCATTAATAGCAGCAATCTCTCTCATCCTAGAAGAACCATAGATCAGACTTTTTTCTTCTACTTCAGTCACACTGGTTAGAATTACTTGTGTAATGTGCTTGAAAACTGCAGATTTAGTTTTGTAGTCATACGGATTTTTTTCAGCAAATTTGAAGATAATCGGTAGATTTTTAACATTTTACTTGACTGGTGATTAAAACATGCTTCCATATTATAAACTCTGATCCTCGTCTACAGCTTCTTTTTTCTGCTTAAACTGATGGATGAATCCTTGACTGCTTTTGAAGGCAGTGGATGTTTTAGCATTGACTTCATCAGAATTAACATTTCATCCAGGATGTTTAATGGGGCTTGATTTCACGCAATCCTAATTCTATATCTGGCATCCAAGATACAGCAGTTTCCCTGCCTTTCCCTCGCCCTTGGACTTTACCCATTCCAGCTGCAGCAAGAGTGCAGAAGACTCGGAAGCTCTAATTCTAACACAAGCAGCACTTTGTTCCCTGTCATGTCGTTACAGAGGGGCACGTCTCCCTTATTGGGGAGGGGAATTTTCTCCTTCTATAGGGCACAACACAGGGTCTGTATTGTGCACTCTGGTAGAGCAGGTATATTTCCTTGCAAACTGTTTTTTTTAATCTGGTGACTTTAAATAAGGTGAAATTTTCAGAAAACGTGTTTTCTTTAGATAGTACATATGTTTGGTAAGAGAGAGGCTATGTTATAAAAAAGCCTATGAAAGTTGCTAAGTGTATGGTTTTAAATGAGAAACGTCAGCAAATATGGATCTCTCTTTAAATATTAAAGTATTTATTCAGTGGAACAACCAAATCCAGCATGTTAAAAACATTATTTCAGACACTGTATACACATCTCATACAAGCAGATTGATTTAAATCACATAAAATAGTTTTATTTAATAGCAAGATTTTTAACGATAATTTAAAGTAATATTTAATTTATTGGTTTTGTAGAACAGATCCACTCTCCATAAGTGAAAGCCAAGTAAATTTAAGTTTGAATGTGTTCTTTGGCCTTGTATCTTAATTTAGCTCTTCTGCAATTTTTTTTCTCATTTTTATGGAAAACGATTTTGACACAAATTCAGGCTGATTAATGGCAGATTTTGGCAGACCAACCTATTATTCATTTCTTTGAATCAATGTACTTGCTTGAGATTTTTAAAATGTGTGTGGCATACAGTGAATCTGATTAAACATTCCATTGGTACAGTAAACTAGTATCATCTTGTTTATAAAATTCCATGCTTCGTAGCATCTGCCAAATTTAATACAAAGAAATTATTACATAAGTTATTTCCTGCCTCACCCCCTTTTTGCCTGTGAGAGAGATTGTGGTGATGTGGGGAAATATTAAAGCTTTAAATAATTAAAAAACTGTTCTTGCTAACAAACTGAATTAATAAGTAGTTCGCAGTCTGCTAAAAATGATTGAACTTCACAGCTGTGGAAGCAAGCTTGTATTCTCCCTGCGCAAGTTCTTCCACTCAGCCACCTCTGAGCAAGCAGCTGTATGATTACTCAGCTTGCCCTATTCTAAGGATGGATTGCAAATCTTGGCATTTTGAGTTGAGCAGATGAATAGGAAACTGCAGGATGCGAACTGTAGGATGTAAACTTGCAGCATGTCAGATGCTTTATGATAACTGTCTCTGTGCACATCCTCACACCATTATTCTTTGTGGTAAAGGTGTTGAGTCTGCCTCACTGAATGATTATTTCCTTGCCTGTACCGTAAGATGGAAATACCAGGTGGTTGCCTGCTTCCTGACTGAAAGAGCAGTATGTCAGCAATGTGCCAGTCATGGAAGCATACATGATGCGCATTTAAATAACAGCTTTGTAACATTTCCTTGACAAAAAATAAGTTCTGTTTTCTTTCAGCAGTAAATGACCCCTCTTCCTGTGCTGCAGCAGAACAGGCTGCATATAGCTGCATAGCCTACAAGAATGGAGAGAGACTGAGGAAGGGCTTCTGAGGGAAGTATGACAGCATCAGAGGACAAAAAATCCTTCTGCATAAATTCTTACCCTTTCTCCCTTTATTTCTGAGAAAGGAGGTGCTGCTTTCCTCAGTTGTTGCCTGTTCACATCAGAGTACAAGAGTAGCTTGCAGCACATGCATTGCCTAAGTTAATATTGTTACGTTATGTGTTGTCACAAGAAGAAATGCTATCACAGTAATAGAATATTAGTGTTTGTTAAAAAACTATCAACTTGTGTCTCTTTTTACTTGTTAGAAGTTAATTTTGTGGATATATGATCTTGAAAGTGCAGATGCTTCCGAGCTGAATCACACTGCAATTATTCCATCACAAGTACGCTGAAATGATGCCACTTAAGAAAAAAATTAAAATGCATGCCTTGTAAAAATCAACCAGTTGAAAGTGCAGTGTCTTACTGAAATATACTGCTTGCACACATCTTTACTTATTTCCTTTTGCTTTGTTAGGAAAAATAAATTTGCAAGGTTTTCTCTCAATACTGCAGCAGTAACACAGGTCTAATGAGTGAGGTAAAGCCTACTGTCTATTTCATAGGGATAGAATAATCAGCAATTTTTAGTGATTCCGTCAAATTTTACACTTGGTGAAAATTATATTTAGAAATTCTAACTGATCAGTAGACAGAAGTCTCTTTTCAGATTTCCTCATGCACCTGCATAGCAAACTGTTGGAAAAAGGTTTAAGCAAAAGCATTATGAAAGTCATGGTATGTGATAAACACGGATGTCTATTTACTGCTTTAATTTAGACCGAAAACATACAAGCTGATTTATACAGACAGATCTCTGAACTGCATGGAGATTCATTTAAGAGATTATCCCACATGGATTAGTTGTAGGTATTAATATGTACAATACATTTTGTTAGGAGTAGGTTTCTGACCTAAACAAGTGGCAGAAAGTAATTAGTCTTTGGTACAGTATCTGCCATGAGGTATGCATGCATGGTACCACAATTTATTTTAATTTTTAAATTATTATTTCAAGTTGCCATCATTATATCTTTTAATTTTTTTAACATCTATTACTATCTTCAAGATTAAAATGAAACAGAAGGTAAAGGTAGAAATATTAAATGTATTGTGAAGGTATTTTTGTTGTTAGATAACTAGATGTTAGGAAAGTGGGTTTGTTTTCTATCTGCTGCTATGGAAAGAATGCAGAGAAAACTGACC
The DNA here is from genome assembly GCF_023638135.1 of Falco biarmicus. Taxonomy (NCBI): domain Eukaryota; kingdom Metazoa; phylum Chordata; class Aves; order Falconiformes; family Falconidae; genus Falco; species Falco biarmicus. The sequence continues at coordinate 86,134,307 of NC_079293.1, forward strand.
TTGGCTAAACTATTAGCCTGGTGTTGTGTATCTGAAATGAATAGATTGAGTAAATATGATTTTAATAGTATGCCATTGTCTGAAAATTTATTTTATAATATCAAAGTTTATTCCAACTTCAGAATTTCAAAAGAGAAATGTTATAATAAACTGCCTTACACTAGCTGGCCAAAAATATAATAATAATAACCTTTATTTTACTTAAACAGAGATCTCAGATACTTGGCAGGCTGTTTTGGAATTTGGAACAGGAACCTGTTCTTCATACCTATTTGAAAAAAAGAGAAGTAATATTCTCAGGAGCATCCAAAATTAGGGTATGATTTTGGTGTGGGGTTTTTTTGTGTGTGGAATGCTATTTAAAATTGATACACTTGACTCTGCAAACAGCTGTTGATGAGTAGGGCCATGATGAGAGCTGTTGATAAGAGGCCCATGTCTGAGCGTCTTTTTTTCTGCTTTGACATAACTGTGCGCTTCAGTAATAATTTTGCCATCTTTCCTTTTCTTTGAAGACAGCTTGTCATCACTGAGACAGCTGCCCTTTGTTTCATTCACTACCGTACTTCAACATACATAGGCCTTTCTGTCAGTCCTAAAAAACTCACTGCATGTAATTGTTCTACTTTATATCTACAGAAGCTCATGGAGTAGAAAGCAAGGTCAAAAATCACCTAAAACTTTTACTGTAATGAATGGTCTTTGAGTCTTTAATTGTGGAGTTGTAGGTATCCACCCGAAGTTCAGCATATCCCCCCATTCAGGTATGCTGTTCCTGGAAGTTCAGGACCTGTATGAGGCATTGTGTCAAACACCTCATCCTCATTTAGAAAAAAATCTTGGATAGATAATATTCACCCTTCTCTAGACTTCTAAAGTGGGGGCTGCACATTTTTCCTTTATGTGCTGATATTTCAGGTGCAATTTCAAAGAAGTGAGGTAGCTCAGGCAGAATATAATTCAGGTTCAATTAAACCGCTTCCAGTGTCCCTGCTAGATTGTTTAGGATAAAGTTCAGGTATTTGTGCAAAATACCACATTTTAGACATTTTTTTTTCACCAGTTGCTGAAGAATTCAGCATTTTCTGTGAATCAACAGTTAACTGTACCCTTGGTGAGCAATAGTAGGGCAATGGCAGTAGTAATATGGTTCTAAACGTATGTGATCAAATAATACCCAAAGTATTAATCCTTGTTTAAATACTTGCTTATATTACAGTCATGCTTTGACTGGGGGTTTGCATGTTCTGTATTGGAAATAAGATATCAAGGAAATGGTTGGAACGTGAGGGAAAAGGGAAAGGGTCCCAGAGCCTCCTCATACTACAGCTTCCACCATCTGGTGACATTCATAGATTTTTTCTTAAGAACACCATAAGATTCCAAAGGATGAATTAATTTCTTTCTTTTCACAAGCAACTATCGTCAATTTTCTTAGAAATAAAAAAAAAGGATTGTGGTAAGATTTTGGTGAGTCTGAACAGTCACAAAAAGGCAATTCATGTGTCCAGACAAACCTGGCATTTGAAGAGCTTTCTGAGGCAGTGCCATCCTCTTCAATTCCTATTTTTTCTGTGCTGGAGCCCCTGATGAAACCCTTATGCACTGTTATTTCTAGTATTTTGGATCAGCAAATATTAGAACAAATATAAGGACTCTCATACTGTGAGTTGCTCTGCTTTTATCACCATTTACTGCACTTTACTTCTTTTCAATGACTTCTTTTCCTTTTTAAGGGTATGTAGTATTCACCATATTTTGCATTGCGCCCTGAAAACTCTACAGGTCAGAAGTGACAAAAATTCACAGTTTTTATTTGATTGTGAGTTCTTGAGGAAATAGTACAAACCAGTAAATAATAGTGATGTGAACATACCAGGAGTTAGGTGTAGCAAAGGTACTTGTCACAAGTTTTGTGATCTGTAAAATTTTATCCCATGTAGGCCTTCCATGAAGCTAATCCAAATGCATCAGAGCTTAATTTTGTCATGGGGTAGCAAGAATGACTCTGGGTTTACATTTTACAAGTAGTTCTCAACTGCAGACCTTTCCTGCAGCATACTTGTCATCGGAGCCATTCCCATTTTACACACTTTCTTCACGCCAGTTATAATAAGTTCATTAATATTTTGTGACTTTACCTTCTTTTTTAAAGAGTTTACTCCCAGCATGTAATCAACGCTATGTATTACACTGCAAGAAACAAGTATGACTTTTGCTGGGGTGGGTAGTACTGTTCGCGTAGGTGCAGTTTACTCTCCCCTCGGTCGCTATCTATTGTACTTTTCCATATTACCACCGGATGGCAACGTAGCAACACTCCAGATCAAAAGTGGCTGTAACTAGAGATGGGGGTTTTTCTATCGTATTTTTCACAGCAGAGCTTAAATAACTCACCCCACCCCCCGAAATGGCAACATATGCATTCTGCCAATTTCAATTAATTCTTAACAGTGTGAGTTCTGGTATTACTTTTGCTATCTTACTAACTGCTGCTTTTTTAGATTACTGAAATGCAGAATAATCTAGTAAGAGAAAATAAAATCACTTCATATATAAACAGTCTTTTTTCTTCCAAATAAGGAAGAGATTCTGTTGATTCATCTGAATCATGTCACATATTCCTGGTTATTTTGCAGGATCACCTTTTATTGAAGCTAGTGGCACTTCCATTCACATCTACAAGAACAGAAATTACACCATTTTTGTCTTTCCAAATATTTCATTTACTGAGGTGAGTCTGGAAGTTAATACAGCTGTTGACAGAATAACACTGAAGTAAGTTTGGGGTGAAACAACTTGTAGCCAATAATTATATGCAAGTGTCTCCTTAGCATCCTTCTTGAAAGCACTGAGCCTATAGACTAATTCAAATTCTAGTCAGACTGGACAGGATAATTATCACTAGACAAGGTATGACAACTGAAATTTCAAACTCAGTTTCTCAGGAAACATTTTCCAGTGAAATGAGAGAAAAAAAAACAAGACTAATCTTAACTGAGCTACCAGCTTCATTTGCTTTTGGAACCTTGGACAGACTCAATGGTTTTGCTCAGTATTTGGTAAACAGTCAGTGAGAGGCTCTGAGGCTTCTTAAATCCCCTCTGAAACTCAGCAGCAGCTTCTCAGGAAACTCAAAACAGTCTGTAAGACTAGGAATGGGTTCTGTCCTGCATCACGTTTTCTCCAGAAGCCAAAACTAGAAAGCTTATACTTCTCCCAGGTCTGCTTTATACTGAGCTGTATTTTTAGATTTTTAAGTTTCTGTCAGCCCTGCTATATCCTGATATAGTGAAACAGAACTGTTTGGGCCTTGGTATTTGAACAAGTCATCTTCTTCAGACACGCTGGCCTTTTGCACCCTGTCAGATACATTATTATTATACTATTAACTTTTATAATTATTAAATGTTATATGTATTTAATGAATGAGTGGTATGCCAACTGAAGTTAAGGAAGTAATGTTGGAAAGCTGTGCTGCTGCCATTAATTGAAAAGTGACAAAAATAATTTCTTGCATTATCCACATTCTGTGTTTCCTGGGAATGTTCATCAAGGAAACTCCTTAAGTTTCAAACTCACTCAGGACTTGACATATTGGAGCTACTAGAGCTGTGTTCATATCCATGTATATTCTAATAAAGTGACAGTATGTAATGTAGCTATAACTGGGAGGACCACACAGATTGCTGATCTCTGTAAGGAAGCCATCAATGAAAGCGATGTGCACTCGCAGCCCAGGAAGCCAGCCGTATCCTGGGCTGCATCAAAAGAAGTGTGGCCAGCAAGTCGAGGGAGGTGATGCTCCCCCTCTACTCTGCTCTGGTGAGACCCCACCTGGAGTACTGAGTTCAGTTCTGGGGCTCACAACATAAGGGCATGGACCTGTTGGAGCAAGTCCAAAGGAGGGCCATGAAGATGGTCAGAGAGCTGCAGCACCTCTCCTGTGAAGACAGGCTGGGAGAGCTGGGGTTAATTCAGCCTGGAGAAGAGAAGGCTCCGGGGGCACCTTATAACAGCCACCCTGGTACCTAACAGGGGATGACAAGAAAGCTGGAGAGGGAATTTTTACAAGGGTATGTAGTGACAGGGCAAGGGAGAGTGGCTTTAAACTGAAAGTGCGTAGATTTAGATTAGATACTCGGAAGAAATTCTTTACTGTGGGGGTGCTGAGGTGCTGGCACAGGCTGCCCAGAGCAGCTGTGGATGCCCCATCCCTGGCAGTGTCCAGGGCCAGGCTGGACGGGGCTGGGAGCAACCTGGTCTAGTGGCAGGTGTCCCTGCCCATGGCGGGGGGTTGGAGCTGGATGGTCTTTAAGGTCCCTTCCAACCCAAACCATTCCATGATTCCATGATTCATATTGCCAGAGTTGGTGAGCCACTTCATTCACCATCGGTGCTGCTTTGTCTTTCCAGGTCATTACTGCCAATGAGTTGGCATACGATGACGGTGTGCTCTGTACAAGTTTCCACAGCGTGGGTTGTGTGCATTGGACTTCGTCTGGATCTGTGGGTAACTACACATTTTTTCAGGTTATAATAAATCACCTCTAGCACAGCTAGTTCTCTCAGGTACTGGATACCGCTTTCTGACTTGTCCGGGTGACATATAACATCTCCCTTGAAGGGATACCTTTCTTTCACTTTTGACAGAAGTCACCTCCAGAGGCTGAGGACTTGTGTCCCTCTTCCAATTGCCTTGCCAGTGCCTCTTTCCCTAGAAAATGGTCCCATCTGGTTGGCTTCCCTACCTTCTAATTCCAAACCACCAGCCCCTTATCCCAGCATAGGAGCAGCCAGGTGATAACGTGCTCACCTGGACAACAGCTAAAATCTTTTTTGCATATCCTGCAGCTCACTCAGGGTTAGGGGTTGAGTGGTTACCTCTTCTTCTGCCTCTTCCTCCAGTTCTTGTGGCAGCCCTGCTTCATCTTCTACTAAACAAGCTGTTCGTCATGTCCATTTTCTTCTTGCGTATAGAGGCGAGTGATACCAACATGGGCTGGTCCTCTGCATCACACATTGTTCGGGTGTGAGTAGCTGCAGTGCCTGTCTCAGGGGTTGGAGTAGCTGCAGTGCCTGTTGCAGGGGCTGGAGTAGCTGCAGTGTGTGTCGCAGGGGTTGGAGAAGCTGCACTGTCTGTCGCTGGGGTCTGAATAGCTGCAGTGCCCGTCACGAGGGTTCGAGTAGGCACAGATAGTTGCTTAACCCTAAACAAGATCTGAACCTCATTCAGCAACACGCTGGTTCCTAGCAATAGGGCCAGGCTCTATTGCTCTGGGCATCCCAAGGATATTCAAAATTTTCAGAATTAACTAACGCTACTGTAATTAGCCTGGAGGAGAAGGGGAAGATGTGGGAAGATGTTCCCACCATAGGTTGGCTCCCGAAGGAGCAAAGGTAAAAGGTGCAATTATTAATAATTCCCAATAGATGGCTCCCGAAGCACAGAGGTGACGGCAGCACTGAGGGCACATACCAGCTGAGTTTCACAATTACTAATTCTGTCATATCACAAGTCATTATTACAAAGTACAATAAACAAGAACCTTAGCCCAGGCCCCAAAGGCAGTAAACACTGCAACAGGGAACACGTGCTGCTAGTAAGGTGTCACATAATGCAACTGAAGCCAAGTGCCACAACTCTGAGAGCAAACAGATCAACAGTGTGAGGAGTGACTATTAAACCAATACAATGAATGCTTCTCACAAATTTGTTTTAACACACTCTGGTCAGATCTGTCATGATCTCAACCCTTCAAGCACCACGTTGGGTGCCAAAAAGGACTGTTGTGGTTTAACCCCAGCTTGCAAACTAAAGTAGCAGGCATCTGCTTGGTCATTGCCCCCATGCCCCCAGTGGGACGGGGAGGAGAATCGGAAAAAGGTAAAACTCATGGGTTGAGATAAGAACAGTTTAATAATTGAAATAAAATAGAATATAATAATAACAACAATAATTATAAAAATTGTAATGAAAAGGAGAGGGAGACAGAGGAATAAAACTGAAGAAACCCAAGCGATGCACAATGCAGTTGCTCACCGCCCACTGACCGATGCCCAGCCAGTCCCCCAGCAGCGATCGGTGGCTCCCGGCCAAGTCCCCCCCATTTATATACCGAGCACGACGTTCTGTGGTATGGAACATCCCTTCGGCTAGTTGGGGTCACCTGTCCTGGCCCTGCTCCCTCCCGGCTCCTCGTGCACCTGCTCACTGGTAGAACATGGGAAACTGGACAGTCCTGGATTTAGGGTAAGCACTACTTAGCAACAGCTAAACCACCAGTGTCTTACCAACATTATTCTCATACTAAACCCAAAACACAGCCCTGCAGCAGCTACTAGGAAGAAAATCAACTCTATCCCAGCCAAAGCCAGGACAATTAGATTATTGTTATGTTTTGTTCTCGTTTAGACATTTATATTTTACCAGCAATCTGACTATACTTTAGAAGCCAGTTGTACAAAGGCATTGTGAGTATCTGACAGTTTATACAGTAGATGTTGAGCTGATAATGTAGTTTTGATAAGTAGGAATTAAAAGTTCCAGCAGTACTATACTAGCTGCCCTGACAGTTCTTACATAAATTATGTAATACACTTAATACTGCTTGTTGCTGTAGTACTTCAAGAAGGGCCACATGCAGCCCACAATGGACATGAGTCACGTTAGGGAAAGCAAATAAAGTATTTATAAAATGGGTAATCCTGTTACAAGGGGTTTATAAGGGTCCTATTGACAGAAAAAATGGGCACATTTTACCTAATACATAGATTCATTCTGAAGTTTCTTTTCACTCTGAATGTTCCAGCTGACAGGCTTTTCAGCATTTATATTTTCCTGGGTGAAGACATAGCTGTTGAACAAGCCTACATCCCAAGGTTACATTCACTGATGAGGATCTAGGGTTGGAGATCAATCCTAGCTCTCTTACCCTCACTTTTGTTTTAGATATGCATACCGGTTTATTCAACACTTCTGAAAGTGTTGTTGATACTCTTGTTACTCAGGAGATAGTTCTGACCTTCTTCCATACTATCAACCACCTTTTATCAGAAATGTAAATGTCCCTTTGACAAGGAAGATGCTGTTGTCTTTTGTATATAAGTGATTTAATAACAAATTGATAGCTTACTGAAGGTTAAAAAATGTCTTCTCTCATTTGGTAAGCCTTTTTGCAAATACCATCATAGTGCCTTTCTAGAACCTGAACCTTACATTCCACAAATAAACTAAGAGTTATTTCTCCTAGAAAGATATACAACAGATTACTGAGTGTGGCACATGACTGAGCCACCTCATTGTTGGAATGAGTGGTTTAGGTTAGGTCACTTCAAGAATCACCATCAATGGTATAAGCGAAATGATTTTAATATGAATTTGTGGGAGTGCAACTTCACAAAGCTCGATGAAAAGGTTCACTCTATTACTGATCACATGGATAAAACATACCAAGGAAGACCAAATTAAGAATCGAGTTAGAATGATTTACACAGAGACCAAAGATGTAAACGGGTAAGGGAGGCTCTCCTGTTGAGTCGAGGTTCAGCGTAGACACCCCCTTGCTTTCTAAAATCCTGATAGAGTTTGGGTGCTGCTAGGTCTAATCTTAGTCTCAGACCCGGTCAATGGGTTTTGTCTAATGGAGGACGTATAAAGAGTAGGACAAAAGAGTAAGGGAGACCCTCCCGTTGAGTCATGAGGTTCAGAGTGGACCCCCTTGCTTTCTAAACTCTTCCTAGAGTTTAGGTGTGGCTAGGTCAAAATTATCCTCAAACAACAGTTTATATCTAAAGGATGTCTAAGGTTTATTCATAGTTTAAGGTAGATCATAAGATTTTAGCTGAGCTTAATCTATGACTAATTTAACATTTACAAAATAGATCAATAGGATTTACTTCAAGTACAAAAGTGATTTAACTATGGATTCTAAATGGTAATACTTATACAATACGTATTATGAGTACCTGAATCAATTCACACACACATGCACACAAGCACAAAGGAATCAATCTATAGAAATATATGTACCAATGTACAAAGGTATACCTGTTACAAGTTCCCCTTGAGTTCAGTGAACTACATTGAATGCCACTGCATTTCTCAATAGGCGAAGGGCTGAGCCTCAAGGAGCAGGGGTATCAGCCCAGGCGCCATCGTCACCTTTCAGCAACAGTCCTCCTAATCTCACAAACTCAGGAGTTCTCGACCTCTGAGCAGCATTCCACTCAGAGGGAGATGCTGGTTGCAGCCCACTGCGGTCCAGGAGAGCTTAAAGGGTCGCACTTAGGACCGCAGTTTATAAGGTCACAAGGTGATTGGCTTTAGTCATCTCTAAAATTCCATCCTGGCTGCAACCAGTAGGTAATTTTTCAAAGTTCCAATAACAATGGTACTGTTTCACTCGGGCTACGACCCAGGTGAGGAATGTCCCAGGGCTGTCAGGGAATAACTGATTGTCCCTGTTCTCGTCCCCCACTTTCACTGGTCAACAGAGTTCCTGGTACAGACAGTGCCATTACCCACCTTAGTCATGCAAGAGTTGCTGGTACGGTCAAGGGATTCTTAACCACCCAACTCATTACTCAAAACACCATGGCCTAACGGGAATTCCTGAGGTCATAAAGCAGTCCCGAGAAGCGGGTAAAATGTACCAACATGCTCATTCTTTGAAGGAGGTGACTTCAGCTACTGTTAAAATAAGCACCTCAACAGGTAGTACAGTGCTCTGGCAAAGGACCGAACAGGAGTTTTGTATGTATTAGAGAATATGAATAAGAACTAAGAAGATCAGTTTGCTTTGGTGCATAGTGTTGATAAAGCTGAGACTGATACATTTGTGTCTAGTTCTAATACCCTTTGTTCAAAAGGAATGTAGAAATACTATGGTGGTTTTAGGATCACAAAAATAATCTGGTAAGTGACAGAAAAATTTTGCAGTGTGATGCCTGAGAAATCAATTTGTTTCATGTTTGATAAAAGAAAGTGGCCATTGCCTTCAACATTTTTGTAATGCTTGCAACTCTGCACAAGAAAATGAATGTAATTTAATGTCAGGCTTAAGTGTTCCATCAGGTATGCTGCAGGAATTAGAAAGGTATGGTTTCACCAGTACACAATGGCCAAATTACTCTCTGTGAGGTGAAGGTGTGTTTGTGTTCACTCTCCTTTGAAGCATTATTTTGAGAACAGATGAATGTATCAGATAGACTAGTCGGGAGAATGTTATTCCACAGATGCATGGGTTGTCAGACCTCGTCCTTATGTTTAAAATTAATTACAACTCCCTGTTATTTCAGATGCTTCAAACCTTCGTGTATCACAAATTAGTCACCTTAGAGCTAAAATGCTTTATTTAACTAAATTTAGTTCTTTATTCAGAAGAATCCAGACGTAATTAAAATGTCCTGAGATACTCAGAAAGCAAAAGTAGATGCCTAGTAGTCCTAACTACTGTGATTTGTATGCTTTACTATCAGCTTTCCTTTATTTGTTCCCATAATTACACTCATTATATTTTAGAAGTTATGTTGCCAGTCTCGAGTGTCCTTTTAAATTGGTCTGACATTTGGTAACGAGCTCAGATTCTGTATTGTGTTTTGTTTTGAATAACTTCTTTTGCTTTCCATGCAAGCCAAGATTTTTAGATTTTCAGTTAGGTGGAGAACCCAGCCAAATTGGCAAATGATCCATGAAGAAAGCTAAACACCCCAAATGGCCATTCTTCTTTGACTTCATCTTTGAATTAGCAGTACTGCAACCCACGTTAAAATCTGGCTTTGAGGCTCCTACACCAGGGTTCATTCCTTTTTTTTTATCCAGTTATTCATTTGTTTACCGGGAACCATCAGACATTGTTAACGGCTTCTTCATTTTGTTGAAGTCCACCGTTGCTTTAGGATACCAGATGATTTTAAAGCCTTCTTCAAAAATTAGCACAGACTTTATACTCTGGTATACGTCCTGTAGACTTCTGGATTCTTCTGCCAACTATGACCCAATAAGGATCTCACTGCCAATGAATGAAGCAATCTTATCATTAAATCTGTCATTGGCAGGCCCTACATCTTGCATCCCCACCTCCAAAGATCCCAAGTCTTGGCAGGGAATACTGTACTTCTCTTTAGCTACAACGGTAATCACCTACGCCATTGATAGTAACAGCGATGCATAAAAAAGCAAATACAAATTTTCAGTTTGCTCTATGCACTTGAGGAGAAGGACTGTAAGGGACTGGATGCCCAGAATTAGCACACATATTCCTCCGCCTCCTTCTAACTCAGATCAGCAAATTTACCAAGCCTACTTTGCGAGCAGAAATTATTACTTGCAGTTTTGGAGATAATTCCACTCGAGTTTTGCTCAAGCACCCCAAGGCAGTCAAATCTGGTTGTTTTCAGGCAGGTAACTTCCGTAGTCACTCTTGTGATGTGAATCCATCTTTGAGCCCTTCATTTAAGCATGTTTGATTACTTCAGACTTCCTCCTCTCTGCTCCCTCCCCTCGGCCCACCGTTCAGTTTCTCTTTCTGTATCAGCTCGTACCTGTAATGGTGGCAGGATCCTCAAAATGTCTGTGTGCATATGCCATTCCACCCCTTTTTAACTCCGTCCAAATCAGTCAACATCGATTGCTTCTTGGCAAGTTACAGAATTCGTGCAGCTGATTTTAGCCCAGGGTTCAAGGAGAAAGGTCTTTATGTTAATCTGATGACATGATCAGTAAGCTCTGCATCAAAGGAAAAAGTAGCCTGATTAGTCTTTTGTCAGAAATTGTTGATCTTTACAAGTTTTGAATCAAGCTTCTAATTCAACTCTAATATTCTCCTTCAAGGAGTGCTAAAAATGCTAGCGAACAAACCTTGCCATTTCAGAATCTTGTATCACAGATGGGAAATACAATCAGCTGTCCTCAGTACTGTTTGCAAGGACCGATGATTTTCTGAAATCAATCTCTTTATGGAAAACTATGATAAAAGCAAGCAGCTAAGTATTCTGTTTTGGGGCTCATCTTATCTCAACACAAGCCAGAGTTCTGCAAAAAGTGAATTCAGGTAGGAGGATGTCTGTAATTCTGCTTACTTCCATCTTCCCGATTCCAGATGATACTGCACCTGTTAATGGGTTCAGTAATAAGCCCAAATCTCCAACAGTGATCAACCTCCCACCCAAACTTGACTTTTCTGCACTTCACAATGTGCTTTCTCTGCAAACTAAAAAAAAATATATCTTTTATCTTTTCACATTTTCTAAGCTGTGTTTGCTATTTCACTTTAATTGCACTTGTGTTTATCTATAAAGACCCATTTCATAGCAACCATTAATCCATCCTCCCAAAGCAGTATTTATTCTAGCATTCCAAGAATACTAGTCCTGAAACTAAGATTGAATGATGTAGTCTGTCCTTGGATAGCTGCTGTGTTACCAAAAAGTAACCAGGAGGTCTAATAAAGTCAACATTTTCTCTGGAATCAATAAGCACTTAAAAATCACTGACTGCCAGGACCAACTCTCAGAGTCCCTCAAACATCCACCTGCAATACCACAACGATACCTGCATTAGTACAGTGAGAGTAAAATGGGACCCTGACTGTAGGTGATGTAGTAATAAAATAAGAAATAATAAGTAATAACAATGATAAGTGCCTCTTGCCTCCAAATGAAATGACCTTGGTATTGCTGCCTTTCATTTCTTTGCTGTTACTGATTTATTTCAAAATAAATTCTAACAAAAATTCCTGGTTTGTGGGAGGGATTTTTTTTGTAGAGAGTTAACAGCAGTGTTATTTCAGTTGAACTGCAGCCTAGCATCTTTGAAAATGCATGTAAGTTACAGCATCAGGTAGGCACTGTAGCTTGATAAGGTAATTTGAAAAAAAAAAAAAATTACAGTAATAATGCTTCTTAGATTCTTATAAGCAAATCCTGATGCACTGCCATGAGGATTTCACTCCAATTCATATCCTTCCAATTAATTAAAATCATGTGAAATTATTTTATAAAATATAAACGTTGCCTAAGTAGAAATGTGGAAGAGAGGAACAGCACCGTAGTGATGAAAAGGTGTCCAAGGTGAGTAAGGTAGGAAGCCGCCTGGGGAGAGGATGGCAGCCGTGGCACTGAAGCAGCACGCAGAACCGGTGCAGTGGCCGTCGTGCCCATTAGCAGCGACCAGACTTCACAAAGCACATGGACAAGTTTCATTTCTGGAATGTTTCCTGGGTAAACTCAAGTTTGTCATTTTTTCTGGTATCTTATGCTGGCTGCCCTCCAGGAAGGCCTATGGATATTGAGAGGTAAGTTTTAATCACTCGTTTACTTCTGGGTAACTAGTTGAAATAGATGTTAATATAGTGGTATTCTTAGCCTCATATATATCACTTATTAGATTTATAAAATGTTTCTTTTGCTGTGTAACTGCATAAAAATAATTTGATTGCTTATCTTTTAGAATTATGTACAGATTTATATAGCTTAGAACTCCTGAGGAAAAAAACCAGCAAATTATTTAAAAAAATAAAATAAAACATCCAACTTTCCATAATATTATCAATTCTCATTATAATCCCTGAGAAAGCCAGCATGATGTAGGTGTCCTCTACCCTGTCTTGGGGCAGCGGGATGGAGAAGATGATCGTCTGTGGTTTGTTCAGCCTTATTTTCCTGTAACTCTGCACTGTTTACACCCATGATTGGAACTGCAGCATTAGTAACTCAGACTTCATTCTTGTACCGAGTTTTCTGACATATCAAAGAGTTCAGGGAAGTAAAAGCATAACCAATAGATGTCTTTTACCTTTAGAATTAATTTGAAACTAGCCTAAAATTCATCCCCAAAGCCAGCTTTTTCATATTTTCTTTAAAAATGCATATCCTTAGAAAATTCCGTAACATCCTGAAATTACTGAGAAAGGGGTTTTTGTGATCAGTGTTCAGAATACCAAAATAATAGATGGAAAATTGTTGTACAAATAATGATAATTCTTCAGGTGTAGAACAATGAAAAATCATTTACAAATTTGTGCCCTGCTTAAGTATTAAATGAAGATAATTTATACAGATTGTTTTGTGTCTTTTAGACCTGTAGACGTAGTCTGTGAAAAACATAATTCCACTACCTACAAAATACCTGGGAAAGACACTGCATTAACAGCCCAAAGAAGACTAGTCATTTTGGACATACTGCCATGAAACTGAGTTTTTTTGAGGTATATATTTTGAATATATATCACTTAATATAAAATGAGGCTGCTCTGATATTAATGTTCCTACCATCTTTCTCTCCTGTTACAGTACAGGCACAGTACTTACGAACTTAAAGTGAACAAGTATTGTAAGTATTCTCTACCAGAATAGCTTGATTGAATTGTTACAGAAAACTATTCAAATGTTTTTTGCTTACTTCAGATTACTCTCTGAAATATCTGCAAAAGCATTATCTGTACCTGATCCCAACCGGCTAATGGGCATTTGCTGCAGCTTCACCCATTGTGCTGTTAAATGAACAGTGTAAAGAACCTGGGGACTGTAATTTTTAGTTACTAGTTCCGGATACTGCTGATAGCAATAGTTGGCTACGGGTCTTTAGAAATCAGTGTCATTTTTAAGTTGACGTTTAGTAACATAAGGAAGTTCAAACTAGTTCAAAGAAAGACTTGCTGCTTATGTTTTTAAGGCACAGAGAAGACTGGCAGGTTGAAATCATAGAATCATAGAGTGGTTTGGCTTGAAAGGGACATTAAAGATCCTCAAGCTCCAACCCCCCGCCATGGGCAGGGACACCTGCCACTAGACCAGGTTGCTCCCAGCCCCATCCAGCCTGGCCCTGGACACTGCCAGGGATGGGGCATCCACAGCTGCTCTGGGCAGCCTGTGCCAGCGCCTCACCACCCTCACAATAAAGAATTTCTTCCTAGAACCTAATCTAAATCTACCCTCTTTCAGTTTAAAGCCATTCTCCCTTGTCCTGTCACTACATACCCTTGTAAAACATCCCTCTCCAGCTTTCTTGTCCCCCCACTTAGATACTGGGGGGCTGTTATAAGGTGCTCCTGGAGCTTCTCTTCTCCAGGCTGAACAACTCCAGCTCTCTGAGCCTGTCTTCACAGGAGAGGTGCTGCAGCTCTCTGACCATCTTCACGGCCCTCCTTTGGACCCACTCCAACAGGTCCATGTCCTTCTTATGTTGGTGCCCCCAGAGCTGGACACAGTTCTCCAGGTGGGGTCTCACCAGAGCGGAGCAGAGGATCTCCTAACCGTCCCTGCCCAAACAAAACTGCGTACTGTGGGGGGAGGTAAGGTCCCCGTCCCATGGGAACAGGCAAACTCATTTGTGGGATTGTCTTTGCTCGAGGACCTGAGTGTACTTGGTGGCTAATGCGGAAGGAAGGGGAGACTCGGTGTGTGCCTCAAGGAGATTTCACCTTGGGGGAGAAATAATGTGTGATGTGAGTTGTATGTTGTAGAAAGTAATGTAGCAGGAGTGACCCGAGCCAACAAAGAGTGAGATTCACAAGGAGCCATACAACTGAATGATGACCCAGACGAAGCCAGTGCTGGTGCCCAACCATCAAACATGCTGCTTCTCCTGCCCCGAGTACCCATACTGACAGATGGGCCAAAGTCACAGCCTTTTGTGAACATCTGAAGAAGCAGAGGAAGCTCATGGAATGAAAAAGTAATATCTGTCTGTTAAAGGACAAAGGGTAGTAGTTAATGAGCATGTATAAAGCTGTATGTTGGCTATAAAGATGGTTTAGGTATGTAGTTTAAGTTGTAAGTGGTGGTAAGAGGAATTTCAGTAATCAGAATTAAATACAATAGAATGGTTAGAAGATACATATATGTATCAAGTTATGTGCAACCTAAGAGTGACGCAAATGGTATGGAATAAGGGGTGGAGATTGTATTGGGCCTGGCTGACCCAAATTGTCCAAAGGGACATTCTGTACCATATGACTTCTGCTCAGTTATAAAAGCTAAAAGAAAGGAGCGGGGGGGGGGGGGGGGGGGGGGGGGGGGGGCAGTTGTTATTTATGACATTTGTCTTCCAGAGCAACTGCTACACGTACTGAAGCCCTGCTTCCCGGGAAGTGGCCAAACATCACCTGCTGATGGCAAGTAGAGAATCACATCTTTTGTTTTCCTTTGCTATTGCTTCATTAAACTGCCTTTACTTTGACCCACAAAGGTTTTTTTTCATCTTATTTTCTCCCCCTGCCCACCCCCATTCTGCTGAGGAGGGGAGTGACAGAACGGTTTGGTGGGCACCTGGTGTCCAGCCAAGGTCAGCCCACCACAGTTCTTTTTGGTGCACGTTTCTTTCAGGGACACGAGACAACGACATTTTATATTAAGTGTGCTATAGCTACAGTAGTTATTAAGCAGCAAGCTCCTGTGTGAGTCATGGAATTTGCTGGCTGAACTGCTTCTCTCTGGTTTGCTAAGCTTGGGAACATGTTAATAGAAATAATGGCTACGTGCTTTGCCCTGGCGTTGATTCTCTGGCTGGGGAGAGCAAGGTGCTTGTGCTGGGGGAGCTGTTTTGTGGGGAGGATGAAGGAACTGGGGAACGTGCTGGTACAAACAACGACTATGTGCTTTGCCCTGGCACTGATGGCTTTGCTGGGGAGCTATCTTATGGAGAAGATGAGGGAATACATCTCCCTCTCCCTGCCCAGGACTGCTGTGGGTGGTTTTGTTATGCAGGCTCCTGAGGTCCTTGGTCACCCTTATATGAGCTGTTTAATTACTACTGTTGGCCCGTTATGGGTTTTGTGGAATTTGGTCTTGTCCTGGTGTAAGAGAAGACAGCTTCTGGGTGAGGCAATTTTGAAATGTGCCCTGAGGTGGCCGGTCCCGGCGTGGCAGGGTGTGTGGAAGGATTTGGGCAGATTTCCAGGATGGTTATCGCCACCCATAACCTGGGACTTTACACCTGAACAGCCAAGCAACCCTGGCACACTGACACGCCACCTGATAAAAGGGTGCCCTGCCTACCCCAGTGAAAACCAGCAGCTTCCAGCGCTGTACTGGGTCCTGGCCTGCACCCATCGAGCCGCAGTTCAGTACTCTCAGAGGACTGTGGTTGACTCAGGGACCCAAACTGCATCTGAGGACACCATGGTTGAGATAGGGACACAAACAACAAACAGAGTAATTGCCCTGGTATTGAAAAAGAAATGGTGAACAAGAACAGCAGGTCCATATCATCGATTAGTAAGGGAGGATGACGAAGATGGTCAGCTGCCCTGGCCCTGTCCCCTCCCAAGAACTTGCCCGCCCCCACCTACTGGTGAGGGGGTGATGCTGGAGAGGCAGCCTCGATGCTGTGCCAGCACCGCTCAGCAGCAGCCAGAACCCTGGGGTGTTATCAGCACCTTCCT
The DNA here is from genome assembly GCF_023638135.1 of Falco biarmicus. Taxonomy (NCBI): domain Eukaryota; kingdom Metazoa; phylum Chordata; class Aves; order Falconiformes; family Falconidae; genus Falco; species Falco biarmicus. The sequence goes on from NC_079293.1 coordinate 86,150,692, forward strand.
GGCTCCCAGTGCACAGCACGGCACTGTGGGGGCTGCTGCGGGGCTCAGCCAGACCAAATACACCTCCTCTGACACGCTTCTATGTATACATATACGGCTATGCAGGAGGTTTGCACATGATCCTGCTTACTCATTTGCAACCTGACAAACACAATTAGCTCCTAAAGACAAGTAAATCAAATATACTGAAGCATGATGCCATTTCATGTACCACATACTTCCAAATGATGCACATTTAAAATTCACATTTTTAATCTGTAGGGGTTTGGGGGTTTTATTATTATTATTATTATTTTTAACAGGCAGGTTGTCTGTATAAAAGTCTTGGCCCATGGTGCTTGAACAAAGTAAAAACTCTACATTGGATAAAATATGGAAATCACAGGCATGAAAATGTATATTTAGAAACAACTGGTGATAGCGTGAATAAAATCTATTGTTATCTTACTTCATATTCTTGCATTACCGTATCTTGGGCAGGGGCAGGGCATGGTAAAGCATTGACAGGATAGAATAAAGCTTATATGACAATACTGCACTGGTCTAACCATAAAATGATTTAAAAGGCTAATTTCATGCTGAAAATATATTATCAGCATTTTTGGTTATTATATTGTAAGAAAGACAAAGGTATCACTTAATAGGCAGTAAAGCATTCTTTGTGGTCCACAATAGGAATAATTGAAACTCTTGTAACACAGAAGAGTGGAACACAAAGAAGAATGCTAGACAGGAAGCCAGAGGGGGATTAGAGGACTAAAAGAATGCAAACACACACCAGGAAGCTGTCAGAAGAAAAGTGGGTTCAAGCCAGTGGAAGTAGAATAAGCAACAAAAATTGTGTTCATCCCTCCTAAAAAATAAAGGCAAAGAATGAGTTATTTCTTGCCTACAAGGCTGGAGTGTCTGGCTTGGAATTTTGGCAAAAATTTCTCTCCATTGTGTTGTTCAGAGAGACAGAAATTTGTCTGAAATCCTCTCCACATCAAAGATGGAGACAGCTTTTTTACCAATGCCAGTTTGGAAAGGATTCCATTTGAACATCCTATTTATCATTAGTTTCCTTGGCGTTTAGGTCAACCTCATATAGCATTTATTTCCCACCTAAATAAAATTGTTTCACAGAACCCCAGCTCTGGGCTTTTGCTCCAAGGGGCAATAACATCATTACAATTCAATAAGCATTTTCAGTAGTCTCTGTGGTCTTGATACTAGAAACGCAGCTACAGTTAAATTTAGGGTGAATTCTGTTTCATTATTACAGTTACATATGTCTGTTTAGAATCCTCCTACCATTAGAATATAGTTCTAATAAAAACAATGCTGCTTTTATGCATCAATTCATCTTTAAGAAGCCTGACCTATTTGGTACCCTCCTCATTGCTAGATTCTAATCTTAATCACAAGTGTAACTCCAGATAAATTGAAATATCTTTGTAGAATAGTTTCAAATCACAGAATCATAGATCAGCCCAGGTTGGAAGTAATCTCAAAACAATATCTGGTCCAACCTTTCATGGGAAAAGGAGCCTGGATGAGATTATCTGGTGCCACGTCCAGTCGCATCTTGAACACCTCCAGCGATGGGAACCCTACCGTGTCCACTGAATGATTGTTCTCATTGTAAACCAATTCTTTCCTACATCAAGATGAAACCTCTCCCAGTGCAGCTTGTGGTCATTGCCCTTTGTCCTCTCCATGTGGCTCCCTGTGAAGAGAGCTCTTTTTGCACAGTATTGCTCTTTTTGCCTTATGTATCAATAATATTATTGATATTGTGCGCCAGGGGAGGCTTGGCTTTCAGGTCAGCATCAGACTTGTTCCCAGTTGCATGGTGAGAATTGCCGGTGTACACATTTCCCCCAGTTTCCTGCCTTTCACAGGAGATGGTCAAGGTAAGGTAGGATGAGGACCAAGTGGTTTTGCTGGCCTTCAGCAGTCTGACTTTCCCTCAGCAACTCTGGCTTCAGGATCTTCTGAGACTTTCAGTCCAGAACACCAGAACACTTCCAACTTGCAATAATTTTTTCCTTTTAAATCCTTTTCATCTACCTGGATGTGGATGCTAGTGGGTTTACTATAATCTTGCTCTTACCAGTGAGGAACATTCTTGTAAACAGGAGAAAGGAATCCAGAAGATCTATTGAGACAGGCAAATTGAAAAGGCTTTTAGCTCACTGTTCATGAAGATCATATTCTCCAGTATGAGCCCTCCTCCAAGCAGCCATTCTTTACTATCTATCCAAATTGAAGCATTTTGGTCTCTCTGTCAGCTCTGCTAGAGCTCTGACAGCTCTGACAGCTCACTTCATGCCATTTTTTAGCCTTGCACAATTAGGTTAAAGATTATTCTGTGTGAAGATTAATCTGCTTTTCCCACTCTCCTGATGGCAGACTTTTGAAGAAGCAAAGCAGACTCAGCTCTCCTGCCAGCAGACTGTTCTCTTAATGGAACCTTAATTAAATTTCTGCATCTTTTAATAACAAAATCCTTTGAGTACGGGACTACCAACCTCTTCCAAATCTGTCCACTAAGACAACCTCTTCAATCACCATTACCTTGGCCCATTAGTGTAGGTGAGAGTCAGCTCCTCATGGCTGACCTTTTTTCTAGTTTTTTATGAAAATAACATGACTTCTAAAATGCACAGAAAACTCTTACTCAAGCCTTTTTTATACTTGTATTTAGCCAAGGAAATGCTTGCATGCATCTTTTTTTCCTAAAATACATTCTTCTGCAGAAGCAAGCCTTCACATCTTATGTTAGTGTGCCTTCTCTGTCTATAATAACAGGACAATTTTCTGACTCACAGAGCTTACGTACACATACCAATGGCACAAATGTAGACGTGTACATCTAGACAATACATCTTGAGAAACACAGAGGAAGGAACCCCTTTCTGTTTTTGCTGTTTGATTGATCAGATTCCCGTTGGAAGCCATGCCAGGAACCCACAAGTGTGATGAGGTTGAAAGAATGTAAAGAGCATGTATGAACCATGGTGTCTGGGGTTTATAACTTCAAGCAGCTGGATGGGAAAAGCGTCTGTGTTCTGTAATATCCACACAACTAATGCTTTGTCCTGTCCAGGACTTTGGCCATAATTATCTTCATGCCCCTTTCAGACTGAGGAAAGTATCTCTGAAGATTTTCAGAAATAAATTCTGAGGCATCTTTCAAGTTCTCTATCTGTTTTATATTTTGTCTTTTCTGCCTAGTAGTAGCTTTGAGATCTGTGCAATAGAGGAACAGGGTAAACTGAATACTGACTGACTTACAACTGTAAGATCAGAAAGTTCTCTACGATGATGACTTTAGGAGAGATACAGCTACTTCAGTAGAAATACAGCTACTGTAAGGACTGATAAATGTGTTTGGTAAATTACTGGCAGTTTCTTAATAGCTCTGTCAAGAGACTGAATTATATGATTTATGTTCACATGGGTATTTGATTTATGCTCAGTTACACATTTATGTAGCAGAATCTATTACTGATTTTCAGCCACTACTTGCACATAAAAAACACACCACACTGAATCCGTGTTTAATTTGTGTTTAATTGCTTTTCGAAGTTCAAAACCAAGTAACTCTCTTATTATTTCTGTTCAGAATTAGAAATCCTGTTTTGTGTTTCATCAGAACAGTACGAACGAAGGACTGCATGAGCAGTATCAGATGTTAAACCCCACTTCAAACAGTTATATCATTTGGGCTACTAGTCGTAATGCCATTTATGTGTTCCCAGTGAGGATATTAGATTGAAACTACAGGTTATTGTCTGGTTTTTTTAAAGTGGTAAAATGTAATGATGGGGGGTAAAAATGCATTAAAAGCATCCCATTGATATTTTTACATATTTTCACTCAGGATATCCTTTGGCTTTGGGTGCTACTGCTATTTTTGCTTCTGCCTAGCTCTAACTTAGAAATAAGGGCACAGTTTCTGAGAATCCTTGACTTTTTCATTTTCAGACTAATCCACAGCATATACACTGAGTATGTAATCTGAAAACAATGAGGCATTTACAAAAAAAACCCATACTATTTGTAAATAAACATAGGCTATCTGAAAATCTTTGAAAATGTTCTAACTTATGTTTTACAAGAACTTACAGGAATATTGCTTTTATTCAAGAGTATTTGTCTTCACTTCAAATTAACAATTTCATACTTCAACTTTTTTATCCATGCCAATTTATTTTTTTAAATAAATTGATCTGTATAATATTCAGTGTACTACCCCACATCCCATATATTTTGGGAACATAGATAAATTCCAATAAGAATTCAATGAAATAAACTGGTATGTTCACATTTCCTGGTGGTTTGCTTCTACTAGCCAACCTTACGCTTGAAACGACCAAGTGTAACATTTCACAACCTGAAAAAAAGGAGCGAGCTCTGGCTTTTCTCCTCTCCTGCTTTCAAACCTGCTTGCTTGAACCACCAGCACAGAGGTCAGATGGAAAAGAGTAAGGGCTCGTTAATGCACCAGAATTCTTGCAGCGTTCCCTGCTTATGCTAAGCCTACCATAAAGAGAACAGTTCTCAAACTTTTTCTAACCTCTCTCAAAGCCATAAATATTCCCCTGGATCCTGATCTTCCCAGAGAGACGTTACCTCCTCTTTAAACTCCACAAGCCCTGCTGATACTGCTGGGATGACTCGTGCAGAAAGTGCTTTTTCCAAGGCAGAGGACACATAAAAATGTGTATTCATATGCCTGAATGCTCACAAAAGTTGGCTTTACTGCTGAAAAAATAATTGTAACTGCAAATATATTAAAAATTGACTATGTACTTATTTTTGCCTGTTACTTATAACTTTAGAAGGTTTTGAATAATGTTAATAATTAAATAATTCTAATCTACTTATCAATTTTTCATTAAACATGTAAGGATGGGTGATTCTGGGCACTGACCAGTTTCGTAAGATTCTCTGGTTTTGCGCTCAGCTGTGAAAATAAGCTAACAGGGCTTTTTTATGGTTTTGTGTTTTGAAAGCATTCTTTGCAGTCCGTACATATGGTGCAATTGAAAGGTAACAGCTAGCAGACATTTCTAAACATTATTTTTATTTAATCTACTAAATTATTCTTATAGTTTTATTATTATTTGAAATTTGTGTGAAAGAAACTTGGTATTACAAAAGCATAAAGACAAGATACCATCTTGTTCTGTGCAGAAGATTCACAGATAAAGGCAGAAGAATTTATCCATACATTTTTAATGATGCAGTTTCTCCAGAATCTCTGTTTGAAAGTGAACGGGAAGTTTGCCAGCCTGTCAAACCTCACTTGCTGTAATGCAAGTCTTCTTACAAGATCCACAGAGCTAGACACATCCCTTGCAATTGCTTAGGCTCGTTTCTAGCCATTATTACTACTGCAGAAATCACGTTTCTGCAGCCTCCTGGTAAAAATAGAGGATTTGCATGGATGGGAATAAAAAATATTTTAACATCATCCCCTTAGCACTTCTCCAACATACCCAGAAACTTCAGAGAATGCCTTTAGCCAGCCTTACCACTTACTTGGCTAGGTAAAAAGCGTTCAGAGATATTATTGGATTCCAATCTGCAGGCCTCAGCCTGGTAAACCAGTGGATACTACCTGCTTGTTATTCCAACTTCTGTGGTATTTTATTTTCTGTGCTCTGCACAAACGATACCTGGAGCTGGAAAGCTTTATAAACAAAATGAACTTCTAAGGACCCCAGTACAGTCGCCCGTTACTAGGACAAGGCTTTATTCTTGTTCCCTAATCAAAGGAATTGCCATTGGCTGAAAAAGCCAATTGCCACTGATTGAAAAGGCAAACCATTTAAGTATTCCTATTGGATTCTGAATCATTATGACCATACAGATTAAAAGAAATCCCTAATAATTAACCAAACATATATTGTCATGAGTTACTGTACCAAGTGAATGTACTGCTAGTATGAAATCTGAGATATTCTTCAGTAAATAAAGCAGGAATCTAAAAAGTAATTGTATTTTAATCCTATTTCATTTCGGGTCAGATACACCTAGAATTACGCTCTATTCAGTCAGCATGCTCTTCATCTTTTTGGTCATCCTCATCATCAGCTACAAATATACTACTACTAACATATAAATATTATTCACCTTTCAAGAGAACTAGAGCAAGACTTAAAAGACCAGTGTCTTACTATCTGTCATACTAATGACCGTTCATAAAACATATTGTCAAAATGCGATGTCATTTTAGACACTGAAATATTGTTTATTAAAGTTTTTATAAGCACTTTTAGTATCTCTATAATACCAATTAATGTATGTAGTTTCAAATATACAGGCCATGCTACTGAATACAACTTTAACTGATTTGCGAGTGCAGGTCAGTGTGGCTAACAGCTTTTAACAGGCACCTTTCAAGCCAGACAGAGAGAAGCTAGTTGTGAGCCTTATGCTTGGGTGAGCCTCATGCTTGGGTGAGCCTCACCATCACACAGCTTTCGCTGACATACCTAACCTATTAGCATATTATATATATGCTATATATATGAAAATATATTAGCATATATTTTCAGATAGAAAAATGCACACAGAATTTCTACTCTATCCAAGGGGCTGCAGCCAATTCAGTTCTCATAATGAGGAGCACAGTCCACAGAGGAAATATTATACATTCCTGAAGGTATTTTCTTGACACCATGTTTTACTTCTTAACAAACATTAATTCTATCTTTAAAGTACATATTTGGATTATATATCCTCTCAAGCTTATTCTCTCCTTCAATATACAAATGTCAGAGTTACAGTACTTGTTAAAACAGTTAAGTGTCTTACTTGAATCTCATTTTTTCATTCCAGCTGAAGACATTTTTGCACTTCTAGCCAGAATTTTCTTACTCACAAGTTAAGATACCTTGTAAAGCTTATACTGTTAACGGCAATCATTCTGTATGTCCTAAAATTAGTTTAATACAGCTCCATTGGTAAATAAATGGTTGAGCTTCTCATAATCACTTCTTTTGATATTCACAAGTTTATGAAAATTTTCATAAAGATTATAAAAGCTGTAGAAATCTGGCACAAAGAATACATCAGCGTTTTTAATCATTTGCTACCTATTCATTTTGCATGATTCATATCCCATCTACCTCAGTACAGCTTGTACCAAGACAGGAACCAGAAAAAATCAGAACTCAACTTTGAAATTTCACCTCCTGTGAAAACACTGTTTCTACTGAACGTTAATGCAGCCTTCCCTTAAGAGAGCGTGGTCCCACAGGCTGAAGGATAGGTGAGAGCGCTCCGGTTCCTTCGGGAGCATTTGCACATCTGTGTTCCACCTTAGCCGCCGGTATTGCCAAATGCAGGAGACACGCAGGAGGTATGCAACATCTGTGTGGGGTGCTCTCCATCTTTCTGTGAATCTAAGGTGCCTCAGTCTCCTCTCCGTTCTCTTTTATGGCTGAAAATTGGTGCTCCTCTAATCCTATTTATATCCCTTCGAAAACTAAAGAGATGTCATTTCCCATAAAGACAAGAAACCAAACTGCTCTTCAAGCGTATTTCTCCCGTACAAGGAGACTGTCGTGCCATAAAGCAAATGTAGTACAGGTCGGTAGGCAATGATTTTGGTTTGTGTTCTTCTCTGAGTTTTCCTGTGTTCATGTTGAGGACTCACACAGCTTGCCTTTCCGTTTGACAAGGCAGAAGTCCTTGGCTACACACGTTATACTTCTTCTGTGGCAAGTGCCCACTACTGACTGATCACAACCTACCGAATTGCCAAACTGATCTCGGTGTGTACCTTGGAGTATCCCCATACTGTATTTTCTCAGTCTCCAAACTACTGGGATAATTGCAAACTGCTATAAAACATACCGTATAAGGCATAATTTTCTGCAATATTCATGCATGCCTGACGTTGCTTCTGACACCTAGCTAGTCACAGTCTTTTTGCTCAAAAGAAGGATTTTCCTGTCTTCTGCGGACAACCGCATGAAAAGATAAACTGCATCACTGAGCAAGTCAGAGCCATAGTATTGTGTTACTACTACCCTGTGTAGTCAGTCTAATAGTTAAATGCCAACATCGAATTTTTAAGTCAAATAAATGACACCCTGAGGCTTTGTTCTTCAGCTTTATTCATATAATACAAATTTTATCTCTCTTGCCTGTCCCTACAGGCTAGAATTTATGCTTTTCTCTCCTTTTTCTTCACAGTGCATCTTGTAGGCAGGCAACAAACAGGACAGAATGAAGAATAAGTGATTCACCAGAAGTCGTTCCAAAACTCTGGATTTCTCTTTTCCAGTTAAAGCATGCTGTTAGCTGGAAATGGAGTCCTTGCCTTTTTGGGTAAGGTTTTTGACCCGTGCAATTTAAACCAGTATTCCCTGATGCAGAAGGTACTTTTTCCCACAAAACTTCTTGGCTTAATAACTACCAGTTTGTTTCCTAGCTGCCAGACAAAGGATCAGATGAAGAGCACGACCCAAAGAAGTTACAGACACCCTGCCCACAGGTTTACTGTTTCACTGGCAAAGCAAGGCATTAGTGCCAGAAGTTCTCCTGTGGCTAAGGTGATCCACGGGTTCATACATACCAGTCTTTCAGGTGCTGGAATTTCATATTCTGACAACCAGTAGCCAAACCTCTGGGATGTTACTGAAACAGTATTTATCTCCTCTAACCAAGGACCACTCCCCAGAACAGGAAATAAACCGATGCTTTTTTTAGCTGCCTGCATCAGCTGTGCTGGAGGGACAAAGCTGTTCTCACACAAAGCAGAGCCCAGGGGTGCAGAGCTCAGGAGCCAAAAGGACTTTTAGCTGAGAAAGAGGGGCTAAACATTGAACATCTAAACATCTGCAGCATGTAAGGACAGTGAAAACCAGAATACCCCTGGGGTGGTACATCCTCCTTCCTGCAGCACCTTCCTCTCCAGGGTGCACCCACAGCCTGTTGTGAACTGCACCCTTTTTTTAAAGTTCTATAAAGGGGCAGTCGCCACCCTTATAAAATTGAATCTGCTGGAAGAGAGAAAGCATCTTTTCTCTTGTTGAAGCTTTCACCAGCTGGATTTTTGGTTTGCTATTGCTTGACAGGGTTATATTGAGGTTACATTACCACCAGGGTGTACAACAAGGTTACTCTCAGAGGTGTTTGCAGTCTTAGATATGGCCACGCATCCACCAGTATCCACATGCAGGCTGTATGCAGGTCTGAAAGGCTTGAACATTACTTCTGTAACACTAGCTCAAATTCCCGCTCTCCACTGAACAGATACATAAAATGGCAGTGCTGGGGGCGGCTCCCCACGTTGTCTAAACCCCCAAGTCACCAAATCTCACAGCCTCAAAAAGGGGAAGTGACTTCAACTGGTGAAGGGAAGGATCAATAAAATGTATTGTTACAAGTTTGAGACAATTGAAACAAAGTGGTTGCTAATGGTTAATTCAAAATACAAATATTTTTGTGTATCCTGCTAAGTGCTTTGCTGAGCACTGATAAATCCTTTGTCCAAGAGGGTAACTTTGAAAGGAAGTGCCCCCCACAAGATAGATGGGCTGCTGGAAGCACACCATGAAGAATGGGCTCAGCAAAAAGTAGGGGAAAGGTAATTGTGGCACTGGGAGATAAGTGACCTCCAACTCCCAATAGTCCCCAGGAAGCCAAACCCCCACTTGGGGAGCATATGTAGTCAATAAAAAGCTTAAGCTGTCTGAGAACATGTACTAATTTGCATTAGAAGCAAGAAACTTGTAACCAACCCTGTGTGTGAATGAAAATGAGTACGTTATATGCTATGAAAATACAAATACTCTTGCATACGCTGCGCACCCTTGAGTAGCTCAGTGTGCATGTCAGGAGAAAAAACCTCCATGCACCCAGCAGTGCAATAAACCAACGTCAGCGCTCTGATCTGTCATTTGGTTCGGTGAGTTTTCCCAGTTATAATTTTCACCAATACCAACGCAGTTCAAAAAACACAGCCCTTCCCACCACTTGGGCGCTTGGAGTCGTAACGTACACGTGTCATGTTCAGCATCAAAGAGGGCTGCTGGCAGCAGGCTGGCAGGTGTGAAGGCGTGGCGGTGCTTGCTCCGGTGCCTGGGCCTGAGGCCTAAGGCCTGGCTCCTGGAGCTTGGGCCTGTCCCGGCACCTAGGCTTGGGACCCGAGGCCTGGTTCCAGGGCCTGGTCCCGGTGCCTGAAGCCTGATCCCGGGGCCTGGGCCCGGCCCCCGCTAGACGTGCCGCCCGCCAGCCCTCACCCGCCGGCCCAGCCGCTCCCCTCCGACCACCTCACCCCCCCGGGGCGGAGCCGGGAGGCGGCGCGGTGCCCACCGGGGGCCTCGCCCCGTCCCACGCCGCGGCCGTGCGGGCCGCCCCGGGCGCCGCTCAGCATACCGGGAGCCGCCGCTCAGCATGCCGGGAGCTGCCGCGCTGCCCGCCGGGAGCCGCAGTCCCGGCCGCCCGCGCCTCACGGAAGCCGGGGGCGGGCTCCAGCGGCTCCATTTTGCGCCCATTGGAGGGGCCGCCGGGCCGTCCCGCCGCCCCGGCCGCGGCGGCAGTGCCAGGCAGGGCGTGAGGCGCCGCTCGCCGCTCCCGGCAGCGCCGTCCCCAGCGGGGTGGGGCCCGCGCCCGTTCCCCCCGGCCGCGGGCTGAGCGCAGCCCCCGGGGGCGAGGCCCCGTCCCTCCGCGGCGGCGGCTCCATGGTGCCCGCCGCCCCCCGCCGCCCCGCAGCAACAGGCAGGACGAGGAGGAAGCGGCCCCCGGGGGTGCCCAGCGCCCCGCCGCCGGCCTGAGCAGCGTCGCCGCAGCCGGAGCGACCGAGCGGGCGGGGGGCGCCCGCGGGCCGCCGGCGATGGCGAACCAGCTGGTGATCCTCAACGTGTACGACATGGTGAGCGCCCGGCCCGGCGCCGCGGGCCGGCAGCGGGGGCCCCGCAGCTTGGCGGTGGGTGCGGGCGGGGGTCCCGGCTGCCCGCCCGGCGGCTGCTGCCGGGGGGCGCGGGGCACACGGCGCTCTCCCTGCCCGTCCCCTGCCAGCCCACGCGTGAGCTGGCGCCGTGGGGGCGGCGGAGCGGGGCAATAGCGCAGCCAGGGCGGGGGGCGAGGGCGAGAGCGCGGGGGGGGCCCGTCGGTGCCCACAGACCTGTGACCCGCAGCAAAAGTTTGCTGCGGCGTCGGGTTGCCAGTGACGGGTAGACCTGCTGTCCCTGGCGGCAGGGGAAGCTCTTCCCCTGCCCCTGTGCCCCTGACGAGTGTCCCCCGGCCCCTCGCCTTCCTCTGGGACTGCCCCAGGGCCCAGCGCAGCGGGCAGGGCGGCAGCTGCCTTTCCTGCTGCTGAACACCCTGAAAACAGCTGATTTTCCAGCAGGATAGTAGTTGGGGGTAACCAGAGTCTCTGTAGGAATAAGAGATTTTTAGTGCTGTGTCGGTAACGTTGAATTTTTGAACAGTTCTGGTATGGCTGCGACTTAGAAATAAAGGGATGGCTCCCGCTTGGTTTGTCGTCCTTCGAGCTCACCTTCCCTCCCTTCTGGGTAATCTTGCTGTGACACCTACAGCAACTGTTGTATTTTCTTACCTTCAGCTGGAAGCTGCTCAAGTGCCATGGTAACAAATGAGGTGTAAGTACCTGCGTAGAACAGGAGGTGCGGATAAGTAATATTAAGAAAATATTATCTGTTAATGCGTTTCAATCTCTGGAAATGAGAGCGAGTAGCACCAGTTCTCTGACCACGTTTTGAGCCTACGGGTGGAGGGACAGGAAGATTGACAGCTAGCTTCAGGTAGCTGTGTTTGTGTTACTTGGCTTATTTTGGGTAGGCTTTCCTGCCACCACCATTTTAAAGTGAACTTTTGGTGTTTTAAAAGGGTGAAGGCATATAGTGTAGAGTCAGTGACTGCTGGCACAGAGAAAATGCAGCTTGTTTGCTTGGGAGTACTCAGGCTCAAGCGCTAGAATATTTGATAGCAATCAATAGGGAGCAGTGTGGCTTGAAACTAAAATTATATATGAGATTATATGAACCAGCCTGATTCTTGTCATTATTGTCTTTCATCCTAATGTTTATCATAGAGATCAATGGCCCTGTCAAAGGATTTCTCCCTGCCACCTCCCTTTTGTTTCCAGGTTCTATCTCCAGCAAATATAACCTGTTACTTCTACGTTGTTTTCCCTTCATTGTAGAGAATGAGGGGAGACTGGAGACAGGAGCAGTGTATTCACTTCGATTTTGTTTTCTGAGGGGCCGGCTGGGGGAAGGGGTCTTTGCTCACCTGGTTGAGCTCGTATGTGATGCTGATATGACAAAAGCCAGTGTGCCTTATTTATACTAGATTTAAAGAGGGAAGGATGCTCTGTCGCATGCATATGTATGACTTCTCTGGACTACAGTTCAAAAATATGCATCAGAGAAGCTCTTTCAGCATGAAAAGAGATGGTTTTACATATATTAACTATAAATATTTGTACAGAGGAGGAAGTAGGACTTCAGTTTCAGGACTCTTACATAAGATAGTATCTTTGAAGTCAAGGCTTGATGCACTTGTGACTCACTAAGATGGAAGCCCCAGTGTTCTCACGAAGATGTGCTTAGCTCTGCAAAGTGTCGCCTGGGCCCAGTGCACAGGCAGGCTGTAAGAACGTGACAGAACGGACCGTCTCCTGTGTAAGCATCTGCCTGGAAAGCAATGCCATGGCCTCCGTGAGAGCCTCCATTCTCACTGTGGTGATAGCATCAGTGGGGTGTGACTTCAGCACTCCTTTTCTTTTTCCCTTGTAATGTTCTTCTCCTTCGTCTCTTACTCCTTAGATTTCTTTGCTGCAGCCCATATCCTCCTTTTTTCCTCCAGAGTTGAATTGCTGCGATCAGTTTTACTCCAACCATTCTGGGAAGGCTGACAGTTGACAGGAGGGAAGGGGGGTGGGGGGAAGCAATGGGAAGGTTGCGCTCATAAAAACAAGTGTCATACTTTTCCTGAGGACATGATGGGTGTCCCATTGCGATTAGTGGGGCTCTGCCTACGTCAAGAAGTAGCATAGTCTCTAAAGCCACCATCTGTGGAAGGAACTTACTCTCCAAAAGAAGCAAGCAACATGTTTATTTGCAGATGTTTGATCACATGGAAGGCTGGCTTTTTGTGCATTGGTCTGCAGTTGTGGTATTTGTTGAAGCTGTACATCACGACAAATTATGTGTAGTGTAAGCTGAGGCCACGGAGCAGAATGTTTCTATTTCCTGCTTTGGCTGTGTGTGTTGTTTTGTGACAATGTCTACATTATTTGACCATCAGAGGACAAGATTTCCTTAAACTGGAAAGAGAAACCGAGGTTCCCACAGGGTCTGAAAGGCACTGTCACTGTGTGTCCTGCCTTGAACTCTTCGCTAAACAATGTCTCAGTCCACTTTAAACTTGTTTGAACCAGGAGCTTAAACTCAGGCCTCGCTTTCATGTTGCACAGCAGTTACATTACCGCATGCAGACAGCCTGCTGAAGTCACTGATGCTGTGGTGTAGGGGGGAGAAGGGAAGCATCTTTCTTAACAGCTTCGTAACAGTAAAATTCTGTCTGTTCATCGAATGCTGTCAACTGTGTATTGAGGCACTAGCAGGTTTACTCTTTGCTTCTGACATTCCGTGTTGCTTGGTGGTGCATTTGGGGTTTTTTGTAGTTCAGGTTTGGGACCAAGGTTTTTTGTTTCTCTTTTGGAACAAGAGACCGCTGTTGGTCACCTGGTTGACAGAATCAACACTACTATAATTGCAACAGTCGTATGAACAGCTTTATTTTAACCCGAGTGCTAGCTGTAGCTTCATTTCCCAGGCAGCGCTTAGGTATGCAGGGGAATACTAGGCGACCTTGCTACTCTTGAAACTCCTTACAGGACTGAAGTTCGTTGGTTTTGGAGCATATACCCTTCCAATGTCCTTAGCACTTGAAAAAGCAAAATTCTTTGATCATACCAAAGGGCGAGGAGGGGTGGGTGGGTGGATGTGTGTTGCGCAAGAAAGTGGACTTTCAAGTACTGGTGGCTTTACGAAGTGAGAGAAGCTTAAGGGCATATTTATGTGCTGCAGTTCATGCCTTTGAAAATCTTTCATGATCATTGAAAGAGTAGGGTGAAGACTTTGATACATTGTGTCTTGAGAGCCAGAGTACTTTGTAGTTTCGTTTTAACTACTATTTTTAGGAGTCTAGTTTTCCTGTGCCCAAAGTAGCATCCTGTTTTTTCCCTTGTCAAATAAGGCTATAACAATCCAAAATATTAACATAAATGCAAGCTCTGAAGAAAGTCACAAAGATATTTTTGAAGCACTGGGATTAGTGTTTTTTCTTTCATTTCAGTGGCATGACTTTACTGTGCACATAGAAAAATACTTCTCTAATATTTTCCTTCTGATAGTTGCATTAAACATGAATTCCTGTTTTACAAGACTGACTTACTGCAAAATACTGAGTATATGGGATTGTGCTGCTTCTGTGCCTTCTGCTATGGCAGAAATGAAGGGAATCCAGTTTGTGTAATGGAAGCAAGGATGTAGCTTTTGGGATCAGCTTGGGATTCTGGAACTTACAGCATGTTACCGAACCAGTGAGCTATACAGATGTCTTTTAATTTGCAATCTTTATTTTGTATGTCATATACAATCTTTTCAACTGTAGCCAAATTCAGCACATTTTTAAGTTGCATTTGTCCTGCATTTCTTTCTTCAGCGAGATAAGGCATTTTGTTCAATGAAAAAATGTGACCAACCTTCCAATAGCTGATCCAGATTAAGTAATAATTAGATATAATTACTGTTCCCAGGGGGAAAGTAATTCTGCCTTATTGAAATTCTTTTATCTTCAATTAACCTGCTCTGTTCTTACTGGAAATTCTAAGTGAAGTGCCACCTCGCTTTAGGCACTTCTTCCAAAGCCGCGAACGTTTGTTTTGGTAGGCTGGTGAGCCCGGTGTGTAGGTGGCAGCAGTAAGGAGGAGCGCGTACTTGAACAGCGCTGGTCTTGCCCAACACCTTGTCAGAGCAGCTTTCCATCCCGGTCGTCTGCTGCTGTACGGATCCATGAGGAGGGTTGGTGACCCACTTTTCTGTCCTCTCCCTATACCTTGCATTCGGTTTCATGTGGTTGTGAGAGAGGAGGAGCATCAATAATTTTTTTTCTCTTTGCCTAGTAGCAAACCAGGCTTTATTATTTTACTGCTTAAGGGATATCTTGTGTAACTTCTGTTCCATTTTCTGAGAGCAGCGATAACCTTGCTTGGCATTACAAATCCGATGCATATATGGTATGTAGATTATTCGGAATTCAGAGGCCAGACCCAGAGTTTTCTGGCCAAATGGGTGTCCAGGAGGCGAAACAGTAGAGCACCAGGGACACTGTTTAGCTCAGTTCTAGATTAGGTTCATTTGGATACACCTTCTCATTAGGCAAACATACTTTCTTCCTGTGCTGGCAAGCTGTATGCTGAATGTGCCTACGGTTTTGACTATAAATATAAACCTGAAACTATTTTGAAATGGTCAGCTGGTAAAGTGTGGGATAGGACTGGCTTCAGAACTGAAACAGGCTTATGCTGAAGTAGTTCTTCCATTTTCCTGGGGGCTTTGAGTTTACTTCATTGAGCAGAATCCTTTTTTTTGTTTGTTTTTTTGTGATTATTTTTATGCTCACAAACCCCCGAAGTTAGTTGCATAGTCTTAACATCATTCTCCTTGCTTCCCCTCCTCTTGCTTTATCCCTGTTCTGTGTCTGTCTGTACAGAGTAAATCTAACCCAGTGTTATTTCTGGATGTAGCTGCTTGATATGGACTAACTCTTCCTTTTTCTGGGGGGAGGAAGGAAAGAACGGCTAAGCCCTTTGAATAGACTAAGGTGATGATTTCATGGAGTCATCCGTAGCCCAGTGGCTGACACAGCAACGCACTGACAAAGCCAGAAACTAAAGCAAAGGGTAAAGTTTAATCGCAGGCAAGATTTATCCGCAGATCTCAAGGAGCCTTAACTTTATATAAATACAAGGAGCAAAATCCATCTTCTGTGAATTCATGTTGGCAAAATTGCCGACAAATAACTTGTCTATAGAAGAGAACATCAAATCCTCAGCATCTTGTTACCCAGATAGTCATTTGTGTGCTGTGCCTGCTCACACAATTGTGAACGTCGAGCTTGAAGAATAATGTGCTGATGTTTGGCACCTGCTGGTAACTGAATTTGGGGGACTATTTATTTTAGGTTTGATGATACTTAAAAGAAGGATGATGGTAAAAGCCAAACATATTCAATTTGTAACTTTTGGCCTGACTTGCTCCTTTTTGCCATTTACCTTGTAGTGATCTTCATGAATAGCTTCTCAGTCCAAAGTTGAGTGTATCATTTTTATTGGGAGAAAACTAGCTTTCAGAAATGCACATTATATGCCACAGTGTTTGTAATGGCCTTGTAAATTATGCAGGAACTCCAGCTAGTGTGTCTTAACAAAGCGTGACACCTGTAACCTTTTACATTTTTGTCATCGGTTACGCTGGTTTAATAGTGACTTCACATCAGAAAGCACTTATTATGCCAACAGGCTGTGAAGATGGTTTCTTTTTCTTCCCGTTTGCTAAACAAATATTAATTTGCTGGGGGTACTGCTTCAGTCCGTGTCCTGCCTGCCAGCTGACTTGGAAGCCTGCATGGCAGAAGGTCACAGTGGTGCCCTTTGGGGCCAGATGACCTGGGAGGAAAAATCCCACTGCTGGAGTAACTGATGAAATAATGTTTTCCTTGGATTTTTAAGATGTATTCTTAAAACAGAAATTGGCTAGTAAGAAAAACTACTAAGGTTTCTTTCTTTCTTTTTTTTTTTTTTTAAAAAAGCTTTTGTTTGACATTCCTTTTTAAATTGTGTCACTTGAGAGTTGTTACTGCTAGACACTGATACTTTGAGGGTGCTACTGTAGCCAAGGAAAGACAGTAATTTTGAGGTTTTCCCTTTCCAGGACTCTGTGCATGTTTAAGGCCTTGAGGGTGATAGAGCCTGGTAGGCACTTGCTGCTACTTTTGAAAAAAGAGAAATTACTATGGAAAGGTTCTCCCCCAACACCCACCTTTTTAATTATTTTTTTTTATTTTTTGAAGATTGCTTCTTGGTTTCCTTTTGAGACGCAACTATTATCTGTTGGCTACAATACTAGTGGTAATTAGAAAC
This sequence comes from Falco biarmicus, assembly GCF_023638135.1. Taxonomy (NCBI): domain Eukaryota; kingdom Metazoa; phylum Chordata; class Aves; order Falconiformes; family Falconidae; genus Falco; species Falco biarmicus. The sequence continues at coordinate 86,167,871 of NC_079293.1, forward strand.
GGGTGTTAGACCTATGCAAAAGACTTTTATACCTGATGTATGGCGAGACATACAGCAGGAGCCTGGAGAGAGCTTAGTCCCTTGTATGGTCACCACCAAGTATTATATGACAAAGTACACTAAGGTAATTTCAGTCCATCATATATCTCTGAATGTGCCTCATGCTCACCTGGTGATAAACAAAAGTGTCATCATGGCTATAAATGAGCGTTGGTGTGTGTATATTACAGTCCTACATCCTGATTATTAATATTTTTAAAAAATAGGCACTCCTGCAGAATTACTGCAGTTGATTCTAGAATGTGTTCCACCTAATGGAAAACTTTGCAACCTGTAACTTGTTGACAAATCAAGAGTTGGATCGGGATTTCTCCCAGGTACGGTGTCCTTGGCTGACGGACATCGACAGCGCTAAAACACTGGAGCAGAACCTAATGGAATTAATTCACTGCGTGCAGTACGGCATGTTCTGTTCCCAATAAATGGGTTGTGCCATTTCACTTTGCGGTAGGGTTTTATGCTTTTAATGTGGGGGACAAATTCTGTGCCAGTCTGCTATCAGAAGACAGATCTGTGTTGGAAACTAAGCAGAGTCCTTCTTGTTTTCTTCTTTCCGTTTAGTATTGGATGAATGAATATACTTCTTCCCTTGGAATTGGCGTGTTCCATTCAGGTATAGAGGTGTACGGCCGAGGTAAGTACGACAAAACTGTAACTTTCTCTTTGTTCTGGGAATGCTGTTATTTAAAAAACATTTTTCAGGTAGTGAGAGAAGACTTGACTTCTGAAGCCTGCTCATCAGTTTTCTTATCTCTTCTGCCTCTGGAAAAAACCTTGGGTATGAATAATCCGGTAGCTGTCTTGCATCCTTGTATAAAGCTGTGCTGCTATGAACAAGTGTGCGATTTATTCAGCTAGACATAGAAATCTTTATTTTAGTTTTTGTAATATCTATTGTTAAAACAAATGTATGCTTCGTGTAAGCATGGTTGAATCACGCTTCCTCGGTGTTCTGCCAGCACCTGGTGCAAGTTAACTACAGAAACAATAGTCTGTTGCAGAGAGGCACCTAGAAGTGCATGATGCGCAGGAAAAACAATCTGTGCCGTACTGGTAGGTTGGTTTGTTTTAAAGAGACAGTTTCTTTAAAAGGCATCTCGTGCATACTGCTTACAAAAGGTACACTTGTCATAAATACAGTAATACACTCTGATTTTGCTAAATAGGTTGTGCTTTGGGAATGCAGCTTCCTGATCTGTTCAGGTGTCCTTCTTGCTCTCACGAGGTGTTTCTGAGCACGCTGTAGCACAGGCTCAGGTCTGAGGTGTGCCTGCCTAGCAGTATAACGATGCTCTGAGGTGATGGTGTTGCTAAAAGTAGTCCATTTAAAGAAGAAAAATCTACCTCAGGTTTGGGGTTTGGTTTTTGGGGGGATTTTTTGAATGTGTTTGGAGGTGTGGGGAAGCGGCAAAAGGCATGGCATGAAATCCAAAGGCCACGGTGCATAGTTTTTGGTTTTGGAGTCAAAACAAATCATTTTGGGTTTATATATAAAAAATATAAAAAAAGTTTTTATGTACTTTTATAGTTTTGAAACATAGGGATGTTTCATAATGGTCACATTGTAACTGGGTTTGCAAGTGTTACCAAAGCAAGGCATTGACAAAATACCAAGCTTACTGTTAATACCTTTTTGGATTTCTTTTAATCCAAACCAGAAAGACCTGACTCTTAATAGTGCTGTGCCTGAAACCCAGTTCTCGAGCTGTGCCAAATACGTGTGCCTCCCTTCCTGCTCAGATTATAGCAGCTTTTGCGTACAGCAGGTCATACCCCTGCGAGAACAATGACTTGCATTTTTCAAAGCACATCAAACTTTATTAACCTGTTGTAAAAAAGATTATCTACAAAACCGAATGCTAGACTTGGATGACGTGTTACGAGTTTTGAGGAAAGGAAGTGTGAAGTCATGTTTTAAGCTTTTTATTGCGCTCTGGGTGAGGCGTGCTGTGTTATCTTGCAGACACAGAAGGAAGCTAAAGCACACCATGATATTCTCAGGGAGTGTAAGTGCTTATGCCAGCAGATGCACCGGTTTACTTTCATGTTATAGTGAACAACTCAGGACAGTTGAACTCTTGCAAATCAAGAAATTAAAAAACCCCACAACTATTAGGCCACTGTTCGCTGCCACACTTACAACTGTAGTACGCACCAAATAGAAGCACCATCAGACCTTTAAGGATGCGGTCCTTTGAATCCCTAATTTATAAATCTGTAAGTGGACTTATAAAGACGAGCATGTATAAAGAACATTGGTAGGATTTACAATTTAAGTTGGAAATCCTCGCTTATGCAATGAAAACAATATATACTTAGTGTAAAGTTATTCAAGTTAAACCTGTACACTGATACAGGAAACTTCCTGTCAGTTTTTACTCGGGTTGACTAGTAACTTAACAAAACTATTTGTTTCCAGCTCCTTGCGTTTGTTACCTACAAAAATAAGATGTCTGCTTCCTAGCTTGAGATCCCTGTGAAGTGACCTTGCAGTGACATCAGGTGTTCTTTACTGTGGTGTATGCCATTGCTGTTAAATCTGAGCTTTCTCTTTCAGAATTTGCCTATGGTGGTCATCCATACCCATTTTCTGGAATATTTGAAATTTCACCAGGAAATGCTTCTGAGCTAGGAGAAACATTTAAATTTAAGTAAGAGATGTATTTTCTTGTTTTTGAGAAGGGATATTAAAAAGACAACTTGTTGCATTTATTTTTGAGGATAGATGTGTTGAATGATACTACAGGATTCCTGACTTTCTGAGAAATTACTGTGGTTTCTTTACTTGGAAGTGAACGATGGACAGAGGTGATGACGCAGCAAAGTGTCTACAGCAAAGAATGTTCTTTTTAGCCTACTATTACATTCCTTAAATGTGTACAAACTACGTGGCTAGCTTGTGTTATTCATACAGTATATACAATGGGGTAACTTTTTCAAGGTAGTGAAATTTTTATTCCAAGAAAAAGCAGGAAAATGTTGTTCCCCAAGGTTTCCCCATGTCTGTTTTCTGCTTTCTCGGTGAGACTGCCTTCCCTGCATTATGAGCTCTTACCTGTTCTCAGCTGTCTCTTAGAAACAATATCCTTTGGAGAAGAGGGGAAAATTGCATCCAGCGTTTGTCAGAGTTGAGATGCAAAGAACTGAAGTGAGCTACAGGTGGACAATCGGCAAGGAAATAATCTCTCATGATAAAGATGAAATCGGTGCCATAAAATGGAATAGAAAGAATCTGTTTTATTCTGGGAGGGCAAAAAGATCTCACCATCCACAGTGGGGTGACTTTTGAGCAATGTATGAACAGTAACCCACTTATATCACGGGAGCCTGATCACCTTCTACTCTCTGTTTCTCTTCTAGAGAGGCTGTGGTTCTAGGCAGCACGGATTTTATGGAAGATGATATAGAAAAAATAGTAGAAGAGCTTGGAAAGGAATTCAAAGGAAATGCTTATCACCTAATGCACAAAAACTGCAATCACTTCTCTTCAGCTTTATCTGAGGTAAACAAACTATAGAAAGGTGCTTCCCAGGTGGCTACAGAGCGTCATCTCCTTCCTGCCCTTTGGAATGATTGGCCTAATTTCCAACTTCCCATCTCTGTTACCTTGGGCAAATGTCACCCTTTTTCAGGTTTTGTTTGTGTTTATGTCCAAAGCACAAGATTTTGCTGCCAAAATGCTAAATATCATTGTCATATATAGTTTGTGTTTGAGCAGGGGTGCATTCTTAATTGAGAGACCTGGTAAATAGAGTATTAACAGGATTTTAAAATAGTTTCAGGTGCTCCAGAGATCACTACTGAAGATAGAACCACGTGTTATTTTTATCAGTATTTCCCCACAGAACCATCACACTGAAAAGAATTTTTAAGTTATGACCTACTGTTAAAGAATAACGAAGGCATTGAAGTTTCACAGCCGACGTTGATCTCCTTGAGAGGCTTTTGTCAAGTTATTGCTCTGTGCGCTGGTCATGTAGATACCTGAGTGGTCGTGCTGGATGTGACCCTGGAGTTGAATGGGCTTTGCTTTTCCCCTCAGCTTTATTTGAACGTGATCAGTTTACCGATAAAATTGAATGCCTGATCGTGCACATGTGTGTCAACACAAGGGAGAGGGTCAGGAACAAGTGACCCAGGACAAAGAGGGGAATGGCAGTTACGATTTTTCAGTGGTTGGCAACCTGTGCTTGTCAGAATTTATTCTAATGTTTTGTTGAAGGACTCAAAAAAAAGGGATAGCTATTTTTTCCGTGCTGAACTTCCAACTTCCATAACGTTTAATTATTTGGGGTTTGGTTTTGTTTTCAAAATAGTTAATGGCACACTTATTGTGTAGACTGTATTTTGTGTAGACTGTGAGATCTTACAGTGGTACTGGAACATTTTATCAAGGTGATGATTCATGTGCAATGCTGGTACGAGTAAGTAGGGTGAGACACCGGCAGAGCTGCAGCTGGCGTGAAATCTGGCCTCTGTGGCCAGGTTTTTGCTGTACTTCTCAACCGCATGGTCATGTAGTTTCTATTTTATGTCTTGTCCTATTTAGTGTTCAAATTGACTATAATACAGGGATATGACTACGAGTTAAATGCTGCTCAGTTACAGCAGAGTAGTGTCCCCATTAGCTATGGTGTTCTCCAGATTTCCACTGGAGTAAGTAATACCAGAAGTGAATATGGAGGTAGTTAGGTAGAACAGCTCACTCCTTGAACAGTGGCAACGAAACCATTTAATTGACGGATGTACAGTAAAAACAAGTATTTAATGCAGCTTTATATATCTCAGAGGAGTTGCAGCCAGCTTGGCATTGTCTAGCTGCTCGTGTGGCAGTGAACCTAAATGTGTGTGCTTGGCCCGTGTGCTGCAAGACAGCGATGTCTTGTGCAAAGCCCTCGGAGGTCGTCACGGTAAATGGCCTCAGCTGTGTGTGTAGCTCCACCTAACTGGAGCACTGATGATGTCTTTTTGACCACTTGATTTCGGGGTGCTTTTTTGTAAGGGTGAGGTTTCTCCTGCTGTTTCTGTTTCTGAGGAATTAGCAGGGAATAGAAAGCGCTCCTTAACTCGTGTCTCTGCCTTTTGTAGAAGTTATTCAAAAAGAGTGAGGTGGTTGGGCTGTTCAGGGCTTCTAAAAAAAGCGTAGAACCATGTGTCAAACTCTCACAGTGGACAACAAGCCTCCTTGCGTGACTTGGGATGCTGCTTTTACTGATGGAGAAAGTTGTCTTAGCGCAATTAACTCAAGTGCTTCTTGACATGCCTTGGTGATACGGAGATCGTAAGGCTGCTGCGGCCTTTGCTTTTTATTTACACTACTGTAGTTGTGTTACTGCTGAGTCTAGAAGACAAATTAATCCTTTCTTTTTCCCTTTCCCCCTTAGATTCTGTGCGGAAAAGAGATTCCGCGGTGGGTGAATCGCCTTGCCTACTTCAGCTCTTGCATACCGTTCCTCCAGAGCTGTCTGCCGAAGGAGTGGCTGACTCCCGCAGCCCTCCAGTCTAGCGTTAGCCAGGAGCTACACGACGAGCTGGAGGAGGCTGAGGATGCCGCAGCATCGGCTTCCTTGGCAAGCTCGGCATCTGGGGCTAGAACTGGACGCCACACCAAATTATAAGTCCTCCTCCAAAGTAACAAATGGTTTGAAATACTTCAGATTAATCTCTCCAGCAGTTGACTTCCTGACAGAACGTGAGAGCTGACTCTAGAATGTTGTTTTAATATGCAAAAAAGGCTCTCATCAACCCCTGTTTCAGCTCAGGATTATTTCTGTAGTGAAAAGAATTGCTGGGAGAAAAGGGAAGGATTTTGTGTGAAGCCACCCTTTTCATTTTCACCTGTCTGGTAGACCTGGGTTAACTTAACATCTTGTATAAAGCAGAACTTAAATTATTTGTTTACAGTATTGTGTACTGCTGTTTACAAGTCCTGTAAGGACTCCTACCACCATGGAAGAAGAGAGAATTTGGTTTAACTGTTGGTATAACTCAAAAGCAGTGGTATGATGCCCTGGATGAACTCTCCCCTTTGTTTTCAAGATTTAAGGCAGGTGAACGTTAAATTTCTGAGAAATGCCAGAAACTGCTGATTACTATATATGTGAACAGGGTACTGTGCACTTAAAGTGGCTGATGTAAACAGGTAGATTCCAGGATGCAGGGAGACTGCTTTTGTCTGAGATCTGTTAATAGAAGTATGACCTCTACATTAACGAAACTGTGGATTTTTGCACATACGAAGGGAAATTTCTATCTTACAATGCACATTGATCCCTTTTTTTTTTCTTTTTTTTTCTTTTTTTAACTCAGCCGTGTAGTTTGCATCCTATCTCCTGGCTGTATTTACAGTCTACTTCAACCAGGATTGAGATGTGTGAATATCTTCTGTTAGAAGCATCAACGACTTTTCCACTATTTGCTTTCCCTGATTTCAAACTTGTATATACAACTTAGTACTAGTTTTTTGTGGGGTTTTTTGTTCGGGTTTTTTTTTTGTTGTTCTTGTTTCATATAGTTTGGAATAGTGTAATACAAGCCGTTTATGGTTGGGGAATGGCCTTGCTTTCTGCTGCTGATTTTGCTTCATTTGAGTTTGTAAAATTCATGCCTTTTTTTTTTTTTTTTGAGCTATAAATTACTGCCCAGTTGTGCATATCTGCACAAATTACAGAGAAATCCTAATTTATTTTCCCACAGTCTCTATCTGTGGCAGTAACTTTCTTGTCAGATGTAATGAAGAAAAACCTGAAAATTGCTTATGCACCTGCGTGTTTACACAGCAGAACCCACTAATCTGCACACGTAATTATATCTGAAGGTAAGAGAGATTATTTTCTAAAACACAGAAGTATGTTTGCTGGTAGATTATAATTAGAGCTAAATTATAATTAGTGATCAGAATATATAATGGAATGCCTTATTCTTGTTCATTTACCAAGAGAATTAATGGTTCTTCCAGTCATTAGTGTAAATTAGTGAGGTTCTGTTGTGCACATAAGGATACAGTAGCACAAACATGAGGGAGGTGAGCTTGTGTATTTTGTAAGACTTGCTGCCTTAAACTACCAAAAGCCACGCCATCCATAACGCGACCAGCTCACAAAGAAGTGTGCATTACTACAAGTATAACTGATTTTTACAAGCTTTATTTTCAGTTTGTTGCCAGGTTTGGTTTTTCCATGAAGTTAAACACTGACTCTACGGTTTCTGCTGTTTAAAAGGAAAAAAAAGTCCTCTTAGGAGGCGAGAACGCTTCGCGTTACGGATGCTCCCAGCCACGGGTAGTCGGTGCCATGGGACCCTCCGGGGAAGTGCAGTAGGCTATGTCGTGATATGAATTCATAGTGATCGCCAGCTCCAACTCACGTTGGGAACGAGTGGAAGTTTTTCTGCTGGCGGTTGGGTTGAATCCTTTGTCAGACAGGCTGTTCAGTTTTTGCTCATCTTCTGTGATGCAGTGTAGGTACAGAGAGAGAGGCGCTTGGTTCTGGGAGGGGTGGAAGAATCATGTGAGACTCTTGCTGGAAAGAGCGGGGTAGCAGCAGAAGTCGCTGTAACTGCAGTTTGGTACGTGTTTTAATAATCTACCAAGTGGGAAACGCCTAGGACTGACAAGCCTCCCGCTGGCTCCGTTCTGTGGTCTCCAGAAGCTGGACATGCTGACTCTCCCTGTCGAGTGGTTTTTCACTTGACTCTCTGAATTTTTGAGTTCTCCTTCCTTTTTTTTTTCCTGTAGTGAAAATGAACATGGTGGTCTCCAGTCAACTCTCAAGCATTACAGAACTGCATCTCACACTACTTACAGCTCAGACAACAGGCCGCGGACAGGTTATTTTGTCTCTGCTGTGCAGCTGTGGTAGTAATGTGACTAAGTCTCTTGGCCAAGGCAGGTCCTTTATTTCAGCTCAGGGTTGAGGCCACTGATCTAGCAATGTACTGTAGCTTTTCCTAAGTTTTAGGAAAAAATAAATAGAATGACTTTTCATTGCTACCTAACTTTTATGTACCAAAATCAGCTTTTTAGGCTTGTGATACATCCAGAGCGCTAGGTCACAAATCTCTACACCTTCATTAACACACACAACTACAGCATGTACAATGCAAGAACGTGACAGATCACAGCACAGTTTTTATTTAGAAGTAAAACTGAGACTATTTTTTATAAAGCAGACTGGAAAGTTTGTAACAAACGTTCATTTTATTGGTAGCTGTACAGGTGAAAATACTGTCTTATGCTCCGTAATTATTATTTTTTGTTTGTTTCAAAACCATACATCTGTAAATCCTGTGAGGAAACTGACACCTGAACCCTGAAGGCTGTTGGGTATCGTGTCAAAGCAGGCGGTACCGTAACTTCAATCGCGTGCTGTCAACTCAGCCTCCACTGGATGCCTCCAAGAAGTCACCCTGCCAGTGGTTACTCCGATTCGTTAGCAATAGAGCAAGTTACCTTTCACCAGCATTACTGCCAAGCAGGGATTACTTTAGTCTACTAACGACCACACTGTGCTAGGACTAGAACACTCCAAAATGCTGTGAGAAGGCTGGACACCTGTGGAGTCTTTTCCATCAAAACGGGTAGAAAAATATCACTACTTCAGGGTTCTGCTCTGTTTACTTTCTCATTCTTCTTTAATTTTCTGTAAGATAGTACTTTTGATACATATTATGTTGTTTAACTCATTTTATTTAAATGCCATTTTCTGTTCAGCAAGCCAAAAAAAATCCAATGTACTGTCAGTGTGCACCAGTAACTTCAGAGTGGCTTGGTAAAAACATAGTTGCATTACTTCTAAAATTTGCAATGCAATTCTGATCACTATTGATACATGGTAATTTTCACTGTTGGAAGTTGGTTACAAGCTGAATATTCACTGATGCATTTTTTGTAAACTTGTATTCAAGTTTACTGTACTACATAGTATTTGTATAAAATTCAAAGAATTTTGACTTTTGTTACCTGTACATGGCAACAAGTTGTCTAGCATCTTAAACTTAAATCCATCAGTTTATTAAAAATACTTTTATAAAAAAAAAACCAGACAGTTGGCTGTGTGTGTTACTGCCCTGGTGCCTACAGCTTGCACTGCCAGTGCCTCCCAGGCTGATCGGTGGGTTTGAAAGATGCTTTCAAAGAGTAGTAAACTATCTGAGGGTTTCCTTGGATAAGGAAACTAGCTAAATTACAGGCTTATTCTGACATAATATTCTTATCGTCTTCTGACATGAGCATCGAGAGCTGCAGTTTGGTTTGTCTGAGGCATTATTAAAAGCCTCAGTTTTTAACAGACTAAATTCAAAACGTTTTCAGGTGTGGTGTGCTGCCTGCAGTGGCTGGGGTATCCAGACACCCAGCTGTGCCTTGGATGCGGTGCAGATATTCCGTGCCACGTTCTACGGATTTGCTCGAAAGCCCGACCTTGGCTGCTTCACCTGCTGCCAACGCAGGCTACGAGGCACGGGGGTCTGTAACGTCTGCACCTGGCCGGTTCCTTTGAGCAGAGCAGGAGTACCCAGGCTACGTAAAGTACCAGCAGCAACCCGGCCTCGGCCACTGCTACCTGCGCCGTGGCTGCGCCTGCTGCGGTGGCACAGCCCGGCGCTGAGCCAGGCGGCTGTTCCGTTAAAAAGCTGCCGAGCTATTTCAGTTCAGGGGGCAGCTCAGCGGCTGGGTTGCAGCCTGACCCCCCTGCCCCGCGCAGTTCTGTGGGGCGGTGGCACCTCTGCTGGAAGCTGTGGTCGCTCTGGGCAGCATTGCCGTGCTGGCTGCTCCTCACTGGCAGCTGCAGAGCAGGTTCCCCAAGCACCCCCAGCTCGGGCAGAGCTGGCAGCATCCCCCGAGGATGGGCTCTGCCGGCACCCGGCCGTGGTGGCTGCGGACTTTGCAAAACGCAGGTGGGTGCAGGTGCTTTAACAGGCGAGTTCTGTGCACCTTCAGGGCACTGACAGGTGGGAGCAGTGCCCTGTGGCTGTCAGAGCTGGGGTCTCTGCCCCTCTCGCCCCGCAGCTGGGAGGGGGCGTGCTCGCTTGGTGTGCGGAGCCTGGCGTCCCCCTGTGTGCTGCTAATGCAGGTGGGACAGGACCCGATGGAGAAGCTGCCAAGATAACAGGTGCGTTCCCTTTTCCGACTGCTAGTGGACCCTAATCACTAGCAAAGCTGCAAGAGAGTTGGAGGAACTTCTACCCTCTTGAAGTTCTTGAAAAATTTGACAGAGTTCATCAATTAAGGTTAATGATGACCAGAAAAACTCAGTTTGGGCATCTGATGGCCGGGTGCCTGTCCACTTCTGGGAGGGAGATAGACACACAAAAACTATACAGTGCATTGTTTGTTAGTGGGTGCGTAGCCCAGTTTAACTGAACCATTCTTGAAGAAAACAGAAATGTTTCAAATAAAAAGGGTTTAGAAAATGAAATCTCATCAGGCTTGCAGGGCTTATGTGGCAAATTTGTCATCGGAACAGCTTCTCAATGAGCAAAGGTTTTTTACAGCTAAAGGCACCTTAGTCATATCACTCCCCCAAAATAAATGTTTTCTTTCGCAGTGCTTGAAATAACGCAATGAAAATGGGTATTGGATGGTTCCCAGCATTCTCCGATTCCCTTTGGTTGGATCTAAATGAGATCATAAAAAAATCTTCAAAATCTCCAATGTAACAACTTCTCGGGGAGCCATGGCATCGCTTTAGGGAAGCAGCTGTACTCCACCACCAGCTCCAATTCCTGCTGGGCTGGAGTAGGAATCCCGTATTTCTCATGTGATCTGGTCTGCTAAAATGAGCTTATCACAAAGTGAACCGGGACCATAAAGGAGCGTAAGGTTCCCGCGCTGACACCGCTTTGGGGGTGACAGAGGACTACGTGTACCCCCGGTTTCCTTAGAGAGGGACGTTACTCCCACCAGCCCGGCTCTCCATCCCTGCCCGGCTCTGAGCAGCAGCCCAGGACAAGCAGCGCGAAGGTAACCCCGCTCCTTCCACAGCTGGGCGATGGGTGGCCGGTGGTTCTGTTCTCCTTCGCGTGCTTTGTCAGTCCTGGAAGCCTCAAAGCAGCCGGCCTGCTGCGCTTGCTGCCTCCCTGTGTGTGCTTCCAGCCCACGGCCGTGAGAGGAGGGCAATCTCCGTCCGTGTCTTCCGAGTGAAGGCAGGCAGGTGAAAGAGGGGCTTTACGCGTGCCCTACAGGGGCTGTTCAGACTAAGCTTGTGGGTTTCAACTCTTAAGATCTCCTTTCAGGCAACCTTTTTTATCTCCGTCCCCTTTCACTGTTACGCAGCCTGACACAAGGCGCCCAAATACTGCGCTTCAAGAAGCCGCAACCGTGTCGCTGAACCGTTCTGTGCTGGGGATAACTTGGAAGGAGGGGTAGGAAGGGGCCCAATCCTTCTCGGATGAGAAAAGCCCTTCCCACAGCCACGATGCCGGCCTCGGCTTCTGCCCCAGGTGACTGGGGGCAGCAGAGGGGCGTTGGGGTCTGGTCCCAGCGCGGCTGATGGCCGATACGGGTCTTCCTTTACAGCGAGATCAATGACGTCAGTCAGCACCCCCCTGCCAAATGGGGCACAGTCAGGTTTTTATCAGGCTCTAGTGAAACTTGGCCAACCTCCAGCACCAGGAAGGGACGGGGGGCAGGAGGAGGAGACCCCCCCATTGCCAGCGAGCGCCTGAGTGACATGGCGAATGCGGTTTTGGCTGGCTCCCTCACGTTTCCCAGGTCTGAACGGTCATTACTGTTAGCTCAAGCAAAGCCAGGGCTTTCCTCCCAGAATAAGAATAAAGCCCCATTAAACCCACCTAATGACAACACAAATCATGTCGAACAGAAAATGGCTTGTGTTCCCTACTCGGGCTTCGGAGCCTTGCGGGCTTTGTTCTGCTTTTCCCATTCCTAATTTGCCTGTGGGAAAGTGTGCCTCCCCCCAGCCCTCTCAGCACAGCCACACAATAGCTGCTTGTTTTTTGCCTGGAAGGAATTGCTGAGCCTTTAAATAGCTGGAATTGAGTTTATTTTTCTTCTGTACTTCAGCTCATTCATTACTCCAGTCATCGCATCCTAAAAGTGAAGATTTCCAAGAGCACTGGAATCTCCCTGCTTCCCTCACACACACCCCCCCCAAGACGCTATGCATCTTAAATTTTGTGCACCAGCCCTGTGTTAGAGGCACTAACTAATCCTGCAGTGAAGCGTCAACCTCCAACAAATTAATTCACATGCCATTAAGCAAATATCATCTGAGTAGTGAAGGCCAGCAAGAGCTGATGGCTACGTAGCTGGCTCAAATGCAACTGGGAAGGTCAGTTATTTTTTTAAGTCAAAGCGAGACCTGGGAAGTTCAGTAAAAGCACATTAGGGCGGCCAGCTGAGCGGGGGCCGCTCGGGGTGGCTCTCAGCTCCAGCACTTCGGAGTCCAGGGCAGAGAAACACCTCAGGGAGTTGCCAGCTTGTGAGGATGCCCTCATCTCTGCCATCGCTTTAAGCTGCTTTGCCCTTCCAGGAGCCTTAACAAGCCCGTGCCTGTGAAGAGAAGGAGAGTGTCTGTGGCCTCGAGCTGCCTCTGCTCCACTGCTCCCATCACAAGCGCTCCCCCAGTGAAACGCCCGCGCTGCGGCACACGCGTGGGGATGCCGCGCTCGCCCCGCGCCTTCAGAGAGTACGGATGATGCGACGCATCCTTCGGAGAGACGAGCAGCCTCGAGCACCTCTCCAGGTCGCGCTTCAAAGGTGTAACGGCTGGTGCTAATGTCGCCGAGGTTATCTTCAAATGAGAGCCGAAAGACATCTTCTCTATTTACACTAAATGTACTGATGTGTAATGACTGATAATACACCAATACCACAGAATGCAGCCAAGTACCAACAGGAATCCACACGGAGCTAGACTAGGCACCTCCCCAGCCCTGGCCTGTGGCATAGCCTGTGTGTAGCTCAGAGTCACCTTTTCTCCCTCACTGTCCTCTACAGACATTCAACTTCCTACGTGGTCTCTGGGGACCTCTTACCTGCAGACCAGGTAGCCCTGCAGGTCTTGACGCTTCCCTGACTGTCACGACCAATCTAGAGTTCTTCAGCTTCTGGGGGGGTTGCTAAGAATGTCTTGAGGTAGCAGCGACCCCCCAGGCAGGGGCTGCTGTTCAGTGCCCACCAGCCGTGACCTCTGCAGCGTTTGCCTGGCACAGCTCGGGTCTGTCCCTCCTTGCAGGCTCCACGGTGACTTCGTGCCATCTTTCCGAGCTGGCTGTTGCCTTTAAGCCATATCTGCAAGCTGGAGAAAAGTGTTATGTAGGTTACTTCTCAGCTGATCACCTTCATAAATTTTAATCTTTTGGCTTTGGAAAAAAAACAACCTTACCCTAAAAGCACACTTGTAGTGACTGCCAGCTTGATTTTGAGAAATATTAGAACCCCCCCGTCCGCTGGCAGCTGGAGGGGCCAAAGGACTCAATTAACGGCTCTCCCAGCCTAACTGTGGAAGCTGATGACAGCACCCCTCCACAATGACTGCAGACTACAGAACCCTGTGCCCTCCCGTCCAAGCAGCCCGCAGAAGCTCTCTCGGTGCTCCTTTCCCAACACCACCCTGCCTTTGGGCGCCTTTGGGCCAAGAGCTGGGGGGACACGCCGCCCATGGGGTTAACCCCGGCCACGGGGGTGCTGCAGCAGGCACAGCGCACCCTGCCCGGGGCCCGAGCCAGAGCCACGCACCGATGAGCAGAACAGGCTCCTGGAGACCCAGCAAAGGATTTCGAGGGCTCCATCTCGGTTCCCCCCTCCCCATGATGTCCCCTTCCTCTGACTTTGAAAGCCCCCCCTGCAATTATTCCAGTGCTAAGTGACCTTTCGGCATGGGGATGCTCAGACCAAGGGCTAAAGCTGCTTTTAAATGTAAAACGGTGGCTGTCAGTGGTCGGACAAGTCTCCTCTCCCCACCCAACTGCACAGACAAAACCTCTAGTCATGGCAGAGTGTGACAGGGTTTGTGGCTCCTTCAGAGCCTCCTGCCTCGGGAGGGAGGGGGATGTGGGAAGGGATGGGATGGGATGGGGTAGGGTGGGACGGGATGCGGTGGGACAGGATTGGGTGGGACGGGACAGAATGAGAAGAGATGGGATGGGGTGGGATGGAATTGGACAGGATGGGATGGGATGTGACAAGATGGGATGGGATGGGACAGGACAGGGTGGGACAGGAGGGGACAGGACCGGGTAGGATGGGACACGACGGGGTGCGATGTGATGGAATGGGACAGAATGGGAAGGAGTGGGATGGGATGAGGTGGGGTGGGATTGGTAAGGCTCTACTGCAGGTTTTAGTACAGGGCCATGCTTAAGGCACTCAGTCAATAACGCGGTTCACTTGGACAAGCAGCAGAAATGAACGGCCTGGCTTTTATGCTTGGTGAGGAAAGCAAGGGCTCTTCTGCTGTTTGCATAATGCAGTATTCCCATTTAAACAAAAAGCTGGGGTTCTGCTTGCCTCGCCGTGCTTGTACGAGGCTTGGAACAAGAGTAAAGGTAGAAACTGATTTTTCTGTAGCAAACCCCTGGTTGTGGGGATGGGAGAGCTCAGCCACCACGCGGCTAAAGGAGAGGCTCAAGGCACTCGTTCCTCCTGTGGGCACAGGGACTGGGTTCAGAGACCGCAGGCACCTGAGGCACGTCCAGCTCGGGTAGCTAGGCAAAGCAGGAGCCACGGGCAGACGGGCTGAGACAGTGGGGTGGCTGCTCCTGGCTGGCTGGAAGAGCTTACCTTCGAGGCTAGTTGACTCCAAAAGCCACCCAGAGAAACTGCATCTCATCAACAGCTGCCTGGCTGCTGAAAGCTCAAGGAAGTCCACGATCCAATTAAAAAAATATCACCTGGTGCCAGGTGTTAATTCTCCTGATACAAGTCAATGTCTGGATTATGGAAATGCTGGAGTCATCCCATGGCTGCTCCCAAGGAAGCACCCACTCGGCACCGCCGCATTTAGTGCCGGAATAACAGTGCTGGGACACCCCAGTCACAACTCCCAGCAAGAGCGCAGCTCCTTCTTCTTGCCGATCCCTTCCCGGTCTGTGGCTGGAAAAGAGCACTTTCCAGGCAGGACATCTCAACGAGGACACACCACAGGCACAGGCTGATGCTTACGCTGCTCAAACAGCTTCGCTCTTCAAAGCTGGCCTCAAAAAGTGCAACGGTGCGTTTGCTCCTGGTGCATTTAAAGAGAATCTGGTAACGGAACCTTAACCTGGAAATGCCAGCAGGCAAGCTGACGAGACTTAACCAGAGCAGATATTTCTGGTGGGAGTTAGGAAGAATTCCAAGAATATTTGTAAATTAAGTGCAACACATGTAGGACTGGTATTCTAAATATACTTGTTTAACCTATAGGAGTATGCTAGGAGCAGTGGAATAAAGGAGTGAGCAAAACATGTCACGTAGAGTCCAAAAAGGAAGGGGCACACGTACATTCAAAGCAAAGCACAAATCCTTCCATTGCTGCTAGGGCCTGGGAACATCACAGTGGTGGGAGGGGGTGAAGACATCTCAGCACCCTTCCTCCCTCTGCCCTCCTCCCCCGGCTGCAGGACCAGCTGCCCTGAGGCAGGCTGAGGGGGACGGCTGACAGCCCAGAAAGGCGCTGCCCTCGGGGGGTGCTGCTGGAACAATCTGAAGCCTCCGAGCCCAGGCCTGTCCATCTGACAGCAATAAGCAGTGCGGTGCCCGTGACAGTGGAGGGAAGCCCAGCTGCATGGGCCAGGGAAGGACAAGCAGGTCAGCGGTCTGTCCTGTATGCACCGCGAGTCATTTCTTAGTTCCCATAGAAACTGGCTGCTGCAGAAATCATGTTATGAAAATGACTTCCCAGATTAAAGCTAACAGATTGGGTTTGCTCTAATGAGAGTAAAGGGACTCGTCGCTGTATTGCCCTGCGTAAAAACAGTTCCAGAGAAGTTGCAGGTACCCCCAAGGCAAGCTGCGGGCAGCGCGTGCTGCGTCGCCTGCCAAGCCCCAGGCAGGGGAGAGGAGGAGGAGGAAGGAGCAGGGACTTCCAGGTCCCACTAGCTCCGTACAGGTGGGTACAAGAGGCCGCGCTGCTGCCATCTCTGAGGGCCGAAATCTATCGTTTGCTCTACGAAAGGCAAGCCTGCAGAAGTAGCAGCAATGGATGATCATGTGGCAAGATCTCCAAGAGGCTGCAAGAAGACGATGCGCCTTGAATGGAAAGGGTAAAGGCAGCAATGGTGGGTTAGAGACACGGGTGGTCACTGCTAGGCTGCCTGTCCCTCTTACCCACATCCTGAACGGGGGACACCTCGTTCAGTGTCTGCTCTCACATATGACATGGCCACCGAGTGGTCAAAAATCAGCCTTGTATGAAGACAAAGTCTGGATGAGCCAGCTTTTATGTAAGCTGCTCTCAGAAATACATGTATTATTGAATAAACCAAAGTCACGCCTCACAAAGCTCCGCAGCAAGAAAGCGAGCCGGCCTTTGGTGGAATCATTGGCAGAAACCCATGCAAAACTTAAAAAGCTTAACTCTCCCTCCATACTATTAATTCCTCGATCAAGTTTCATTTGGAAAGAGTCCACCAGAATAGAAAGGCATTTTAGCCTGATGAGAGAAATGCCACAGCCCAGGCTGGGTAGCACGGCGGAGGCCTGGGGCCAAGGCTCAGGACGGGTGGTGTGAGGACAAGCTGTGCCCACCGCCACCGCAGCCACTCGCGGCTCCTGGAAAGGCGGCTGTCGTGGTTTAACCCCCGTCCCAGCTGAAACCAGGACAGCGGCAGCCCAGATGTGTGGACCGTGCCCTGTGCCTGGTCAACCCAACACAGTGTGAGCACCTGCAGGGAATCGCTTCACTGGAAGAACTTCAGTGGGAAGTCTCCCCACTGGATAATAATCAGGCAGATCAGAGAAAACATCTGGAAACAGATGTTAGCAGGGTGGAATTCATTTTTAGCATGAATTTGGATGTTTCTGGAAGTTGGTCCAACATTGCACAAAAATGTAGTCAAGAATACAGAAATGCTGAAGGCAATCAAATCAAACACTTTTGTTCACGCCCTGCAAATGACAGCCGGTCGTAGCGATAACGAACAAGTGATCGTTCTTGAAAAGTCCCCGTGTTCCTCGGTGCAGTGAAAGCTCCACGATCTCAGAGGCCTCCCATAAATATACTTCTGCATCTCTGCTGTGAAATCCACTCAAAATGACTATACTGGATTACCCATGACCCCGTTTCTGAGAGACTCTCGCAGGAAGGCTCTACAAAACTTGAGGATGTAAAATTAAAAATCCTGGGAGCAATCTGTACTGTTGCAGAGTGTTTCATCTCCTTATGCAGCATTAAAGCGCTGCTACGCAGGCCTCGGGAATATAAACACTAATTACTGCAACCATGTAACAAAGTCATAAAGGACTTTACAGTACGACTAACAAGCAATTAGATGTTAAATTAAGCAGCAGAACGTGATGGTCTATAGACCATCAAAGGAGAAACAAAGCCCCTCAGAAGACAGATACGGTATTTCGTGGAAGAAACGTGTAGCTCAGGAGCCTCACTGTGGCATTTGAAGATGCAGAGTGAACAGACACATGGTATTGCCAATGACTTGAATTTACGTGTACACTTAGCCTATCAATAAAGTGATTAATTAGCTGAAAGGAACATGATGGTCACTCCATAAATGAGACAGCAAAAGAAGGATGCATTATATGACATACAAGGCAGTGATTAAATGTGCAGAGGGGAGCTGTGGCTTGGGTTCTTCAGGCTGAAGCTGCCGGGCAGTCAGGGCACAGTCCAGCTGCCTACAGAGCGGCGCTGGGTCTCTCTCGGTTCAGCCAGCCAAACACAAGGTGCTTTTCCAGCTGATTTAGTACTGTAATGGGAATAAGGACACACACGTAGTTGAAAGGAACTTGTTTGGCATGGACAGGATTGGCAGGATTGAGTAAGCTCTCCATCAGGCAGCCTTTCACAGATTTCCTTCTCACCCTTCCTCCCAGCTCATGTCAGAAGAGGCTCAGATGCTCTTCGGAGCCTTGCCAGGGAAGGTAGAGGCTGATGTGAGGAAATCAGCTTTCCAGCCTACCACCTTTCTTCCTGGATGAATAATTTGTCTCAGAGTACTCCACCTCCTTCCTCTGAAACCCTCTCGCCCACATGGGTTACGTTCCCTGAGGGATCAGCTCATTTCCTGATGAGCTTGCAAAGTACACAGCTTCGTGCTCCAGCTGGCCCAGCCATGGCTTAGCACTTGGGAGCTGCTAGGAAAAATACAGTGCCAGGGTGCTGCCTAAATGGTTAGGGCCAGAACAGAGCCAGGAGATGAGTCCCATAGTAAATAAAGGTCTTGGACAGCAATCAGAGAAGCCAGGTTTTGCATCAAATCAAGGATTTAAGGAGGAAGTTTGGTCAGAAGTTAAGCTGATGTTGAGAAGACGAGGCAGGAGCCTGGACAGAAGACGAGAGGGACTCAAGGAAACCCTAGAGGAGAGTCTACCTGCCTTGTAAGGGCCCGCTGAGTAAAGCCTTGGACAGCCACACGAAGAAAAGTGGAGAAGAGCAGCGTAAGGACAGCTGGGCACGTGGGGGGCCCACCCCAGCAGAGGCAGCAACGCTGGCTGCTCAGGGCGCCAGTCCCTACATTCTTCTTTGCTGTCAAAGCCTCTAGTTGACCCTCAGAGTCAAACCTTCAGATCAGGATAGGAATGCTCATGTTTGACTCCCAGATTGCTCACAGCTGGTCTCTCTTACTTCTGTTCAGCCATACGCATCAACTTGCAAACGAATTTTCAGTCTAGAATTTGCTTGACCCACAGTCATATGGGAGTGGAGACAATGAGTTTCAGAATTGGTTCCCAGTGTTCTTTTCCAATAGTGGCACACAAAGTACAGGAAAATCACACACACACACCCCCGCCTCGTAAAGAGCATCTAGTGCAACTTGTTAACTGGAAATTGTCTGGGACATTGACAAAATGCAATTTAATCCCACAGCGATAACTGAACTGCATCCCGAATCACAATAGCAGGGCCTTCTGACAGCACCACCGAACTTTCTCTGTAGCTTTCTCTTGCAACACCAAAGTTTTCTTCCAGTTCACTGATGCTGCCGTGCCTCTGCCGCCCTATAGCTGTGATGACTTGAGCATCCCCAGCAATGTGAGAAGAGGCTGGGACTGGCAGGTATACACACCCAGAACTGCTGCAGGCGAGTCAAGCAAATGACACATATGAAATCCGCGTATCCTGACGAGTGATAAAACAATAGAGGCATTTTACTTTTTTTTTAACCTGACTCATGCATTCACTTCCTCTGTCTGAGGGCAACACGTAGGTGAGAACACCTTTGCTTCCAATAACTGGAAGAATTTTCCCCCAGATGGAACATCCTTGGTCGGTATCTGCTGGCAAGCAGCCTGGGAAATTCCGAATATGGTTTTAAAATAGTTTCTGAAGCAGGAAGGGACCTTCAAAAAGGCAGTGAAATTTCAGAGTATTTCTGATCTGATCAACTTAGCAATGGTGTACTACCTTCCAACCATGGCAGGTCAATGAGGAGATGTGTAGGGGGTGCTCAGCACTGCTGGGACGGAGTGAGAACAGCATGGTGGCAACAAGAAGCCTTTGTGGTGTTTGGACACTCTCGCTGACCTGTTTCTGTAACTACATGTCTTATCTTTGCCTAGAGCTGCCCACTTTCCTAGTATTTGTGTTCTTTGGGGGACCTGGAAGGGCGCAGAGGACACGGCCCAAGGGTTGGTGATGGCCTCTCCTGGCCCTGGATGACCAGCTGCCCATAACCTGCCCACGGAAGACAAAGGTGAAGAAAGATAGCGGCATGACTCAGTGCTTTTTCCTGCAGGAGAGAGAGTTTCTGGGACAGAGGAGGTCTGCCTATCGGGACCCTGCTGGGGAGGGAGCATGGGGCATGTATGGTCGTGAAGCTGTCAGTGGAAGGATAGGTGATCTCTCCAGAGAGCTGAAACGGGGCAAAGACAGAAAGCTTTTGATCACGGAGGGGGTGGAGGACGTTTCTTGCTGAGAAGATTCCTTCAAACCCTCCAGGACAGGAGCCACCAGCTCCACCTCTGACCTCCCTAACTTTTATCAAATTTCCCATCTGTGGCTGTTGCCTGCAGAGCCTTTACCAAGCTTCCCTCCAACCACCCCACTTCCCACCAACTCCTTTTAAAGGAGCACTTAAGCAAATCACACACCAGCTCCTTCCCCTTTCCTGTCATCTCTTCACAAAGCAACACAAACGCAGTCTTCCACCACTGCTTTCTACAAGGTGGAATACACAAGTCATCGTAGCTACCTCCTTCCCTCTAACAGGCTAGCACACTCAAAGCTAGCGAGAGCAGGTTACCCGGAGCTCTGGAGAAACATGGGATGGTCCTCAGGGCTCTCGGGATGGTTGTCAAAGCCCCCAGCCAGGTGGTGACACAAGGAAAGCCCAAAAGGACACACAGCCCGTGAGGACGGGATGGTGGGTCCCAAGCCAACCGGGGAAGGAAGAGTCTTGCTTCCTCGCCAGGGCAATTCAGAGGCTGTCGGGAAGGTTGGCACTCTGCTTGTTGTCCAGGGGCCACCCTTTTGCGGGGAGACAGCCAAATACATGTTCAGCTTCCACACTGCACACGGTAAGGCCAGAGGCAAATGCAGCACAGGCGGCCATAGCTCCGCTAGCACCAGGATCTCCCAGGAATCTACAAAAGCTGTAGCAAATACTGGGCTTGGAAGGCAGAGGGGAGACCAACACAGCAACCAGCAGCACCTCCCCAGGAGAGAAGGGAACACAGTGACAGCTGCTCTACCGTGGCTCTAAAACCCAAAAGAGATGTCACTTCTTGGGGCTCTGCCAACTATTTCGCTCAAGACTGCTCAGGCTCCCACTCCATGCGGGCAGTCCCGACCAGCCTGACTCCCGACAGAAGACATACAGGGTAAGGTACCTGTCTCTCCAAATCCCAGCCCTCCCCGATGTTTGATTTACTCTGATCAGGCGTGTTCACTGGATGCAAAAGCAGGCTGCACCAACAGGATAATATACAGGTACTAAAAATTA
This sequence comes from Falco biarmicus, assembly GCF_023638135.1. NCBI lineage: Eukaryota > Metazoa > Chordata > Aves > Falconiformes > Falconidae > Falco > Falco biarmicus. Next base: position 86,188,994 of record NC_079293.1, read on the forward strand.
AATACCTGACATTTAATGTTCCCTTCACATCAGTATTTTGTGGAAGCATTCATTCGCAATGACGACCTGAAGGTGTTACATTGCAAGAAGGATGCTAAAGGCAGAAAGGATTTGTGTGCGGTTTTCATCTAGTTCCTATTTCCTACGCAATTTTGGACAAAGTGACACCTTGGGATCCCTTCCAGCCCTATTTTTCCTGAGTTTATAGTGCCATTAAATATGGTAACTTCGTTGTTGTTGGGCTAGAGGCCCAATAACAATTTCCTATCTTTCTGGACAAGAAAACAGGTTTTGTTGTTTTATTTAATGATGCTATTCTTCACTGATTACATGATGTTTTAGCACTTGTAAACATTCAGTGTCTGTACTCTGGCCTCTTTTTTTCCCCCCAAATCAAACTAATAACCTCAGTAAATTTGAAGTTATAAGTAAGCTTTAAGGAAATAGGGAGCTTAGTGTTTTGGTGAAATATCAGTGTATGTGCAACAAAATGGATTCTAGAAAGTTTCCAGGAACTAAGCTGTATTAATTATGAAAAAAAATAAGTTTAACCAGCATTTATATACATTCACAGATTCTGGACAGTTTGTAGGGACATTCAGACACCTCTGCAAATGAGCTAAAATTGGTCCATATGTCATTCTTCGTAACTATAGATTGAAATTGCATAAGAATGTGAAATTAACTGAAAAAGCAGCACTCTTGTGGATAACAATATCAAAAATTAGCACTTTTCTCAACTGAAGCCTGCACGATTTCATTAATTACCTGTCTTAACTCTGGATCTGAAATCACAGTCACTCACAAGCCCAGTGACAGGTGACAGACTGCTCTTAGCAGACACACCCCTAGTAACTAAGGAGCTGATGGTTACTGAGCTTTAAATAAAATCAAAATGCTTAAATTCTACTCCTCTGAGTGCACAGCAGCTCTGCATTCTTTGGAGAAAGACCTAATAAATTAAACAGTGAGGGTTTGGGGATTGTTCCATGATTTGACTTAAAAATAACAGCGTAATGCCTGAAGTTCTTAGGCATTGCTCTTTTGCCACAAGACAAGATTGGTCTTTCTCTTCTGAGCAGATAATTATGCCAGTTATAGATAAGATTTTACGGAGACCTCTAATATGTTACAAATAAATCTGAGGCTTGCCCGAAGTTAGGTTGGGAAAAAACGCAAACCCCAAACCCTTGGAACAGCATTAGTTCTCTTAATATTCATTACATGCACTTAAAAAAGATGTGGAATTTAAGAAAAAACTGCTGTATTGCAACGATCATCTTGATCGATGACTTTAAAGTACCCTCACAGGAGGTAAACAAACGTAAAAAGGAAACCATAAAATACGGGAACATACGTTATCGCTCCCGAGCGCAAGGACGAGGTGGGAATCGGATGGAACTGACACTATTATTGAGAATTATACTTGAGTAAGCCCAAGTTAGCACTCTAAAGGACTGTTCATCAAAATAAGCACTCCTTTCCCTTCCTCACCTCAGAAATGGCCCCTCTCTGAAGCACCAGGCCCATGAAGCTTGTCGTTGAAGCTTCCTGCCAACACCGACTTCCCCAGGACTGAAGAATAGCTCACCAGCTACCTCTGGCTTGTGTTAGGCTATTTTAGCTTTAGCAGACCAGAAAATCTAATCTATTAGACATCAATTATATCCAGCTCTCTAAGAATTTTAAACAGTTTACAAGTGAGGTAATTAAGCACAGGTTTAGTCTCTGCTCTTGCTCCCACAGAGGTACCAAGAAGGCACAAGTCTGACAAACTGGCAAAATAAAACTATCAGAATGGGAAAATGTATGGGACAATAGGATTACCAGCATCAATAAAGAAACCTTTCTGCATAGACCGGTAGCCACCAAAGAGATGCCCATGCCCAGGAGGCCAGAAATTGAATTCAGGGAGCAGCTAGCTGTCTCACTGGTGAGGATAACAGCAGTGGGTTCGCCACTAAGGGAGACTCCTGAAGGTTTCCTCAGCAGCACCACTGGGCACATGGAGGGGGACAATAATTAACAAACAGTTCAGTGCAGAAGGTGCACACAAATCCCCCTGGTCCACCCGGGAACAATTCCCCCAGCAGCCCAGAGAGCTCCAGCTGCCCTACTATCTTCCAAAACAACAGAGCTCAGCTTCTGCCCCCCACCAAATTCTGCTGGCTGTCTTGCAACAGGTGCTCTATAGAGTTAATTCATAGATGTACGTGACTTTAGCCCAGCACCTGATGTTTTAGGGAGAAACTAGGATCCTCCAAAACCCAGCTATGACAGAAGGTTGTAGCCCTCGGTAGCCAGTTACCAACAGGCGGACTCAGCCTTCAGGCCAGGTCACAGTGTGGCACCAGGAAAAGAGCAAAAAATACTGGATTTGAAAACACAAGCAACAAGACACGAAGTATTTTTGATATCTGATCCTTCTCAGAAAGCAGCAGAAACCACACCAGGTACAGAAATATTTATATGTTAAATTAACACTCTCAGTGTGCAAGACATGAAGTCATCCCTGTCACAAACAGGAGAAACCTTGAATCCTTGCCAACAGATCTGGACACCAAAGCAGGACACCTGAGGTGCCTGCAAATCTGGAACAACCGATTTGAAATAGTATGCTGTGCTTGACTTTGATCTCTCAAATCTCAGCCTTGCAGACTGGCTGTTACGAGATCCTTCTGAAACCAAAAGCTTTCTTTCCCTTGCCCCTTGCCAAAGGTGCACTATTTTGCACAGGAGATCCTGCCCTAACATACTGAAACCAGCCTTTGCAGCATGACAAAAAAACACACCCTGACTTGTCTGAAGCTTTCCATGTATTTTGGACGGCAGCTGTCTTAGGAGTATACTGTTACCTCACACCTTGCATCTGGCAGGGTGCTAGCGGACAGTCGTGTCACCAGACAAAGTGAGGTGGGGATAAGTCAGCAAAACCTACTCTAAAGTGTTCAGTACTTGATTATAAAATTAAAATAAAAACCCCAGCCCCTTAACCTCCTGCTCCCCCCCAAAAAAAGAAGAAAGAAAAAAAAAAGGAAGAAAAAACCCCAAAACCCCCCAAGATATAATGAGATCTACCTGATGCCCCATACTTTCTTTCTAGTGGATACATGGCATCATTTCTGAACATCCTCTCCAGCTGCCTGATTGGGGTGTCTACGCTGATATGCTCTGCTCCTTCAATGTGACTCTTCTTTCCCTGTTATGCTGCTAATTATAAATCTACTTTAACGGCACACTGCATGCAAAACACATCATCAAAGTGGCTCCTGGCACACCACTTCTCTTTTACCCTTCAGTTCAGTGATATCATTATATTTATCACTGTCTGTGGTAAAAATGAACCAGTTGTCCAGATCATAGTACATTAAAGAAATATTAATATTTCTTTCCTTTCTCTGGGCTTTAGCCTAATCTTGGTAAAAATGCAAGAGCCACCGCAAGTAATGCAAAAAGTTAATCTAGCTAGCGTTGGATATATAGGAAAAAGCGTAAGGACATAAGAAGCACACCATGATACTTCCTCAGAATACCCTTGCAGCCCCCAGCAACTTGTGCTGAGGGCATGAGAGGGCACCTGACCATTTAAAAGCCTTCAAGAGATTTTATTTCCCCTCCCCTCCAATGAATTTTCTAGTTCTGTCGTGTGCGTGTTTAAACAGCTTATGTCTAAATTTCTTATTGACGCAACCCTCTTTGGTTCATTACGAATTCTCAGAAACCATATCCCAAAAGAAACAATTACCATACAAATATCTTACTCATTCTGGTCTCCCGTTTTCCCCCAGGAATTAATAAAGCCTGACACATTCATATGACATACATGGAACTCGAGGCTCAGAGTTCATAACTGTCCTCCACACCGTTCATGATAGAAACCTCAGGACAGCTACTGTATTTTGAAAAATTAAGACATGAAATGGAAGGGGAAGTTTTAAAACAAAGATAAACATGTTAGGAATGAAACAGGCCTAAGTAAAGTAGCTTTGAGGCAAGAGAAGAGCTCCCCTCCACACTCGTGTTTCTCTAACCCCATGGTTTCTAGGCCATTATTATTCAGACTTGTTTCAGAAACAGCATGAATCTCCTCATGTCCTCTGTTACAGAAAACAAGTTCTACCTCTTACATAGTTGCAACTTAAAAAGTGGACCCAAAAATGGCAGAAATAAATACTACCATCATCTGCTTGAAGTGAATTACAGTGATGTACAAGAAAGCATAGTTATCTGTCAGTATTTGCCACTTACACATTTAAGACACACTTTAAAGATAAAATACAAGTAATTTGTAATATATCAAAAATTTCAGTACATTAAGAAAAACTGTTCTATTTTTAGTTAGAAGCATGTTAAGTCCAATTGCTGCTAATAAGTTAGGAAATTCTAAATGTAGCTCTACATTTAACAGAATAGCTACAATTATAAACCCTTATGTTTCATAGCCTCTTTTTTTAAGACAAAGCCTCTTTTTTTTAAGACAAACCCCTCTTCCTTTTTGAATCAAGTGCCTGACTAAGATAAACAGATTTAAAGATCTGGCAGAAGAAATAAAGCCGTTAGAAGCCTGCCCTTGTTCCCTCAGCTTTTAGAAGAGTATGTTGAATTAACATCTCTTACATTTTCCAGCTGAAACAATCATTTGTACAGGCAGTTAGGAATAAGTTAGGCAAAAGTCAGCCCACAGAAACCATCAGCGAAGCAAACCTAGAATAAAACTGTCTTGCAGTTGAAATTTAATTTGCATTAGCATTAATGCTTGGGGGGAAAAAAAGTAATTTTTTTTTATTCAGTTGCACAAGCGTGCTTGCTGACTGCCTTGGCAACAGCAGCCTGCACACACTCCTGCCTGCCCCGGCCCCACAAGGGTGCTTACTCAGACATAACCTACTGCGCAGTCTCTGAAGCCATCAAAATAACCATTTAACGCCGCAAAACTATCAAAATATGTAATTCCTACACACCTGCATCCAGTAACACAATGTTCCTCTCCTGGAGGACAAACACCCTCATGACAACTTGAGGACATGTGTGGAATAACCATCTTCCTCCTGGCAATTCTGTGTCCCCCTTGCTTTCACAGCTTACGCAACAGCACATGATCACCACAAGCAATTGCTGGGCTGCTATTTAAGTAGCTTCAGGGTGACCATGAAGACAGATAAAAAATACTCTGTGGACATCTCCAAAATTTGTCTTGCGCCATGCCTCAACTACTAGCCCAGGAACCTAACAGCCTGGTACCTAGCAAACAACACCTTCAGCAGAGCAATTTCTTGCAGCACTTGATCTCACTCTGCACTGCTCTCGAAAGATCAGCATTTCTCCCCTCACACTGGCCGGGAAACAGCTTCTTGTGTAGCGTTACTTTTCAGCTGCATCAGGTGGCAGAGCTGGTGGTACAAAGGAGAAGGCAGGATGGCCCAGCAAAGAAGAGGAAGGCTGGGACTGCTGCTGGTGCTGGGAGCCCAGTCTGGAACATTTTAAGCTGAAAGGCAAAGCTGAGAGTGGTTCGATACTGACAGGCAGAGCAGCCCCTACTTGCCAGTAACAACTGCTACAGACAGACCAGGACTGCCTTCACAACCTACCCGGGCAGAGCACGCAACCCCTGCGGAGATTAATTCATCTCACTGAAGGCTTATTATCTGGAAATTCTATGGTAGCCATCAATCTGAAGTGGTTATCATCCATACTGCCTGTTAAATGTATTTCTTAGGACAGGCTGTCACACCTTTTTCAGGTCCTTGCTTCTCCACAAAGCTACGTGGTCTAGGAGTAACTGCTAAAGGTAGGAAATTCCACGTTTGTGTGATGGCTTGCTCCTCCTAGGGAGTACAGCCTGAACTGTTTCACAAGTGATGAGATCCTTGCACATAGGTTCAGATTCCCCATGAAAGTGCTCTGTGTGATGAAGGAAATAAGCACTGGACAAGTCAGCCAGCCAGCCAGGTTCCCGTCTGCACTGTTGTGACGCGAGTGCCTTTTGCCCACTGCTCCATGTCCTGTACGCGGTCACCTCTTTCTCACTGCTGGACTGACAAGAGTTTTTTGCCTGGCCTGACCTTTAAACACGGAGGTGAAGGGGGATGGGACAGAAAAAGGATTGCTGCCAAAGACCAATCCAAACCGTTCCCAAGCTGGCAATTTCAGGATGGAGTGGACAGGCATGCAGCTTCCCATTGAAGGATGCTACACCTTTTTGATCACCACTAATAAAAACAAGGACTGCATAAATATAGGGAAAGTTCAAACCACTGAGAGCGAGTGTCAGTCACCACTTTGCGATGGGGAAAACTAAGCGTGCATAGGCAGCTTCTCCAAGGGTCTGCAGCTCCAGATAATGTCATTACGGAAAGATCTTTCTGTATCAGTCATGTCCTTTAGCATCAGAAAACCAAGGCAGCAATCCCAAAGGTATACACAAGGTGCCCAGCTTCCAGAAACAGCGCAGTGTCCCTGTCAATGGCCGAAGGCACGTAGGCCAGGGCTCTTGCTCAGCCACCTTCCCTGTAGGACACACTGATAGGATACAACAGAGATGCTCCAAGATGTGCCTCTGCTGGGCCAGCTGTACCAAGGGTTTAATCAAAGGTTGGTCCAGCCCTTGTAGCAAATCATGCTGGCAAGGCAGCAGGCGCATTCCCTGTACTACCACCCTCATACATGGAACAGTACCGCATGCCCGCAGAGCCTCATCCCACTTCATCAGCTACCAGGCTAAAACCTGCATTTTAGCTAGCTAGAATTAGTTATCTGCATTTTTATTCAAATCCTGCATGTGAAAAAGAACATCCTACGTCCAGAGCTTTCAAAACACATCGGGAGAAAAGCAGAAGTACGAGGCCCCTGCTTCAAGAGCCCTGCCCTCCTCAAGAGCCTGAGGACATCGCCCCAAGCCCCCCAACACCCCAACATCTCAGGTCCCTACAGGCCATGAAGGAAAGCCAGCCACACACTTCAGGCTATCCTAAAGTGTTGTGCCAGTGGCCCCTCTGCTTTTAAGCTAAGGAGGCTCCAGCTCAAGTGTCTGCCCTGCTCCCAAGCACTGCCAAGCAGCCCTCTGCATGCTTCCAATTCCTCCAAGGGTAACAGTTACTACCTTTAGAGCAACTGCTAAAACAGATGAAGCAGAACTGTGAGGTGCAGCAATAAAGCAGATCAATGAGTACCAAAGAGAAGACGAAAAAATTAGAATGATACATTTATTGTCAATGGATATTTCTGTGTAATTTGTATGGATCAGGTATTTGGAAAAGGGATAACTGACACGTAGGGAAAACCACACACTTCTCCTTAGCCTATTCTTGACTACCAGCCAGAAGATGCTCAGTTTGTGTGCTCTGCTCTCCAGCACCTTCATTCTAAAATCAATTTCCTGTTTCAAAGCAAAAAAAGATCTTTCCATTCTTCTCCTTAAAAACACAAACTTCTGCAGGCCAAGCCACCTCATCGGCAGTAAAAGCAGTGTCTACTTTTCACCACTGTGGCCTTGTTAATGGCAGGCATATCAGTATGCTCTTGGGATTTCTCACTATAGTCATCAAAGTTTATCATTGCTTAATAAAATGCTATTACATTTTTGGGGGCCAACTAAGATAAGAAGAGACATTAAAAAATTTTCCACAGAAAGATCATGCCAATAATTTTGGGTTTCACGTATTATAGCAAACATCCTGCGTTTGCAGCACTACATATATAATATATATTAAACAGGCTAAACTACTCACAGTTCAAGCAATGTTCACTGATCTTTTAAAAATGGGTAGTAAACATAATAAATCAGTGTTCCATGAATTCTGAGCATTGCCTGCAAAGTCCACAAAGATGATAAAATGGTGCTAGATTGGGACTGTTGGAAGGATTGAGACTTGTTTCTAATCCAACAGAAATTTAAAATAGCTTCTGTAAATGTACAGTAGCACTTTTCAACTCATGACACATGAAAATTGATTATGTGTAAAAGCAGATTGTTTCCAACATCCTGAAAACACATAATGACAGAAAAAAACCCCAAGATAGGCCTAAATTTTGTTTTGTGAAAAAGACCTCAGGGTTAAAAAAATCACACCTCATACAAAAATAATATTTAGCAAGGTCTGGAGAGATCTCATTTCCCCTAGGAAAGTAACCCTGTTTTGAGACATACCATTTTTTAAACCAAAGAGCATTTCTCATCCCTGTTACACTTCACTGCTAAGAGAGAAAAGTTTCTAAATTTAACTACTCAGCAGGTAGGCACTTGTTTTCCTGCAGCAAAATTATTGTTACAGTATCTTGCAGAACTATAAAACTCTGTCCTATGCTACTTAGCACTATTTACCTCTTTAGATATCACTACAGGTACAATTACGTGTCTCAGGGACCGTTTTCAGGATGTCTACCTGATTTAGCACAGGACTTACCCTCACTGAACCTGTCACAGATTTGCTAATAAGTTAGAATTAATTAACCACATTTGATTTTACACAGTTATTTTAATAGGAATATAGAGTTATAAGAAATATTTTAATGAAACTTCTATTTGTACAGCTATAGCTGCTATGAAATCCTCTGTATAACCCCGTACCAAGGCCGAAGGAATTGGTCAGAATCACCTAGTAGGAATGTTTAGAACTTAGATAACGGACTTAAGATTCAAGATGATTGTTTATATGTAACCTAGGAGAATGTACTAAAATGTCAAAATGGGAATTAATGTGAACTGGGTAGAGTCAAGTGAAGCAACTCATAGTTACCTGCCAAGAAACAGTTACCTTAAGTGAAAGGTAATTCCGGCAGGGGGTATCGCGACCACTGACTCAAGTACCACCCACCCGAATAATACCCCAGACCCATTTCTAGACCTTTCTAACCTTTACTGCGCAGAATTGGATATGGGAGGAGAGTATGTTAATGATTTTCGGGAAATATCATGATTCTGCATGAATATTTAATGAATATGCATGAATAAGTTCTATATAAGGTGCATGATTTTGAACCATGGTGTGCGTTGATTGTGAGAGGCCTCACTTACGCACCCGGCCATCAATAAAGAAGCGTCTGCTTATCTACATCACATTGGTGTCGGTAAGTTCTTCATTCCGAGATTTCGGTAACAAACCCACTAGGGTTTTCTCTAATTTAGTTGCAGACATCCCGCCCCGAATCATCCTCAAGGGCACTTGCTTTTGAAATCATTCTTCCTCTGTCTCCTTCTCCCTGCCACCAGGACGCCCTCTCCCAGCTGCACATGCCCTTTTCTTCACCCCATTCCAGCACCTTCCTGGAGACCCCACCTGCCACGCCGTGCAGCTCTGGCTGCCAACCCCCAGGGAAGGACCTACCACCTCCCTCTGCCACTGAGGGCTACTCACTGAGCACATTTACGTCTCCTAGCCGTGTTATTACTCTTTTAGCTTTTAATAACTCAGCTCAGACTGGCCGGGGCCTAGGCCACCAGGCGGGGCCTAGGCCACCAGGCAGGGCCTCTCTTCGGGGATTTATGGCACACCACAGCGCAGGGAGCTGCTTTTAACCTTCTCTGCGTCCCGCGGCGGGGCGCTGCGGCCTGAAACCAGCAGGGAGGCCTGTGCAGGCCGCCTGTGGCCCCCACGCATAAAGGACACGAGTGACACGGCACCGGCCTCTCAGGGTGCCGGGGCTGCCCCCCAAAGCCCCCCCACAGAAAACAGCCCCCCACGCACGGCGGGGCCTGGGCCAGACAGGGGCCCGCCCGGAGCGGCGGGGGGGGTGGCCGGGCTGAGCGCCAGCGCCCGCCCGCTCCCGCCTCCTCCTCCTCATCCCCCCTCCCCCTCCCGCCCCGGCGTGCGTGCGTGCGTGCGCGCGCCCTGCTCCGTGACCCATTTCACTGAACAAAGGATTTTGCTGGAATCTCAGCGCTAGACCTAAAATGGCGCCGGCACGCTCGGCCGTCCCCCTCCCTCCCCGCCCCGCGGGCACCATAGAGATGGGGCGGGCCGGGGCGGCTAGAGCGGCCGCTCCCCGTGCCTTCTCTACGCGGCCGTAGTCCGGCCTCGCTGGTGCGCGGCGGGGGAGGGGGCGCGGGCCGGGAAAGGCGCTGTCGCGTCATGGCGGGCGAGGGCGACTCTGAGCCGAGGAAGGTAACGGAGGCGGGATGGATGTACTGGGCGGGGGGGGCAGTGCGGCGAGGGCCCTTCTCGCCCCGAACGTGGCCGTAGCCCTCCCTCCTCTACGGAGCGCTGCCCCTATGCCCCGCCAGCAGCCCCTCAGGCCGGGCCGGCTGCGGGCGGGCGGGCGGCTGAGGGAGCTCGGGCGGCGGGAGGCGGCAGGGCCGGGTCTGGAGCCCCCCAGGCGCAGGGGGGTGGCCGTGCGTGGGGGTCTCCACGCGTTTGAAGGTTTCCTTGAGCGCCCCGCTGAAGCGCTGCCGGGCGCTGGGAGGAGGAAGACGAGGAGGAGGAGGAGGAGGAGGAGGAGGAGGAGCTCCCCGCGCCCACGCGTGTCGGTGGCGCCAGCAGCGCTGAGGAGAACAGGGGCTCTCGCACACCAGTCTTGAAGCCCCGCAGGGTTTTTCTTCTCCAGAGGAAATAACGGGAAGAGCACACAGAAACCCACGCAGGGCCAAGTGAAGGGGAGTGCGTGTGCACATGTTTCCCCACAGACCCTCCTCAAGGCTTTCTCCAGGCTGAAACACTGCCATGGCGCTTGAGCCTATGTCACGGCAGCAGTTAGCGTCGCAATCAGTGATTTCAAGTATAGCAACAGGTGAAATACTATTTTAAAAGGCTGCCTCATGCTGCATGGATGTGGCAGGGATACCTTCTTAGCCAACAACAGCAACATATCGCATGACTTCTTCCATATGAGAGTACTTGAAATTACTCATTAGGAGATTAGACCAAATCCTGTTTGTCTCACTTGTACGCGGGGATTATGTGGAAACAGCTGATGGGTGTCCATAGGGAACATGGATAAAATTATTGATGGGGATTTCCGTGCGTGCATACAAATCCAGCTGTTGTCAGATGCTTGCCATCCCCATTACCAGTCAGACCTCTCACAGTGTCTCACAGAGCCGTCAGCCCTCCACAGATAGTTAACTATAATACTTCATCTTCAAAATATACTTTGTCCAAGTACGTAGCTTTACCAAGAAAAAACAAAACCATTTTAAAAGCATCTTACACAAGAATTCAGTTGGCACAGTTGCACATGTGGTATTTAATGGTCTAAGGGTTTAAACACGATAGAATGTAGATGAATTTTCATGCCCTAGCGAAAGATGTGCAGATGTTACTACAGTGTAGCCACATTAACCCTGACCAATGTTATCTTGAGGCTTTTCTGTACGTAGTTTCTCACTCCTGCTTGTGGCACCAAGGTGCATTTGCAAGGATGTGTCAGGTGGGAAATAAGAGTTGTATTCCAAGTTAGAAGGCTTAGATGATGCTGGAGCCAGCGTAGGCACCTCTGAAATGCAAAACATGTTTGTCAGTTCACATTTGGGTTTATGAATGCCACATGTAATTTCCATTTGAAAATTAAATAGAAATATTTAAATAGAAAATAGAAAACTGATAGATGCTAGCTAGGGTAGGTCACAGATGTGCGACAGTGTGTGAAATAGTTCAAATAATTTTTACTGGTAGGTTCGTTTAAACCTTATCTGTTGTATATAGAAGAATTTCTGTGTACAGCCCCTGCCTATACGTAGGATTAGGCTAAAAATTACTGGTTTATAAATGTTTTTATTCAGTGTTCAGTATAAGGTTCTCTGCTACTTGAACAATCTCCAGTAACTTTGCTTTTTTTTTTCTCCAAGCACATTTGCCTTTTCAGGTACTAAAATTATGTGGCATAACTAATGGCATAATTGATTGTAACCTTCCCTGTTTGTTGTGATGTCTGTTGGCTTTGAATAAAGATCCTGGATTCTTAAAGGTTTTCTCCATTCCTTTTTGGGGGAATGTAAAGGAAAAAATGAAATCGTTCCTTTGTAATATTCAATAGAAAGGATGGATCAACAGGTTTGTACAAAATGATGTTGCCTAAATCAATAGTTAACTCTTTGGAAACTATTCCTGACGCAGCTGTGTATGTTCCCTTTTCCTCAGATATAACCCTGGAAGTAGGAAATCCTCAAGTGATTATTTCTGACTCCTCAGACAACGATTCAGTTTTACTGTGGAGTTGGTATCGTAGACTTCTACAAAAGCAATTTTTTAAATCTATGGTGTGTTTTTTTTCTTACAGTCCTTTAAACTCCTAGGATTTCTTGATGTCAAAAGCGTCCCATGTGCACGAGAGTCAGTGCTCTATGGATCCCTGGGATCTTTAGTTGTGGGTCTTGGACATTTTTTAGCAACCAGTAAGTACTTACTCCTTCTAGTTTTTAGATACATATTTCTGCAAGGAAAAATTGATTTGTATGTGCTGTTAGGTTTTGTTAATAATGGGAAGTCATCCAAGGTTTTTTCTGAGGATTTTTGTTTTTCTTTCAGGTAGAGTTAGAAGATCTTGTGACTTTGCAGTTGGTGGCTTTATTTGCACAATGTTAGGATACTGGTATGTAAAACTCTTCTTGAATTTTCACAGACCTATGTTGGCTGCTTTGTACAACGTGATCCCCGTGTGACCTTTCACAGTGTTTTAGAAACTCCATACAAATCTTGCCTGGCAAAGCGTCCTCTTCCTTCTCCCCCAAATATTTATTTTTTTAAAGGAAGAGAGTTCAATGTCTTTGAATTTTTGTTATTTTTTTAAAAAAACTTGCTATTGTTTCTTGAATCCTAAGAGGTCAAGCCACCCAGTTACTTCAATCTTTCTTAATTCTTTCTTTTTTCCTTCACATATGCCATCCTTCTGTCCTAATTATAAAGGCAGCATACTACAAGGTCATTAAATTAATTTCCATATTGCAGAAATTAGCATTTTCCATTGGGCTTGTATATCTTGCTCCTCAGTGGCTGCGTAATGTTTGCCTTAAAGAAATAGCAGTTAGCCAAGTATTTTCATGGTGCATCATTTCATAATGACTTTTACTACCGTTATTATATGTGGTTTCAACTTTTCAGCTGGCTGAGTAACTCTGATTTGTCACGTATTAAGCAGGGAATTACGTTTTCTTTTCATCCCCTCCTCTAGGTTTTACTGCAGGTACAATTTGGCCCAACAGAGGATCCGCCAAAGAGTGCTTAAAGAAGGAATGAGAAACAAAATTTTATTTGAAGGCAGTTCTCTTGATCCAGAAAGAAAACAAACTGGCAATGAAAGAAGTGATTCATAGCCTGCTATGGAGGAATTGTGGGCTAATACAGCCGTGGGAGAAGGTGGTCCAAGAATGGCAGTCTTCCCTGTGAATGGGTGAGGTGCCTGAACCTGATAAATCATGCTGGTTTTCCTAGCAAATCCAAGCAAGAAATTCATAGCAAATCTGTGAAGTCGGTGTACAAGCTTGCCTTTTTTTCGTGTATGTGTATGACTATGTACACAGTGAGAAATGACCTCCTACCACACATTTGGGAACCGATGGGGTGTATTGCAGGCACTCGGAGGATTAATGACAGTGTTTTGGGACTGTGTTAACTTCCATTATAAACTGAATGGTTCGTTTTAGCAAAGTTCTAATTAGATCTCATTCAAATACAGAGAAGTATTTTTATCAGCTGTTGTCTTGAGTAAATGGATCCTTCAGTGCTACTGTTAATTGTGCTGTTTGTAAAACCAGGAATATTTGAACAGTAGGTGAATTCTTTGTTTGTGCAAGATGGGTGATATCAGTAGCCTTTGTGAGATTTCAGCTGCAAAATAACTTCAGATAATGTGTATACACTGTGAAGTTGAAGGATTTCCATCTTTGTTCTGTGTGAAACCAAGAATAAAACCAAATTTCAGAAGCAGTCTAAGGTATGTAACTAATCTTTTTACTCGATTAAAAATCTTGCGCTTCTGTTTAGGGCATTGCTTTACAATTGGTGGAGTAATAATTTTTTTTAGTATTTTTTGTAAGTACTGATGGTCAGTAGGTTTTGTGGGGTTTTAAATCAAAAAAGGCATATTCTACTTGTATATTTCACGGTACACGTTCAGTTGAAATTATATAGTGGTACTTTTTTTAAGGAAACCATCTTACTTGGAAATACAGTGTTAGGTCTAATTGCATATTGGTAAAAAGATGAGTGATGGGTGTAACATTCCTTGCTTCTGTTTACATCAGTGACACAATGTATTTATTGTTTTCACAAAATGATTTATAGTGTATTATGCTGTAAGCACTTTTTGGTCAGGCATTCACTGAGCAAAAATAGTCCTTTCCCCCCACCTTATACTTTGTCTGAGGGAGTTTGTGATCTGTTGTTAACTCAGGTTGGTGTGGGGAGGTTTGGGAATCCAGTTGTAACAGCAGCGTTGCTCTACTTATTTAATTTGGAAATACACTTGAAAGCATTAAACAAACATGTTATTTACACTGAGATAATTAAACTTTTACCCCCTGTGGATTAGCCTCTTACAAGAGGAAAACAAACCTGTACACTCTGTTTCCTTTTTTCCCCTCTTCCTTTCGTTTCTTCTGGAGAAAACAATAAAAAAAGGTTTTTATGGAGGCCTTTCATTTTAATAATTTTACGTGTAAAGACTCCAGAAAACCTGAACTAGCGCAGTGAAACACTTCCTGCCCTCACTGCAAAGTCTAAACTCAGAAGTTAACAGTTAGCTAACTTAATTCTGAAGAGCAAAATGTTTCCCCTGGTTCTGTGCTGGGGGTGGGGGGAGGCTCCTTCCCTTTGGGGTGGGAGCTGTTGCCTCGTAAAGCCCTTGGAGCAGCAGTGGGGAACGGAGCGAGCCACAAACCAGGACTTAGCAATGGCCTATTTTAATACATGGTTGAGTTCTTTCCTATCTGACCTAAGAAAAGGAACTGCAACCTAAGCAGGGGGTCTTTTGGCTGCGAGGTCATAGTTCAGCCGGGGAGTTTAGGAAACAAAAGCAGGCAGATGAAAATTTACTCTTTGGCAAAGAGCAGTTGTAGAGAAAGAAGAGAATGCTGGTTTGTACTGACAGGAAAAAAGTCAGCATGCACATAATGGCACCCTTCAAAATGCACAAGTACTGTGACTGATGAGAAAAAAGGAGAAGCATCATGAGATTCTGTAAATTTAAAAAATCTGGGGAAAACTGCAGCATTAGATCCTCTCCGGTGTTGTTTGGTGTTGGTTTAAGCTACTGCATTTAAGGATATTAGCTCAACAGCAGCTTAACTACAGTATTAGCAATTCTGGCCAGTAACTTTGACATGCCAGATGTATCTGCATTGCACAGATAACTGATCTAATACTTCTGCTCCACTGTGCAAAGTGTAAAGTGAGTATGCCAGATGTTAACAGAAAAATGGGGAAAGAGGCGATGTGCAGGCAGTGTGGCCGGCACGTTTGAGCTTCCTTAGCTAGTAAAACTTGAGGTGGAATTGAGCTAACCAAAAGTCGGAGCCTTCACTGAGGGGGGCGGGGGGGTTACGGCGAGTAAGCTGTGAGCAGGACTCAGTGGGGGTGGAATAGCAGGGGGAAGAATGCTCATGGTTAAACGTGCAGGGGAAAAAGTCTGGCATAATTCCTCGCTACAGCTACAGCTGCTTCTGCGCCAGCTATGGGAAGTGGATTGAAAGGGACTGATGGGTTACAACCCCCTGTTGAAAAGGTGAAGGACAGGACAAAACCCCCAAATCTCAAAGTTATTAGTTGTCAGAAATTAGGGTACATTCACAAGAAAACAAAAAATTGTTGTAACTTAATAGGAGTAATCTTAACATTTGAAAACAATTCCCTAACTATTTTTTAAGCTAGTGAGCCATATCCCTATTAACTCTAATTTTTTTAAATCTAAGTTATTGGTGGAAATACACAGCATCCATCTGTGTTTTATAGTCAGACTTGATATCTTTAAGTGTTGCTGCTAATGACAGATGTGATAGTTCTTGTTTTAACAAGGTTCAAAATATTTCTCAAATTAAAGCTTACCAGACAGTTCCCAGAAAGGAAGAGAAATACGAATTTTGAAGACGTTTGGGTTTCAGCCCCTCTGAATGAGAGAATGAAGTATAGGAACTTTAAGCTATAAAGTTGCTAAAATCCTGTTTATTTTACTGAGTTAACATTACTTGGTGACTTCCATGGTGACTGACAAGCACGCTTAGCTTTTATCCCTGAAGTTCAAATCCTCCCTTGAAGCAATCTAAACCACCACCAAAATAAACAGGTGGGTTTGTGGCCCGTTGTGCTCCTCCACACCTTGCTCTTCCCACTCCCCCCGGCAGCGATACTTTTGGGAAAAGGTGCTTGCAGGAGCACACGGCAAGGGCGCCTGTCCTCCAAGCCGTTCCAGAAGGTCACCGTCAAGGCAACGGGCAGGAACACGGCAATCTGAGGTGAATTGCTATCTCCATTAATAGAGATGTGTGCGAGCAGATGTGGCTGCTCCTCAGCGCCTTCACTAAAGCAAATGTCCATGCTTCAGCCACCGACCATTGTGCCAGGCTCAGCACCCAGGAACCGTTTGGAAGTTGGCAGCAGAGGCGATGATAAGCGTCACCCCAAACTCGTCATTTACAGCTGTACCCAAGCAGAGATTTTTGGGAGGCGTTGGCTCTCCCTGCATTTTGCAGGCTTCCAGGCTGGTCTGTGTGCACCACCACCCACCCCAGATCTTCCCGTGCTGCAAAGGAAAGGTCACCTCCTGCCACGGAGCCTGGCTCTTGGTAGGGTGATGTTTTATTTCATTTTTTAAGTGGGCGAGGGGAAGTACATTTGTTATTTCTGGTGTAAGCAACCCAGGTAACAATGAAGTACTGTGGGAACTGGGTTGTAATGAGCTCCCAAGTGAACGATTTTTGCCAGCTTAGTGGACTAATCCCCGTACTTCTCTCATTCCTATCCAAGCGTTTAACGCAAAAGCTCAGTGGTCACCAGTGAAAGTTGTTTGGTTTGCTCCATTTAAAGTTTGAAACAAATAGATTTTGGAAAACTGATCAAAACAAAGGTTTTACAGTATGTTTGGATGATGCTTCAATGATTTTTTATTTTTTTTTTTTTAGTTGAAGAGCAAACAATTAATTAAATGTCAGAAGTGGAGCTGAGTTTTAGTTGACGTGACTCAAGGCCTTGCAACATATATACTTACGCTTAAAATGGAAATATTACACTAAGCAGGCATGGCTGCTAAACCTTCAGATGGGGGCAGGGGAGCAGGCTCGTGAAGGGAAGGTAGAGCCTTAGATGAGATGATGGGAGGAAAATGCAGATTTTTTTTCATGGCTGGCAGCACCCTGGTTAAAACTGTTTGTAGGCCCCCACGTTTTCACGTGCTATTATTTTTTCTGTGTGGGCTCACAGTTTGCCTGAGAGCCATCCAGCAGCGGGTCTGCCTGTTCCCGCAGGAAGAGGTCACAGCATCCCTGGATCTGCTCGTTTGAAAGACTTAAGAGCAGCTTGTTCTGAGGAAGATATTTTAATCCTTCCAACTTCTGTCATCTATTGTAAGCGAGACTGCCTCAGAGCCCTCCGCTTCCCCGGCCGTGCCAGGAGCCCCCGGCAGCAGCCACACCGTGCCGTGGGAGCAGCCAGACAGCACTGCAGGGCTCTTTAGACTGGCCACAGCTCCAAAAATACCGAGCCTGCATAGCGTGGTGATCTATTTAACAGAAGCAAAGGTTCCCCCTCTCTGTCTTCATGCTCTGGAGAGAAGGAAATGCTGGTTTGCTTATTTTTTTTAACTCCTTGTTTATTTTGTCAAATGCTGTTAGATGGCAGGGGAGCTCTCAGCCATGGTGGCTTCTCTCCCCAGACAACAGATCATCTCTCCCGTTGATGGCACATGGCTTGTGATCAACTCCGGTGATCACTGTGTGCATTTATCCATGAGACATCTTGGTCTTCACGCACAGGTTTTTGGAGTTCACCTACAAGCTTTACAACTCCAGCTGATACTCATGCTTTCCATCACCCAGGTCAAGAGCTCTTACCACCTTCACCTTCCGCAGGTGGCCAAACACCATGAGACAGATCTTCCTTTACCACCCCATCACTGTGACACTGCACAGATGCGGTGGAAACGGGACGAGAGATCCACCCAGCCCATTTGCCTGTGGCTCCTTCTGAGCAAACTCACAGCCAGGGCGCCCACAATCCCCGCTAACAGAACATTTAGGATACATTACTTCAGTGATCTAAGGGAAGCTAACGTCCCCTTCCCCGTCAGGAAACATTCAGGCTCTGGCTGAGATGATAGCAGCAAAGATGAAAAGCCAATAACTATTTTGTTATCAGGCAGATACATTATCACAAATGGCTGTGGCAGGAATCCTTCATAAAGCAAATATACAGCAAAAAAAAATATTCCAGCGATCTGCTCCTCAAAACAGAGGGGATGACGCTCTGTTCAGGCCCCCCCCCAAAGAAATCTGGAGCTACCACTGTTGTGCTTGTAACACTTTCATCCAACATTTAGAGCCCTCGAGGGTCACCCTGAGGCAGCATTGGGAGGCTGTGACAGAACTCGTTTTACTTTCTCAGTTCCGACAGTTTCCAAGTGCCGCCTTCTTCAGCAGCGGCCAGCTCGGGCTCCCAGACGGGTAAAAAGAGCTCAGCCTTTTCTTCCTAAACCTCACCAAGCCCCTGTGAACCCCGGCTGCAGAGGGCTTCTTACCCCCACTGACCAGCACGATGGTCCTCTCCATCCCCAAAGCCGGTCACCGTTCATTTCTACTCACCATTTTCTGCATCACTATTCATCCTACTGGGGATACCACCAGCATGTGCACTCTCAAGATGTATCTCAGGAGCATCTAGGTGGGTCACAGAGTCCCCAGCTACCACAGGGCCAGCAAGCCGCTCCCTCAGGATAACGTTCAGTTCAAGCAGAGCCACGGGTGCCCCCGTGCACACACACACTCGTGGACACACGCGTGCGGCCGTGCTGCCTGCGCTTCAGGAATGCTCCGAGAGCTGCAGGGCTGTGAGATGCCGCAAACCACAGCCCCGTATGAAATCGCCTACTCCCAGTATGGCAGCAAACCTGACAGAATTCATAGTTACTTGCTGGTACATCAGTTGATACATCAGCAACACCGTCCATCTCCTGGTGACCTCCCATGGGATCCACACTAACTGCAGCTCCTAAGATACAGCCACCATTCAAGGAGGAACCCGTGCACTCCCTCCTTGCCCCCTACAACCTGTTGGTTGCTTTCAGCAGTGTAATTTTCACTGGTTTGTTCCGGAATTAGACGGACAAGGATACTTACACTTGGTACTTGCTGGATAATCCACCTCTCAAGGCAGTATCTATAAAAGCAAGATCATTCCTGAAATCTTTTCTTCATTTTCTGTACTAGGATCTGCCGAAAGAAACTGTTGGGAGTCTCTAGTTTCTCTTCTGTGGGTGTTTCTTTAAAGGAAAAAAATAAAAAAGGACTGGCCAGCTGCCAAGCCATGGAGGCACATAAATATCCCGGGGCTGTGCCAACACGGCTGCCGAAGCGGTAGCAGCAGCCCCCTCCCGAGGATGTCTGGGACCCCCCAGGGAGATGCTGGTTTCTTTGGAAGCGTCTCCCGGCCTCCGCTTTCTTCACCACTGAGCAAGACCGTGGAGTTTTCCTCAATGCCAAGCAGGGCTGGGCTCAGCGTGCTGCCCCGTGGACCGGAGCACTGAGTCAACCACGATTCCTTCCACCTTCTCCTTCCTTTCCAAGAAAGCAGCTCCTGCCGCAGCCACGTGCAGGAGCCAGCCGGGCAGCCCCAGTGCCGGCAGCCCCTGCTCTGCGCGGGAAATACTACTCCTTGTAAAAAAGGGACCCGCAAGTTCTTACACAAGGTGTGACTGAAGGAAGGCCCTAGGTCTGGAAACCAAATGCGTTTTGTGACAATTTAAGTGTTTGTGCCTTCTCTGCTATGTAAGTACTGAAATAATTCTTATTGCGCCATCCCAGCCACTTTCTCTGAGGTTTCTCAGCAAACAGACAGGATGCACAAGACATTTAATTTGCACAAGTTGTTACATCTAATGTTTCTTTTTAGGTGCTTGGCTTGCTATTTAGCAATAAATTAGATTTTTTAAAAAAATATTATTATTTTTATTATTATTATTAGTGGTGGTGGTTTTGTTGTTGTTTTTGGTTTTGTTATTAGATGATGATGATGATGATAATGATGATGATGATGATGATGATGATGATGATGATGATGATGATGTGGCTGCTTGCATACTGGAGTGTCCACCGGAGGCTGGGAAGCAGCTAGCTGAGTAGCCGTCCTGCTGAAAAGGATGGGGCTCGCAGTGGATGCCAAGTTGAACACAGGCCAAGAGAGTGTTCTCACTGCAAATAAGGCAAACCACAGTCTGGGCTCCATCAGGAAGTGTGCGGCCAAGAAATCAAGGGATGCACTTATCCCCCGGTATGTGACACTGCTGAGGCAGTGTGTCCACTGTTGCTGTCCAGCTTTGGGCCTCCCAGTCAATGAGGATGTTGAAAAACCACGGAGGCTCCAGTGAAAGGCTCCCAAGGTGGTCAGGGAGCTCAAGTGCACACCCTCTGGAAAAGCGGTGGAAGGAGTTGGACTTGGTCTGGAGGAGCAGGCTGTGGGGTGACCTGGTAACTGCCTGATACCATCTGCAGGAGCCTCTTGATGGTTGCAGGTGATGCAGCAGGGGCAATGGCCACAAACTCTGGCTTGGGAGCCAGACAAGCTGTTTTGCTACGGGGGCAGCGCAGCGCTGGAGTAGGTTGCGCAGGGAGGTCACATAATTTCCACCCTTGCAGGTTTTCAAGCTTCAGCCAGACAAAGCCCTGGCTGACCTGCGTACGCATGCCAGTCCTGCTGCAAGCCGGGGGGTGGATGGCATCTTCAGCGGGCCTTGCATACAGCATTCCTGCCGTCCTGGGACCTACTGAGAGACGGAGAATCTGCAAAACCCAAGGCACAAAAAGCCCACTGCGGTGCAGAGGACCACCCATGCAAAGCAGCATCCCATTTTGCTTTGAGGAATTCATTCCCTCTGATGCAGTGCTTGTGGGCTGGAGGCCCGGCAGCACCCCGGGTGCTGCGGCAGCAGCAGGGAGCATGAAGCAGAGAAGACCAAGTGTGCACGACGTGAAGGTGCCAGGCTCTGGTACGTCGCCCCGCTGCTCGCCGCCTGCACACGATGCTGCCTGTGCACTCGCCTCTGCTAGCTCAGCTATTTCCAAATCTTGCTTCTCAGCATGATGTGAGCAAAACCCAAGTATCATTTGTTTCAGAAAAAAAAAACAAATTACAGTAAATCCCTCCAACAGGGCTTACTCATTTCCTCTCCCCCATCTCTTACTACCTTCTTACCATAAAGACAAAAGTCCTTTTATAATACAAGGGCTTATTTTACCTGCTTGCTCAACAGCCCCACAAAGCTGAAAGCTCAGCACAGCCCCAGCATAGCTCTAGACTGCCCGCATGTGAATTGGTTACATGGAGACTAAAAGAGAGAATCGAGCCTTTCACTCTTCTCTCACCTTGTAAACAGTCGGGGGTATTTGAAGCATGCATTGGCATCCAGAGAGATCTTCAGGACTACTCCGGGCTTTTTTCTTTTGCAACCCTCTTGGGCATGGGCACCATGTCAGAGCTCGTGCTCCGTCAGTGCTCCTCGCCAGCACAGACCTCCCCACAGCTACGGCAAAGTAGTTCGTGTTGGAGCTTGGTGGGGGAGAGCCCCCAGCACCGGGTGGCAGAACAGTTAACATAGGCTAACGTGACTGAAACAACGGCCACGCTCAGACCAGAAAACCCGTACTTGCATTTTTATGCCACATTAGTTACCAGAGATGTCCTAGTAAGCAGCCATCTGACCTAAGGGAGAATAACAAGCACCTTTCAGTCCTTGTGTGCTAACCAGCAGCACATCCCCAAATCGTTAGTGTAAATTGCATCTGCCCTTGACTACCAAGTCATAAAAATTTTTTGAGCATGAAGACATTTGAGGGGAAAAATGGCTGAGCTGTCTTACCCAGAGTTCTGATTTCAGTAACTTCCCAAACGAAAATTACTCTGCAGATCAAAGATTGTCTACTAAACCAGAAAAGAGAACAGAAAAACTTGCTCTAAAGTAACACTTGTATATCAAGTCACCCTCATGAGTAATTATAATAGTAGCTTTTTTTACATTTGCATTGGGTTTTGGTTTTTTTTTTTTCTTTGGATGCTGACAATGCGCTAAGCATTTAGCATCTTTTTTTTTTTAAGCTACAGCTGAGTTTACGTAGCAACCGATGCATTGCTGAATCCTCCTACCGTTCCCAGCACTGGCAGAAAGACAAACTAAGGCAGGAGTCACATCCAGATGAATTACTGGCCAAGTCCCAGTTTCAGCTGATTCCTTGCAGTGACTCGCTCCAGAGGGGCCCGTGGCACTGGGGCAAGAGAGCTCATGCTGGGGGCACTGAGGGTGGTGGGTTGGCCCTGGCTGGATGCCAGGTGCCCACCAAAGCTACTCCATCCACCCCCTCTGGCCGGACAGGGGAAGGAAAATACAGCAAAAGGCTCGTGGGTCAGGATAAGGACAGGGAGATCACCCAGCAACTACTGTCGTGGGCAAAATAGACTTGACTTGGGGAAATTAGTTTAATTTATTACTATTTGAATCAGAAAAACCACCTTTTCCCCACCCTTCCCTTCTTCCCAGCCTCAGCTTCACTCCGGATTTCTCTATGTCGTCCCCCGACCCGTGGCACAGGGGGATGGGGAATGGGGGCTGTGGTCAGCTCATCGCGTTGTCTCTGCTGCTTCTTCCTCCTCACACCCTTCCCCTGCTCCAGCCTGGGGTCCCTCCCATGGCAGACAGTCCTCCATAAACCTCTCCAACACACCAGCCCTTCCCATGGGCTGCTGTTCTCCATGCACTGTCCAGCATGAATCCCTCCCGTGGGGTGCAGTCCCTCAGGAGCAGCCTGCTCCAGCGTGGGTCCCCCGTGGGGTGCAGTCCCTCAGGAGCAGCCTGCTCCAGCGTGGGTCCCCCGTGGGGTGCAGTCCCTCAGGAGCAGCCTGCTCCAGCGTGGGTCCCCCGTGGGGTGCAGTCCCTCAGGAGCAGCCTGCTCCAGCGTGGGTCCCCCGTGGGGTGCAGTCCCTCAGGAGCAGCCTGCTCCAGCGTGGGTCCCCCGTGGGGTGCAGTCCCTCAGGAACAGCCTGCTCCAGTGTGGGTTGCCTGTGGGGTCACAAGCCTGGCCAGCAACCCTCCAGCCTGGGCTCCTCTGCCCATGGGGCCACAGGCCCTGCCAGGACCTTGCTGCGGCACGGGCTTCCCGCAGGGTCACAGTCTCCTTCGGGCATCCCCCTGCTCGGGTGTGGGGTCCTCCATGGGCTGGGGGTGGGGACCTGCTCCATCATGAACCCCCCCCGGCTGGGGGCACAGCCTGCCTCACCATGGTCCTCACCACGGGCTGCAGGGGAACCTCCGCTCCGGCACCTGGAGCAGCTCCTGCCTCCGTCTGCCCTGACCTGGGGGCTGCAGGGCTGCTGCTCTCACACGTTCCCACCCCTCCCCCACCACAACCGTGTTGTCCGGTCATTTCCCCCCCTTCTTAATATACCACCCCGGAGGTGCTGCCACGGTGGCTGATGGGCTCAGCCATGGCCAGCAGTGGGTCCATCTCAGAGCCAGCTGGCATCGGCTCTACCAAACGTGGGGGAAGCTTCTGGAAGCTTCTCGCAAAAGCCAACCCTGTAACCCCTGCCACTACTAACGCCTTGCCACGCAAACCCCTACACCAAGAGAGAAGCTGCACAAAGCTCATCGCTGCTCTGCTGTTACAGCCCCCCCCGACACGGGGTGGCTCCGGCGTGGGGCAAACTCCGCACACGGAGCTGCTGCTCCAACTTTGCCCCAGCTGGTTCCCTGACACTTTCCAAGCGCCCACTTCCCTCCCACCGGCTTTTTCTGGTGGCCGGCCCACAGCTCTCCCAACCTCTGCAGCGCTTCAGGCTGAGACAGCTCCAGCCGTCCGTACTTTTACCTCCATAGTTCACAACTACCAGTACACACACACTTTGCTCGGGAGAGCCCAACCCCTGGTAGTTAAACATCTGCAGAAGTATTAAAGTACCTCGCATCTCTAACTTGGTCTGACTTCTCGTGGCTTACTCGGAGGTTACGCTTTCAGAAAGCGCTGGCCTAGTTTTCCAAAAGGTCACGAACAAGGGAACCTCCAAATCTTCAAAAGATGACTTTATCACCTAGTTCTATTAAAAACATCACTCAAGAGCATTGGAAGAGATTACAAAAGGAAACCTAGTAGCTTACACCATAAAGAATAATCTTGTATTTTTTTTAACTCAAGTGGCACAGACCGCAGGTGGCATTGCCGGAACATGGGTTTGATTCATTCTGCTACTGGAAAAATGGAGTAGAATTTCTAAAAACATCTTTACTGATCAAGAATTATCCTGCAATAGGCACCAAAAGGAGCCTGCGTATGGGTGCACTCGGACGCGGAGCTCCCATGCACATGCCAGCGCCACTGAGTGCGCCCCGCGCCGCACGCCAGAGGGGCCAGCCCGTGCCAGCAGGGCTGGGACCTCAGAAGGTTCCCCCCCCCCCCCCCAACAAAAGCCAGGCCCTGTTGTCCCACAGGTGAGAGCCCACTTACACAGCCCATTTACTCTTACCCCTTTCTAAGAGCACAGTGTGTCAGGGAAGCACCTCTGTTTACAACCTGTGTATCCTAGGTGATGTACTAGCAAAGGCAGAAATACAACTGGAGTAGTCTTTCATCTGATTTTTAAATGGGAACTTCCCCCTACCCTGACATATCCAGCACAGACCTTCCGCCTGCAGCTAAGCACACGTGGCTGTGCAGGGTGGTTACAACCTGTTGTAAGATGACAGATGCCATCAGCTTCAGCAGACAGGGCAGCGAGAGTACCAGCAGCAGCAGCACTACTGCTACCAATAGCTGCACAGGCATCATCCACCGCCTTCCTACTACCGAACCAGGTCCCAGGCTCTCCAGCTTTGTACTTGCATTAGCAACACCCTCCCCCCGCCCCAATTAGTAAAAAAGCCAAACCACCTTTAATTAAAAAAAAAAGCAAACCCACTTTGTACTCCCACTCGGGAAAAACCCCCAGCACACACGAACCCCAAACCCTCGTGGCGTCACGAGCCCTGCACCACCGCTGCCAGCAGTGTGGCTGCTGCAGCACAGGTACTCCTCGTGTAAACAAGTCCTTGTAAGCTGCAAGGAGTTACTCAACACGGCAGATGGCTCAGCCCTCTCGCCCTGCCAACGCACAGCTGGGCTGCCCTCACCTTCCTGGAGCCATCGCTCCCTTCTCCACCGCCTTCGCTTCCTTTAGGAGCCATCTCCTAGGTAATAGCCTTTCTGTACAAGCTGTTGTCAAGGGGCTTTTTTGTCGTTTTTTGTTTTGTGGGTTGTTTTTTTTTTTTCCTCCAAACACCATATATTGAAGAATTGAAAACAAAACATCCCAGACTTTTGAATTAAAATACAAGCTTTACAACCACATAGTTAAGTGTAGGCTCTTATATTTTCAGTTTATGACTATATAATTTTATAGAGTACCAAAATAAGCAAAGGATCAGCACTCCATACAAAGTGTTAGTTCTGGTGAGGAAGGTAGAAGGGAGATGGACTTCGATTACACTAAGGTCTTTTTGCAAGTCTAAAGAAAATTCCATTTCAGCAAAACAGATTGGGGTTTAGATCCCCCACAGGTCTATTCATTAAATAGTCCTTTAAAGACACTTTTACATTTTCCTCATTCAAAGAAAAGGGATGACTTAAAGCAATATTAACAAGGAGGTGGTGCTGTTAATGTTTAATGTCAATATGCAAGGTCATCTGCTATAAAGGCTAGAAGAGCAACACAACTTTGTCTTTACTTCCGAAGACTTAGAAATCGACTAACATTTGAAAAAAGTTGCAAGCACGCTACACCGACTCTACACCTAGGCTGCTGCTGGTAAGCCTCCGCTAGTCTGTACGCCGCCATGAGGGACGCGGCAACTCCCAAGCCCAGATGCTGGCAGTGACATGTGCTCTCACACGTATGCCACAAGTCCGACTTGGGACGGTTCTCTCTCTCCCCTGTCTTACGGCATTAAAATGCAAGGAAATTAGCAGCTAACATTGCCACTACAGCTTTACAAGAGCATAAATCTGAACAAAATAGCAGTTAAAACAAATTGAAGCTCTCTGTCCCGACTCCAGGATTCATGATCCACAACAACCCTCCTGTCCTGCTCCCTGTCCAGTTTCTTCCCCCGCTCCTTCCCTCACGTGTTTTACAATAAATAGGTTCAGTGAATTTACATGATGCAAGCGCAACTCAAAGACTTTTGCCCTATACATATAACCATGTTAAAAAATTGTGAGATTATACATGTGATATCTCTAACAGAGCAACCACCAGTTCAGATTTTTAACGAAACACGAGTATTTCAGCATGTATACAGTAATGAGTTTGAAACTGTCCAACATCACCGCTTTCATACATTCTCTTCCTCTTTATAGCCTTAAAGGGATTTTAGACCCTGATGGCGACAATCCCAAAACAAGAGTAAAATGAATTTATTTTATTGCAAACAAACGTCTAGAGTTAAATTTCTCCACCCACTTTCTTTAAAGAGAAAAGGAATCAGCAGGCTAAGGAGATACACCCATTTGAGAATTGACATGATTAAAAATTAGATATAAAATGGGTGACTCACAGTTTCATTAGCTTACAAAATGGTGGAGTAACTACTACAAGCACACTAGGTATACAGTATTTTGTGGGGAAAAAAGAGTTATACAGACACACAGCTAACTTCATATAGATCCCATTAGACAACTGGATTTACAACAAGTTTTGTTTAATAAGAAATGGGCAAAGCCAGCTTCTTTTCAGAATCAAAATGCAGAACAAATGGAAAAGAAATTATGGTGTTGTACCTTCACAAGTTTGAGCCTCCACAAATAATGCAACCAAGTTTTACAACTTTAAGAGCTTCTACATACACTCCACCTTCGCTATTTAGCCCCAGGTTTCCTCTTTGCCCCCAACATCTTATTGAGTTCCAAATGTTACAAAAAAAAGTCCTAGTTATTGCCAGAAACTTTTACCTCCCCCTCCTCCCCTCCCCACCCAGAAGCTTCACAGAGAGGATGGAGTGTAATATGGAGCTTTACATAGTCTCATGGTATTTATGAGGGCTAAGGAGCCTCCATACGAATCTGGTTGCTAACATTTCTATCGTATTGTGACATGACTCACGACTGTTTCTTAGAAATTGGGGAATGGGGAAAAAGGAGAAAATTTTTTAATAAAAAGACACCAGGTACAAAGCAACGTTTTACTTTTGTTGTGGTAAAAAAAAAGTCACATTTTACAGATAAAATGTAGAACCCTGAAATACTGACACATTCTCTTATCGTGCACAATGCTGAGGTTCTCTTACGAATCACTTTAAAACTGCAATTAAAAATGTACAAAAAAAGAAAAGAAAAAAATCAACCCACAAAGCTTCTAAAAAAGGAACCCGCAGGCACTTCCTCTTGTGGAATGTTTAAAAAGTTAGCCTACTAAAGAAAACAGTCGACTTCTTGTGAAGGTTTTGAAGAAATATGTATCAGTTCATTTATTTGGGTATTCAATAATATCCTTGGTGATAATGCTGACTCCATGGCTTCTGACCCCAGAATTGCTGCAATAAATGGATAAATAGTTAATTTTAACCTGTCATCACATACTGGTTACATTTACTACAGAAAAAAAAAAGCAGCATTTAACAAACATCTAGTTCTCCTGGAACTTGAGCAGATTACAAGTCCTCTCAAACAGCAGCAAGTTCCTGAAGAACCGAAGGCAGTTAAAGAGTTCACTTCACAGTAGTAACGTGAAGCCAAATACTACATACCATGAAGACCGATAAGCCGTAGCTGATATTTGATATATCAAGACCATCAAGCCAGTTTCTGTGCAAAACTTAATCTATTTATAGCGCTATCACCTAGCATTAGAAGATTTTGCTATCCAGTTTTGATTACACATTAATTACTACAGACAGTGTTTTGAAACATTCAAGTTAATCAGCGGAAAGGTAAAGCTATGACTACTTACACCCTGCTGCCACTGGTTGTAGCCCTGAGATTGGTTTTTGTAGCCACGATTATTTCCCCTTCCTCTGAAGTTCTGCAAGAGGACAATGGTTTTTAATTACTCCACCTATACAGATTTTTCAAAAGTGTAACAATCTTCGTAATCTTGCAAAACTAGTGACGATCTTTGTATTGCCACCAAAACACCACACACCATACAGAATCTTTCAAATGCAAGGTAACAGGTTAAAAACCAAACAACCCCCCCAAAACCATAACCTCCCTGAAAAACACTAGGATACAAACAGTTTCCCCCCTCTGAAGAACTGTGCCTTAAACACGGGGCAAGAACCTTGGAATTAATAAGCCAGCTCAAACTCTTGTTGCCAGTGGTCTGGAAAGCCAGCTAATCTAGTTTTCACTCACCCTATTTCCAGCTGCTAAACTGCAGCAGGACAACTAAAAATACAAGAGCTTGCCTATTTTTAGTTAGGAAAGGCGGTAGTTGCTATAAGGATGTGTTATCTGATCAGACAAAGGGATATGGGTCACACAACTGAAAATAGAAGAAGAGCTAGTCCACAGAACTTCAAATAAAAGTTATGGTACAAAAACCAAAGGACAATGACACCAGTAGATAAAATATTGCATTTCCCCTGTTTGTCAGCATCAGACGGGCCAGAGCCATGGTTACTGGCTTGGGCTCCATCTGCTGGCTCTGCAGTAATCCAAATTATGTTTTCAAATACTTCCACTGATATTCCATCACCAGTATGTCTTTACCAGTTGTGTTTGATACCAGACACCAAAACAAAGACTCTCTCCAGAGCTATTTCCAGAAAGTTCCCCAAATGCTTGGTAAAGATATACCTTAACCCTAAGGCTAAACAACGGTTACTACTATGTGGAGAGACGGGAAAAAAAAAAATAAAGAAAAATCAAAACACCCCCTAAAAAAAATCTTCATCTTTTAAACAGTCAGCATCAGTGTTTCTTACGCCAACATTCAGAGCTCTGGGCACATACACTGAACTACAAAGCCAGGCCTTTTCGTGTGGGATTAGCGTAGTACCACAACCAAGTCTGAGGTTATTCACAGCCACCAAACCTTTCTAACATAATCCAAAAATCCAAAAAAAACCATTGCCCCCCAAAAGCATCACCTGGTTGTAGTTTCCCCTGTTGGGCATTCCACCTCTGTTATAGTTTCCTCTGTTTGAGTAGCCACCTCTGCTTGGAAAGACAGGGCCACGAGGATATGGGTAGCCAACTGCACCACTGCTGCCACCGCCACCACCGCCACCTCCACCACCTCGCTGAGGCATGTTGCCTCCCCTCCTGTTGTATCCACCACGATTGCCAGGGACTGCAGGGAAAGAGTTACTTCAATCAAGTAATTGTTAGGTCTTAAGTATTTCTTAGGTAAAGATTATTTTTCAAAATAATGATGGTACAGATGTCAACGAAAATATTAAGTCACCTGCTCAGAGTGAAAAAAGATGGTATTTTTAACATGACACTTACGCACACACACACAACCCAACACAGTCTGGTACACAAGTGAACAGCAAAACTAACATAAAAACTGAAAGCTGGGCCTCAAGCCACGTGAACAGCGTCATCCAGGACTCTGCCAATCCTCACTTCACAAGTTGGACAACTCACTTTGTACTAATTGCTACAGACTTTCCCCTCCTCCAGCAGCAGAAACCTCCAAAACTGACTGGCTTATTTCTAGGCTCACCTCCTCCTCTGAAGTTGCCCCGCATGTTGAATCCTCCACGTCCTCTCTGACCCCTATTAAATTGATTTTTATTGCTCTTCTTGTTCTTCTTTGAGCCAGTGTTCTGCTTCTTTTCTGGTGGAAGAGATTTCTTACTTTCTTCTTTATATTGTTCCAAAAGCTTCTGAGCTTCTTCTTTTTGCAACTCTACATAGATTATTTCATCAAAACATTCTGCTACCTCTGGCAGTGTGAAGTTCCCTATAATTGCAAAAACACTGAGTATTCAGCATCTACATTCAGCTACAATCAAAGCCGTAATTTAACCACCTTTCTCCCATTCTTCCTCCCACCCCCTGCATTCCCTCAGCATAGGGACAGAATTACATAATTTGAGCATTTAAGAAATGTAACAGTGACAAAAGAAATAAAAAGGTCTTCATGGAGTTGCCAGTACTGTTCCAAACCTCGAAAACATTCTGCCTGTATCTTTTTTTTCTTTTATAAGCCTCCACTCAGAATACCAGTTTCTGCCAAATATGTCACTTATATAGGGCACTTTATGCCAAGACAGCTTTGTGCATCTGCATGAAGCATATCAGCATAACTGAGTAGTGTTAAGGACTGCAGCAGAGGGAACACAATATAGTGTTATCCTACAAGTTACAATAGTCTTCCAGTTTTGTTTAAGTACAACTGTTTAAGATAAAGTGATTTTTTAGACTTCACGTTTACTTAATCCTTTAAACAGATACTCAGCATCCTAAAACACAGTATAGGATTATGTTCCATGCCTTTCATTTTGAGAACTGCATGCTCTGGAAGATCTTTTCCCTCCACCTCTGCCTTCTTTTGTGTTCTTTGCTTGTAGTCTTCATCTTTTGGGCAAACAACAACTGCTTTGCGCTGGAAGCCTGCAAACAGGCACATTTTTCTCCTCTGCGCAGCTGCAGACACATTTGTCTGAAAAAAATGCAGTAACTTACTACACGTAGCTGTCATTGTAAGAGTTAAGGAAGTCAACTTATGGTGTATAGACTTCACCTCTACAAGAGCTTGCAATGAAGTTTACAAATAACTGGACATAAAGATGCTGCATAATGCAAAGTTACGAGCTCATATCCACGTGTTAAAACACTATTCCTCCCACATCCCATAAATCCAGAGAAGTTCACACAAGCATTTGTAGTAATATCTCAACTCTGCGTCCCCTGAATGAGTAGTAAGTCAGTAAGTGAAACAACTGCTATTACAATGTAACTTTAATCCCATTTAATTACTGCACTACAGCCTATAACAATTTCCTTAACCATTTGTCACTGAAGCTTCTACCTGATCCAAAATGAAATTCCGCTTCTTACGAGCTGCAATCTCAATGAACTTTCCAAGACACTGTGGAGCTCTCTGCAACAGCGTGTTAAGTTTTCCAGTGTCCGCCATCTGCCGCTTAAAACCTGCAACCTACAGAGAGATTTCCAGAGTTAAAAAAAAATAGCCCCGATACATGTGGCTGATGGGTTTTTTTTCTAAGTATTTTTCACCTGGCTTCAAGGATTGTTCAAATTCAAGGCCACAGCTACAAACTTTTGAATGAAATTCCCAAAGCCTCCCAAAGACAGAAGAGCTTTATACACACAAAGACTCTAGGTGAATCAATACAGCTGAACCTAAGGTACACTCACCACGTCCCTAAGTCAAAGCTAAATGTTCTGAGGACAGCAACATAAAGAGAAATAGAGATACTTAAACAGTCAACAACAGCTGACTGTTTCTTATGTAGTACCACAAAAAGCTTCAGAATCCTGCTGTGCCACGTACAAGTTAGCAGCCCAGCAAGATAAAAATCTTCTAGCTAACCAGTAGCTGGTTTCTTGTATTTCTTTGATACAAAAGAATCCCATAGTAGCCAAAGACCTCAGGTTTACAGCAAGTCTTTAATGTATGAACAAACAAAATACTGTATTATCACTTACCATCATTTTGTCCATAATAGTATTTGTCCCAAGAATGTTGTATTTCCCAGGATTTGCTGCTGCATGTTTGGTAACCCATGTAGTCTTGCCAGCTCCAGGCAAGCCAATCATCATCACCACCTATGACGACAGATCTGTACTTGAGATACTAGTTCAAAGATTCTTCTTTAATACTCAGCTTAGACCAGCAAGCCTAATGTAAACTGAGTGAGGCTTGCAGGGGCACTGGGGTTATGTATGTGTGTGAAGGGTCACAGGATACCAAGTGTTAAAGATCCCAAACAAAAAGGTCAGAGTGGTGGTGTACAACAGTCTGCCTAAACTCTACCACTTCTGTTCATCTATTTTAACAACTTTCAGATTATCACCAAGAAACTTACCTCGCAATCCTTCTTTTGCTCAGGTCCCTTTGGTCCTCGGACCCTATCCTCCAGGGGGACCTTCTGGATGAAGGTGTATTCTTCAGGTACAGGAAAGTAAGGTTCCTCCTTCTGACCAAAGTTGAACTCAACTGCACAGTTATGGCAGAGAACATGTGGGAAGAGTGGTCGCCCATCAAGAACCTCCTTACTTATTTTGAATGCAACACCAAGCTCTTGTCCATTCTTGGAGTATGAGAGTTCCACTTCGTCACCATCAAAATTCTGGTTTTCAGACAAAGCATTAGTTTGGATAAAGTTACTCACCTCGCTCTATAAAGTTTTATTAGTCTTATCACTATGTTGGCTATACACTGCTACATCATAAAGTAACTACTTAAAAGTTGTCTTAAAGTAAGTTACTGGCAACGATCATCTTGTTTAAGATTCTTTTTTTTTAAAAGCTTTAAACACATTTGTCTGTGCATATGTGATCTTGACATGTTGACAGCAGTCACTGCTGGTAGGCAATACCTGCTCTTTCTACCTCCTCCCTATGTTAAATACTCTCTCTTGCTCCAAGTTTCTCTGTGTTTGATTTACTGCTTCTCATAAAGCAGGCTAAAAATTCAAGGGTGTTTTTCCTCAAAAGAAAATATTAAGTGAAAACTTACAGCAAAACATCCAATCACATCATTTTCATCAAACTTCTCACCAAAGTCTTCAGTCTCACAATTGCATGTCTTTATTCCTTTTAGAGAATACCCATAAGAAAATTCTTCTTCACCTGAAGAAATAATTTAAACTTATTAAAAAGAGGCATTTTCACCTACCCTTCTAGAAATACAATCACTTCACAGCTACTTAAGTAAGCTGCTGTTCAGAATGTTCTTATTCATGCCAAAACAAGCCATGACCCCCAAAGAGCTACAGCTCATTCTTTTATTCACAAATACTATCACTTGAGATGGAACAGCAGCATCTCCCCATCCCAGTTTTAAAAGCCTCATGCTGCTGGTTCCAGATTCATGTTGACATAAAACTGAACTGCCAGATAAAGACATGAGCAAGCATTTTTAAAGACCTGATTATGTATCAGTGTACCTGCAGCGTAGTTAGTCAGAAAGGCTTTCTGACTTTAGTCTCCAGTAACACTTACCCCTCCCCATTTTAAAAGGGAGTTTAGGCTGAATGTCTGCTATGCAACAGCTGAGGATGAAGCTGCAAGGAACAAGCTAACAGGAAGCATCAACCACAAGGATTCAGGTGAAACTTAAGTGCTTAACTATAAAGCTGCTGCTGCTGTCAGAACATACCAATTAATTTACATTTCCCACAAAGATGCATCTCAGCAGCAGGTATCAGCTATCAAAACCATTATGATCAGTTCCCATATAGGTAATGAAATCCTACTACTTTCTCCTTAGCTACTTTCAGAAATGAGGATTCTCCCCCCAAGCCAAAAGGATGACAATGTAGTTATCCAGGATTTTTTCTTCACTGGTTCAATCTTACACCATGCCCCACACTTCAAAAAAGAAGTGGGGGGAGGGGCAGGAAGTGGAAAAGGGCCAGCAAGAAAAACCCTCTTCCTATTTTATGATGCTACAAGAAAAGGAGAAATCCTTAATCTTGTCAGGTCTTCCAGAATGTTCTCCCACAACCCATACCTGACCACTAAAAGAATTAACTCTCAAATCACGTACTCCTTACAGGCCCAAATACTTAACCATTTTATTTGTTCCAAATAATAAACTTTCTTGCACCATGTTCACTGAACAATTCAAGACCACTTTTCAAAACACACGAATTAGAGTCACTAAGCTTTTCCCATCTGCTAAGAAAAAAACCTTAAAACTTCAACCATGCACACAGTAACACAAAAATAATCAAATGTTCAAGTCTTACTTACCAAGCAACATTCCACTTGTGTTCAGTGACCAGCCAACTCGTACTTCATGTATGTCAATGTCTTTTGTATACAGGTGTTTAACAGGAATCTTTTCTGTAACCTATTTTTAAATTATTCATGAAAAGGTACGTAGTATTTATTAGACAGTAACAAGACGGGAACACAAAGGCAACATCTGGAACCTTTACACTTTGGTTAAATCTTTGCTAAGTCTGAGCAATCACCTTCTGCAAAAATAAAACATGCTTAAGTATGTGAAACCACAAGCCAATGGCTAAATAGTTTCATCTCCTCGTGGGGCAATGAAGATGCAAGATACCATATACCTTCAAAGCACCTCAAAGCCAGAGCCGTCCCTCTCAGCAGACAAAAGCCTTAATCTTTTTGATACCGTATTAAAATCACAAGCAAGATGTGTATATATATATATATTAAATAAATGCCATAAACTTGGGGTTAACAGTAAACTACTCTGCCAGTAAAATATGATGATGTACTAAGAAATGGTTTTATATAGACTGGGGAAAATATTATACTCCTCCCTTTCCACATTAAGCAGACTTCCTGGGCAAGCTGCCAGCTTCCAAACAACACAACCAGATTAAAAAAACCCAAACACCTAAAAGCACTGGAGTCTGTAGGCAACCAGCTATTTTCTAACAGCCTTTACAAACTTCACCAAACTAAAGTGAAAAACTGATCAGCATCTACCAGTTTTCCACAACTATTCAAGTCAGGTGACTGAGGTGAAACTGATTTGAAAGTGAACAGGGCAATAAATACTGACATCAATTTCACTTCATTGGCCTTCTAAAAGTTAGGGGTACCAACAGACACAGAAGTCACTCGATGCAAGAGCATGAAGAATGGGATCACTACCCACTCCTCACCATAGGGGGTGTATTTGAAAGCACTAGAGGGATAGAACAGAGTAAGCATTATATACACAGGCACATCATATGCAAAGCAGCCTTTAACACTGTTAAGTCAGGGGAAAAAAGTCAGGCTTTGTACTTCCTGTTATCCTTTAATCAACAAAGGAGAAATCTGTTTATTACAAGGCTGATTGACAAAGAGTGTTCTTATCATTTAGGAGAACTCTTGCTCCCAAAATGCAAGTACCTGCTAAACACTCCCATTCACCGTGTTTGCAAGTCAGACTTATTCAGCTTGGAAGGGACCTCTGGAGGTCATCTAGCCTAAATCCCTGCTTAGAGCAGGTCAAACTCAGACTAAGCAGGAACAGAAAAAAGGACTGCTGGGATAATTTATATTCCCTTTTTAAAAGAAGCCAAGCTTTCTGTAATCTTCTGAAAGTACAAGCAAACTTCTGACTAGCGAACATCAAAATTCTTAAAGTGTTGATACATGAGGCGCCAAATAAATTATTGATTCAAAAATGAGACTAGAAGTTATACATTCAGGGCAAATGCAAGCTTTTTTTTTTGTTAAATCAAAGTTCTTATAGAAGAGAAAGCAGTTCTGCAAATTGAGCCACCTTTTATCATGAACCATTTCACAGGCTCATCAGAGGCCTTCTGAAAGTCCTGTTCACCTGAATTAGTTTCAGCTAAGTCCACAAAACCTGTCAAGTATAAAGAACATTCTATTTAAGCATGCAAAACAGTTTCCCATAAAACATCGGTTTAACTCACCTTCATCTCAAAGCAGACTTTGCCTTTGGAAACTCCATAGGAGGCTCTCCCTCCAGCCCAAAGGAAAGCAAAGCTTTCCATGGTCAGAGAGGAAGCACTAAACCGGTCTCTTGAGATTTTAAAATGCAGGTC
The DNA here is from genome assembly GCF_023638135.1 of Falco biarmicus. Lineage (NCBI taxonomy): Eukaryota > Metazoa > Chordata > Aves > Falconiformes > Falconidae > Falco > Falco biarmicus. Next base: position 86,224,823 of record NC_079293.1, read on the forward strand.
ACAGTTATCTGCCAACATAAAAATCATTCTCTTTACTTGAGTTACAACATAAAGTACAGTTGTCCAAGTTTATGCATTAAAGGTTGATTTCAGCTTTCAAAGGTGATTTTGAAGACAAACCGCCAGCAAGTGCTCAGCACCTTTCAGGAAAGCCTAGATGGAGCTACAGACTGAAGCTCAGCCAAATACGTTGGGTATTTCCGTCAACGCAGAGCAGAGGAACCTGCATTGTGCTCTCTGCATTATTTGCTAGATACCTTTTTGAAGCCTTCATACCCCCCATGCCCAAACCTAAAGGCAGCTGAGAAGTAAATAGGAACACAAAGTATTTTTGTTTAAGTACTGAAAGTAGTACTGTCTTTGGTTAATATAGTCAATTAGCAAGTCCAATTAGATTAAGCCAATTAAAATGAAATCAGTTAAGTCAAGTGCATATAGGTTAAAAACACAGAATGTGGTAAGAGAACCTATCTTACCTAAGAAACACTACCCGCACTATGAATTCACCTACCGCTCTCAGAACTTAAGTGGAATCCCTGTTTTACAGGCATCCTCAGAGCTGCATACCATGAAATTTCAAATTAATCTTCTAGTAGGTTTCAAAAAGACAATACAAAATGGTAAGACAAGGTGCAGGATATAGCACTTCAATGCGCCAGACCAAAGAACCTAGAGAAGAAACTCCAAACTTATTCGAGAGTTACAAGGAGCAAAACGAGCACGGGATGAGTTGTTCTGCCCTGGTATAAAATCAGCACGCAGCCCAAGTACCCGAAAATGCATTCTTCCCTGTATTACTGTAACTGTCATGCATGATTTTGTTTGCATACAGCCATCCCCAGTTGCAACTACAGTATTTGCGATCCAAGTGTATTCTCATTAGTACTTCTATTTGTCACCTGAAACCAGATAAAATTACAGAGAGGAAACCCACCCATGCAGGTTTACTTTTGGAACAACAAATGAGAGCAGAATTGGTAGTTCCAGCTTCCTTGTAAGACACTGGTAATAAAAAGCGCTTGAGTGCTAAACCTCTTATTTGTCTGGATCATTACGGTCCAGAAAAAAGCATGCCAAGTTGTTATGCAATTCAGTCTTAAAGCTATGTTTGATTCTGATCTCTGAGCAGTCTAGCGACACACTGTGATTTAAAGTTTGCCCAGTAACAAAACTTTCTACTAGAAATAATGAAAAGTAGTCACTACTCAGTTATTGCAAAAGTGAGCAGCTCCCACAAAGGTGGCTGCTCACCAAGTTAGCAGCTAATACTTGAGATTTAGTTACCAAAGTGTCAAGGATGGCATTTTCCGCAATTTACTTGGCTATGAACTAACAGCTCCTTAATTTCAAACATTTATTGGGAAAAAACTGCCCTAACTACTGGCAAATATGCCAGACAACACCAAAATTTAAGCTTTCCTTCTGTGGCACTTTAAGAATCCAGTAAATTCCAGCATCACTTATTCAAGATTTCTAATACCACACTAAGCCTTTACTTACCCTCCAGAACACAAACGTCAGCTCTGCCCCAGTCATGGTACTTCACCACTAACAGTGGCACTTGTAATCTGCCTCAAAATCAAACCCACTGTTTCTAGGTATTTTTCGATTTCTATGCCCTTGTGACCAATTCTCTCTGCCATCCTATTTGCACAAATCAGCCCCCTGCTCTGCAAACTCCCAGGTTGCATGAATGGGTCACTTTTAAAGGAGGTCTTACCTGATATTTTTGTTAAATTTACCAGAAAATGTGGAAATATGCTCTGCTGGCCGACATGTAAACAGGGCCTCAGCAAGTTATGCACCAACCTCACTTTTCAAATACCACTGCTACAACTACCTCCACTACTGACTCTCAGGACTTTCTGAAAAGGTGAAAAGCTCGTGTGCTGTTATCATTGGTTTCTGAAGCTGTTTCCAGGGTGTTCTGTGCTCACTCTACACTTGCCACCTTGCTTTTCAGGCTAGATTAGTGTTCTGGTTAAGATCTGCTCAGAAAACTCTATGGTATCACAAGCTTCATGGAAAACCCAAGCTTATCACGGCTAATATAAAGACCTATATACGCTTCTGTTCTTTTCTATACTGAAAATGAGTGGAAACACCTTTTCTAGTAGGGTTTTTTTTTTTCCCTAGAAGTTATTTAGTAATGGAAGACAAGAAATGTATTCACCCCACATTTCAGAAAGTGTGGTTTTAAGATGAAAGCATGTTTTACTCACAAGTGTCAAGACAAACCACTGTATCATCAAAATGTTCATCTTCTTCTTCAACAGGTGGTTGAGGGGACTTGGCCCTGAGGAAAACAAAACCGAAGGATAATAAAGCTACATGCATTTTCACACTGCTAAATTACACATTTCTGCAGTTCACTTCTCTTTACCAAAAACGCTGCCCAGCATCATGCTCATTTACCTGCTGTATTTATTTTCTTCAATGTATTCAAAATATCCACGGCCATGGTCTTCACGTGGTCTCTTCACTCCTCTCTTCTTTTCACCAGGTTTTTGTTCCGTTTTAGTGTCTCCTGTAAGAGAATAATGATTTATTTTAATTACACGCAGTGATTCTTTAATCGGGAATGAAGTCCTATACAATGGTTCCAGCTTGGAAACCGTTAAGAACCTACAGCATGAGCAAAGTAGCCTAAAGAAGAATTTTTCTTTGTACCAAGATAAAAACACGCCTCTGGAATTTTCTGTAAAGACTCAAAATTCGTCTGCTAAATCGCTTTATCTCGAGTGCTGGTACACTCCTCGATGTTAATATCCTCACAGAAAAGCCAGACGGAGAAGGGAAAAAATAATGATATTAAAAAAAAAAAAAAAAAAAAAAAATCGCGGGGGGGGGGGGGGGGAAGGCAACACAAAACCCTCCCGCGCCGCCATGCCGCCCCCCCCCCCCCCCCCCGCAGGACATTCCCGGCCGCTCGCAAGGACACCGCGCGATCCGCACGACTGCGCCTCCTCCCGGCAGCCCGGCGGGAGCCCCGCGCGGGGCCGCGCCGCCCGGCTGCCTGCAGGGAAGGGATTCCGCCTCCTCCCGCCTCCATTGTACCCGGCCTTCCCAACGCCATCCCGTGCAGCGGCCAGGCCGGAAGTGACGTCACGCCGCCCAGCGCTCCTCAGCACAATACAGCGCGCCCCAGCGGCCCCTCCGCCGCCACCCCTCCCCCCTCCCCCCCCCCCCCCCGGGCCCGCCGCCGCGGCCCCTTCCCCGCACCTCCCCCCGCCGCGGCCCCTCCTCCTCCTCCTCCGCGCGGCGGCCCCTCGCGGGACCCGCGCCCCTGCTCGCGCCGCGGGGCCCGCGCGGCAGCACGCGAGGGGCGCTGGAGGCGCCGCCGTCGCGCCCGCGCCCCGGAAACCGCCCTCCCGGCCGTCACCCCCCCCCCCCCCCCCCATGGGAGCTCCCGCGACGGGGGGATGGGATTAACGGCCTTTCCCCCCTCCCTGCCGCGCACACTCACCCCCGGTGGCCTGGGCCCCGGGGCGGCCGCCGCCACCGCCGCCTTCCGCTTTCTTCTGCTGCTGCTGCTGCTGCTTGGCGGGGCCCGCCGGGCCGGAGGCGGCCGCCGCCGGGGGCCCCGAGGCGCCGCTGGCGCTTTTGCCGGGGGCTTCCTTGGCGGCGCCGCGTGGCTGGAGGAGCGGCGGGGGCTGCTGCTGCGGCTGCGGCTGGGGCTGCTGCGGCTGCTGCTCCCCGTGCCCGTTGGCGTCCCCGGCCGCAGCCTCCTCCTCGTCGGCGAGCTCGTCCTCCCCCTCCTGGAATCCCTGGTCGTCTCCGTTCTCATCCTCCTCCTCCTCCTCTTCCTCCTCCTCGCCGCCCGCCTCCTCTTCCATGGGGCCGCCCCCGGCCCCCGCCCGCTCGCCGTTCTCCTCGCCCAGCTCCATGGCGTCGCCATCGGCGGCCTCCAGCCCTTCCTCGTCGTCGTCCTCCGCGGTGGAGGCCGCGGCCTGGTCGGGGCCTCCCCCCTGGTGGAGCTGCGAGGCGCCCCCGCCGCTCTCGGCCGCCTCCCCCTCCATGCTGCCGTTGCCAGGCTCGACTGCGCTGCTGGCGGGGCCTCCCCCGCCGGCCTCCTCTTGGTCTAGCGCGGCCTGGAGCCGCTCCATGAGCTCGGCCTTGAGGCCCTTATCGGAGAGGCGCCGCTTTTTCAGCTCCTCCTTCAGCTCCGACACCTTCAGCTTCTTCACGTTCACGGGCGAGCAGCTCATGGCGGCGGCGGCTCGATCCCTGGGCGGCGGGGGGAGGGCGACGCTGTGCTGGGGCGGACGGCGGCGGCGGCGCTGGGTCGAGGCCCCGGCGGGAGGCGGCTGGGTGGGTGGCGCGGCTGGTTCGTGCGGCTGCGGCAGCTGCAGAGCGGACCCGCCTGGCGCCAAATCCTTTCACCGAGCTCGCGAGGGAGACGCGCCTCGCGGGGCCGAGCACGCAGCACTGCCCGCCCCGCCCCCGCGCACGTCGTCCCTCCTCCCCCCCCCTCCCTCCCCGATACCGTAACGGCCGCCGGCGCGCGCCCGTACCGTAAATACCCACCCGAGCGCAGCGGCGCCGCGCGAAACCCGCCGCCTTCACGCGTGGGGGGCCCCGCTCCGCGGCCGGCGCCGCGCAGGGCGCAGCGTGAAGGGCGGCAGCAGCTCTGCCCCCGCGCCCGCCCCGCTCCGCAGCCGCGCCCGCGCCATGTTGGCCGGGCGGCCGCGGGAAGCCGTTCTCGTCCCCTCAGCGCCGCGCCGGCGGGACGGGCACCGTGCCCCCCAACCCCCCCCCCCCCCAGGCCGCTGGCGTGGATGCCGCCCGGATCCGGTGCCAGCACCACCGAACACACGGCACCACACCACCGGGCCCCGCGCCGGCAGCCGCCGCCCCGCAGCAGGCCCGCTCCTTCCCCCGCCCCGGCGCCCGGCTCGGGCCTAGGCCGCACAGTGCGTTGCGTCAGGGGTTTGAAAACGAACGTTGCTGCTTAAAATAGTTCCCCTGGTACAACCTTGTTAACGCAATTACATAAGGACGAAAGTAGAGCTATCTACCCAGTTCTTCACCGGCTGCAGCGCTAAGAGGCACGCAGAGACCTGATCTGGAACTAGACCGGGCTGGGGCTAACAAAGCCACAGGGCTAACAAAGCTTGCCCCCCCCCCCCCCCCCCATCACATTAGCTGCCCACCAGACACAAAGCATGACGCTGGAGCTCGGCTCAGAGCGATCAGCTAACCAAAACGCCTCAGTTTTCCTCCCCCCTGCACAGCATTCATATAGGGGGCTCGGCTACTGAGCTGTGCAGTGGTTGGATTTTTCCAATTTGGTCAAAAGTTACTTGAAAACAAACAGCAGAGAGGGTTTCACGTGAACAGAAAGGCAGCACTGATCTACAAGTTTCCTTCCTTAAGGAGCCTGGATAAAAAAAAAAAAAAAAAGCTAATTTTCACTTGCTGAAAAAGAAAAGCAAGTCAAACAACTAGAAGATGGGTATGAAGCGGAACAGAAGGGAGGGCATTTGGGGCATGAAATTGCCCTGCGTTGGTACAGGTTGTGTGGCCACCTGCCCCAGGACAAGTTACCTTCACCTGCAGCAAGAGGAAGAGGAGGGAGACGAGGAAGTCGCCCCGTTTTAACTGCACAAGGAATGGGCTCTTTCAGGCGCACACAAGACACACACAGCGTGCTCTGTTCCCAGCCAGGCTGGATCCATTTGGAGGAAACATGACTCAGTCGGGAAGGTTAGCTCAACCCATCACTACAACAGCAGCTTGTTGGAACAGAGACAGGGAGAGCTCCCTCATGCAGCGTGTACAGATGAGAAAAAGGTTGCCAGAACCTTTCCCTTACTATAAATGCAAGTCAGTAGATTGCATCTCAGTCTAGTGGGTCAGAGTGATCTCAACGGGGGAAGAAATGGCTAAGAGCAGCGCAGTGCCAGGGAGAGGTCAGTGTGTGATCAAGCTGCACCAATATGAGTCATTACCTTTGTCCCTTTCTTCATGAAAGAGCTGTCTTAGCTAGTCCGCTGAGGTACTCCTGATATATACTGTTCTGCCAAGGTGGCTAAAGTAAACAGGGTTCACCCTAGTTAATATTGCAAGATTACCGACCGAAGTTTACAGATAACTCTGTGTTAATTTAGGTGTCATCTGCCTGTCCAGCCTCCATGTTCTTTTTCTAAACGTAAAAGAATTTAAACAGAAAATATTAAATCTTTATGACCTGTATTATATCTGAACATCAGAGCACTACATTTAGACCTTGATCTGGGCACAGGCCTCTTTACATGTTGAGCCATGTTTCTGGAAGAGTTTCATCGACCTGACATCTGATAATCCCTCCCACCACTGCAAACTTTATACATTTGATAGATTCTTTTAGGCCAGTTTTGGATCCCTAAGCCTTGCCTTAAATTAGCACATCTGCACAAATTCACAGCACCTCTGCATTAGAAGATGCCCTCATTCAGAATCATCCTAGAGCTGCAGTCCTGACATGTAATCCCATTCCTAAACAATGTCATGTCTGCCTACTTCAGCAACACGCTCATACTGCTTTATACTCCTGTTACCATGGAGAAACAAAACAGCTAACAGCTTTGAGGCGCATCAAAAGCTTACTTACTTACCCTAAAGCATTCAAGCCTGCATAGAAAGGCACAAGAATTCCCTTCTGCCCCCAATAACACCACCAACCTCAGAATTTACTTTTTTTGAAGTTACTAAGGCTACCTCCTTATGAAACCACTTAGAAGGCTGAACATTTTTTTTTTTTAAAGGAGACTAATTCATACTATAGTAGTAATGGTACTTACTATCTAACCACACGCTTAATTACACTACCAAACAAGTGTAGCAAGGCTGTGTTTTTGGACTACAGTTATGTTACCTATTATTATAGAAGTGAGAAATCCCAGATGATTTTCAGATGTCAGGTGATTCAACTGTGGTAAGAACAACACTTCTTAAAAAGCTAAATACATAAAATGCACACATAACTGAAATAGATATGTCATGTTAATGACTACCTCTCAGTGTAAAAAAAAAACCAACAAACCAACAAACCACCAACATAAAAAACCCTTATTTAAGTTAAATACGTATTTCTTACATTTGCCTGCAGGGAAAAAACTCTCTAAGCTAGCTCCCTCGTTCTCTTTGAGTCAGGAGTTTGTCTCTTCCCTAATCACATTTCAAGGGGAAAAATAAGTTAAGGGGATATGCTCTCCTCATTGCTGTACCCTCTATTAATTCAGATAGTAGATCCTTCAACTCAGCTTTTCTTAGATCATGTGGATAGATACCAGCCATATCAAAAATGGGTGTCCATTAATGTGAATTTCTGAAAGCACTTTAGATTTAATTTGCAAAGCTGCTGCTTGTATGATACTGACGGCCAAATGAAAAACAAATCATCATCACCGACTACCACAAGTACTCTTCCTCCTCCATTAAAATCACCTTTTCTTTGGTCTCAGAAAAATATATTACAAAGTCTTCCTTTCCATTTAAATGGGAAGTGACATCTGCCCATACATAACAGATGCAATTCTATGCACTTTATCCATCATATAACATTCTTGTCCTAACTGTGTTACTTTCAAACTTAAGAGGAAGTTTTTCTCTCCAAACCACTCTCCCCTCTCAGAAGTAATTTGGGATCCTCCCTCTGGGACTTCGCCTTTCAACAGATCAGTTACTCTGGTTTCCTTCACTTTTGTTTGTGCTCCTTTAGACTTTAATTAGTCACTCTCCTCACCCCTAATGTTCTTTCCATTACTGACCCTTAATCCTTGCACATCCCTCTCCTCTTCCTGTTTGCCAAGAGCAGTGACAAAAAAAAAAAAGAAAAAAAGCAAGCTTTCAGGAGGGGACTGGATCGTTTTGGGAGTCCCATCCCACCTGGGCTTTGAACCTTTTCTGAACATTTTTGTACACCTTCAGTGTTGCAGAAGGACCTAGGCACTTATCTTTTCCTAGTTCTGCTCTCTTACAGCCTTGCCTGTCCTCACACTTTACCCTATGTCTGACCATCACAATGTTCTCCTGGTCTCTTCTCTATGTCCTTAGCCCACCTACCCTTAATTAATATTGCCTTCACAGTTCCACATTCAACACACCAGTATTTTAAAAAGAAAATCTCATACTTGAAATATTTTGCTGGCCTTTTATGATAGCAGGCAGCATGTGGAGAGTCTTTTTCTTTCACCCTTTTCACCTCTGCTCATGAAATCCTCACTAATCATTATTAGAGCCAGCCAGAAAATTTCAGACATTTTTAAAGTGCTAATTTGTCACAAGTGACATGACACTTGGGGTCAGTTCTGATTATTTCTTAGCCCAAAGAACCCCCTTATCTATATATCTCTATAGGTAGGCTCTGCCTGTAGAGACTTTTTTTTTTTTGAGAAATACTACTACACTTGCCCCGCACTTCTCCCTTTCCCTGACATGCACTGCTGCTCACTATCAGAGTCAGGATGCTGAACTAGATTGACCTTGCCATGTACTGTCTATAATCTCTCCATGATATTTTAATATCAAATGAGGTTCAATTCATCTCAGAAACGCAGGCGGTCATTTGCCGTAATAAGGCCTATTATTTGCACAGGAACTAGCTCCGTTAGGTCCTAAGGATGGTTTCGGACCCAAGGACAGTTAGCGCCTGATTACAAGGGGAGCTAACAGTGTTCAAGGGACTGGAATTCCAGTTTCTGGCACTGGTTTGGTTAGCCAGCTCCTCCTCAGTAGCATCTTTCTCTCATTACACTTCTGCATGGCATTCCCCTTTCTGCCACAGCACCCTTTGGGCCTCCAGGTGGGTTGTCAGTCAAGGGTCAGTACAGAAGTCCTTTATAAGATCCTAATGCTATTTTGTTTTTCCTGTGCTAGATGAAGATGAAGTACTTCAGCCGTCCCACCAAACAGAAGGAAGGGCTGCAAAGCTACACTGGGATGCTACAAATCAGCCACAACCCGTGTTTGTCAGCCTTTAAAGGGCGAGTACCCACTGACCCCATAGTGACAAGAATCTCCTTTTCCCCATTTTCCAGAACTAGCTTTTCTTCCTTAAAAAAGCCAAAACCCAAACCCATTCAGAGCATTCAAAAGACTCAGCTTCCAAGCCTGGCCTTGGAAAAAAGGCTGCATTTTCCAACATTAAAACCAAGATTCATTTTGGCTTTATTCAGAATCATTCAGAAGTTTACCAACCACACACTTATCCGGTGTTACATATGAAGTTGTTCATAAGAAGATATGCAGTTCTGGAAATCAGATATCTGCAGTTTCTTGAGATTTTTTTTCTCGTAACCTGCCACATACATGCATTTACTAGGGTGGAGCTGTGAAGTCTGGAAAATTAAATAGAGTAAACCCCTCTGAATAGTGGTCAGTCTGTAAAAGAAGAGGTGGCATTGTAAATCAACTTCCAAAAAATACTGTTTTCCTGTGAGGAGACAATGCAAAACAACCATTTCAAGAGAGTATCAATTAATGTCTCTAAGGGACTATTAAGACAAGAACAGATAGGTTTTAAAGTGGAGTGTCAGCTCCAGTATACCTTTCTGCCCACACACAAAAAAACTTGCGGTCGATATAGGTAACTAAACCTAATTGCTCTCAGCAGAAAAATGCAAGAAGGGGTGGCAGGACAATTCACAACTGCCAGCCAGCAGACCAGCTCTTGCCTAATGCAACTTTTCTGTTCAGCCTGGCCAAAATTCCCACAACTCTGAAACCCAAATAAAAAACCTAAAGTAACCCAAACAACCCCTGCCCTGCCTCACCACACACACATACTCCTTAATGTCCGGATGGCCACCTTCTTGGGTTGCCTTTCCCTCCTGTTCTGATGCTCTGCACCCTTTATAGTACACACAGTATACTCCTGACATCATTTTACTCTTTAAGCCTCTTTAATACACCTTTCTCCATCTCTTCTTGAGATGCTTTGGTCAAAAAAGGGAAGCAGCCACACACCTTCTGTGGAACCAGTGCTGCCAGCTCTTGGGCCATCTCTGTCTCCAGTCCTCAGTTCAAAAAGAATGGCTTCTGCATGTTGGGAAAGCCTTGCTAAACAAAACCACATAACCCCTCTAAAACTTAAAAGACTATTTTATGCTAACAAAAGGTACTGCCATGGTCCAACCGCATACCTTAAATTTGTGATGGGCAAAGCTGAGTTAGCAAACTGGTTTTGAATATTCATTAACCCATGTTAACATGCTTTCAAGATGGCCATTTTTGTAATGAGAGCATGCCACAAAGCTGAAGCCCAGAGCATTCGCAAATGTAATACCCCAGCAATAGGGTAATTGGGTTTTCCTTCCTGAAGCTGTTGGCTTATTTAAGTTGTACAGCCTGAGGAGAACCACGTGCAGACAGAGGCAATACATCAAAAATTTCCCCAGCACTACTTTCTACATAGGAAACAGGTCTATACATTATAAACAAAGGGGAAAAAAAAAGAAAAAAAAAAAGCTCTGGATGCCAGGTGGCCTTCCCAGTCTAGGCACTGCGGGCAATCCTGCAAGGCTGTTGCTACAAAATCCTGAGGTCTGGCTAAGGTAGCTTCAGGAGACACCAAAGCATCAGAAAGTAACTTGGAAAGTGCAAAATTGCTTTTCCCCACAGTCTTGGCCTCCAATTTCTTTACTCTTACCTTTGGAAGCAGCATCCCAAAGACTAGCTACTTTTCTGTTAGGCCCCAGAAAAAGTCCACCCAGAACAGAAAAGGAAAACTCCTCCACACAGTCAGCGAGAGGAGGAAACTGAGCCTTTTCCTTTCTGCCCTCTCGCCTCCCATCACACATGCACGGGCTCAGAAAGCCACACAAAACTTAACTATGCACTAGCAAACCACACAGCACAAGCACTGGTGACGCTTCAGACTACACACTATACCATCTTTAAATCAAGAAATACAGAAAAGCAGGATAAAACAATGAATTCAGAGGTTTGGTTAGTTGGTTTTGGTGGCTTTTTTTTTTTTTTTTAGGAAACTGTATTTTATCCAAATAAGTTTACCTCACTGTAGAATGCTCCCTGGAAAGAAAGCCGTTTTGTCAAAGACTGCTCTTTAACCCACTGTGCTGGAACAAATCTGCTCAGCCTTGCATTTTCAGGATGAGGAAAACCAGCATCATTTCATACGACAGATGTAACAGCAACAGAAACTCTTTAGGCAGCACAATAAACTGCTAGCAAACAGCTACAGGTATTTTCCTAGGAAAGCATCCAAAATCTCAGCAAGCCCCCTGCTGACTCTCAGAGAACAATTATTTAACAATAAGCATCAGAAAAAAAGCACTGTCACTTAACCTTGCTGTTCCACATCCATAGTCTAAGGACACCCCCAGGAGTGAACTCTTGCCAGAAGGCAGGCAGTCCTTCCAGCAGGTATTATAAACCACAACCAGGTGTCCCATCAGGTCATTCTGCCTTAAAGGTACAGTGCCAGCAAAAGGGGGGGTGGGGTGGGTGGGGAGTAAAAAGATTTTTTTTTTTTTTAAGGGCTTTCTGCTGTAAGGTAGCTAACCCAAGCGTTAACAAGCTTCTAAACTATCCAGCTAAAATTTTCTGATAGCTAACATAAAGCACACCATCCTTTTAAATAACATCAGGCTAACATGTTTTGTGCAGCACCCTGATTTATCAGTATTTGCAATCCAAGGCTCTCATCCTGTATCTTTTCCTATGTCCTGGAACTCCTGTGCCTCTGCTGACTTCTTTACAGGGTCAGGGCCTCAAAGAGATTCTGGAATTTATGAGCTCCTTTTCATACAAAAGAAAACAGAACGCCTGGCAGCTTCTCTATGAGAAGAGACATCTGCACTTGCTTCTCCTGCTCCCTCCTGTTCCATACACCAGCGAAGTAAGAGATGCCCAACAGCAAAAATTAAAACAAGTAAGAAGCAAGGTGAGTACAGCATGCGAGTCACAACAAGGACCTGTTTTAACAATCCTATTATCATATACAGGACAGTGTTTCTGAAATAAAATAAAAGCTGGTCACTGAGTGACAACAGTGTGCTTGTCTATCATTTACAAACTCAAGAACTTAGAGTATTGTGAAAAAAAAAAAAAAGAAAAAAGACATGCACTCTAAGTGCAAATCCCATACTTTCAAAACAGAGATTGTCCACAATATCTAGAAAGGGTTTTTTATCGCCAGTTTATTCCACATGGGAAAGGCTCAGATACTCTAGTTATGGATAGCACTGTGAAATTCTAATATACTGACACACGAAAGGCAATTAAAAGTAAAACAAGAAAACAAAAAATCCCAACACAAAGCTCTTGAAAAAGAAGCAATTACATGAGAAAATAATGTTATAGCTGACCAGCTTTAAATGAAATAAATACACATAAAATAATGTTCTAACTGAGCAGCTTTAAAGGAAATGAATGCAGAGCATTCAGATAGCAAATCTTTAGATGAATGCTTAAACCCAGCTTTTTTCCTTCATCCTCTGTTTCTTCTCTGAAGCTGGTCTCATCACAAAAGCCAAAATTTTTTTTAACTCCATAGTAACTAACTCTAGCAAACCATGTCCAAGTTCTTAGGCTTGACAATATGAGAGTTTGTACCTAATGCCATGCTTTAGCAACCAGCAATAAATCAGAAGCAATCTTTAGGTCCACTGTTTATTTGAAGCACCCTTATTATGAGGGAATATTTCTGGTAATATTTCCTTTTGTTCCTTCATACTTCTCACTTACTGGTTTATAGCTTCCCCTGTATTCTGTCCCCTATTTGTACGTATTTCAGATGCTTTCATATACTTGAAATACCTCATCATAATGATGCAGAACTTCACTTTGCTGTAACATTGAAATGTCTGGCTGGAACATGACCTGCACTGGCAGTGGATCACAGCTTGCTGCAGCCCACATGAAATGAGTTGAAGATCTCCGTCTGCTTCCAAGTGAACAAGGGCTGCTTTGGAGAACGCTACCCCGGATAACCCCCAAACTGACAGCCTGGGAGGGAAGTGAATGGAGATGGGTGCTGAGTCACTTTGCTTTCATTGCTGTGAACAGGTAACAAATCCACAGAAGCCAATTTGGATGCTCAGCAGCAAAACCTGTATAAGGGTGAAAATACTCCTCCTTCTCTCATGCCTTCCTCCTCCTCCCCCCCCCCCATGTAAACAAGTTACTGGTGTGATGGAGACCACATTGGAAACTTGAGCCAGGGACAGAGCACTTCCCTTTGCAAGACAGCTAAATGAAATCCTTCAGGAGCCAAGGGCTGGTGTGCAGTCATCACTCATGGCTAGCAAGGCAGCACCTTGGACCCAATCCGCCAGGGAACAAGCACCTGGACCCAAAGAGACCTCTGTGGCAAGGCTGGAAAAAGTCTGCAGCCTGATGCATTAAAAAGAAAGAATTTGTTTGGGACAAGAGCTATGGCCTTGCAGGGAGGCTGTGGTTGCAGGCAGAGGGCAGGAGGAAGGAGCGTGAAGGGCAGGAGATGGAGCAGCCCACCCTGCGCGGGCTGGTGGAGCGGTGAGACGCCTGCCTGAAGGAAGGTGGGCTGTCAGCAGCCCCATGCTGGGATGCTGCAGGGGGCTTTCCTGGGGGATATCCAGAGCAGGTTTGAATAAAGCAAAGTTTGAAGAAACACTGACTAAATACGAGTGGTAAACGCTGTGCTCTTCCACAGTGTGTTCTCGATTTTCAGCAGTTTTGTTGCAATTTGAAGTTTACTTTGCTTCTTTGGTCAGGTTTATTAAACTAATTTATTATTGCTTCTCATGGAATTGCTTCAGAGATTCTGTTAATTCTAGAGAATAACACAAATGTGAAAACTCCTTAGAACTAAGAAAAGAAAATTTGTGAAACACAGTATTTCAGTTAGCAATAAAGTTGCTTGTTGCAAGGCATCAAGATCTTTTAAAATCCTAACAGCCTATATTTTAAAATAAAAGCATTTAAAAGTGGGTAACAGTATGTTAATTTCTCCCTTTCTGCCCTTTAGGCACATTTAGAACCACATTTGTAAAGATAAAGGAGAAGTATTTTTTTTCAGTACTTTTAACAGTCTGATGTTTTATCTGAATTGGAAATTACATTTGATTTCTGCCTTCTTTTTTTCCCTAGTCTCTACTGTGGCTGCATCTGCTGCAACTGGGGGTGTAAGAGAGGGAGAAGCGTGATTTACACTGGTGGAGCTTACTGCTGAACTCGCTGCTGTTACTTGTGTGAGGTAAAGCTAAGCATACATATATGCCTCATGATTGGGATTGAATATGAGTACGTGCCTCAAGACTGGGATTTTTCCGTAGGTCATTTAGATCTGATGATATTTTGGATCACTAGATCCTCCTCTCTTTTCATTTTTTTTTTCAAAACTTAAAGTTCCTTCGTATATCATTCTGGCAAATGCAATTTTTTTAGCTCATTATCTACATCAAGGGTTTTTTCATCCTTTTGTTTTCTGATGCTTCTGTTTCAAGCATTTGATTGTGTTTCCTCACTTCTTCATTTTTGTTCTGTTCTGAAATCCTCTCATTTAGGTTTCATTCTAATTCTTGTTCTAACACTAATACCTCACAGATCTTTTCTCTTCCCAGTGCATATTACCTCTCTTTCTCAGTAGATAACACATATGCTCTCTCTTCCCACCCTCCAGATATTAGCACTTTTATTCTTGATTTCAAGTGACAATATAAGGGATTAATTCCATGCCATTATTTGTGATCGCAAAGTTGACAAAAAAGAGCACTTACAAGCTAGGTTTGTCTGTGAAACCTTATGCGTAATACAAAATCAATTCTTATCTGCTGCACTCCACCAGGCTATTAAAGGATGTTGGGAGGATGGTGAAAAGAATTCAGTGATGGCTCTCTTAAAAGTAGGAGACATCTTCTCAACATCGACCACTGGGTTGCTGCTAATGGCACTGGCTCCTTCATAACCAACCACACCTTATGCAGATCCAAATGCCAGGCCTGGAGCCTTGAGTGATGTGTGACTTCATGGAGCTTTTTTTCTTTCCCCCTGTGTAACTCTGATACTACCAAAGAGTATCCCTACTGAGAAAGAGAGATGGGTATTTACTTCTTTCAAAACCTCAAAGCAGAGATTCTTCTCTCTGTTTCTCACTTCTCAAATCTATAGGGAAGCTGGTAGCTCTAGGCTGATAACTTCATGCATTCATATTTTATGGCAATGAATATAGGTTGGAAAGTGATAAACACAGAGCTCTGAAAGTCAGTTTGTTCCTTCTACTATTGAAGCAAAGTAATCCCACAAAGACAGAAAACCTCTTTTAGTCCTTTCTAGGACTGTGTCATATTTACTGAGGAGGCCTTCAGTCACTCTGGAAACTAGAGTTCTGAAAATATGCTGAAAATTTTGGCTGCTAGAGTTGTTTAGGAGAACAAGAGATTCTTAGACTTCTGAAATTTTAGATCAGAAGAATCACATGTATCTCCATGGCTACCAGATCAGTTCATGAGCATCCTGGCAGATTTCTGGTAGCCATTTTGGAATGTTTAATAGATAAATTGCTTAGTGAAAAGACTACTGTAGCCACGCGGGCTTGTTGGTGAGGCCAAGGCTGTATATATTTGACCATCAGTCAGAAGGGAGGACATGTTACTGCACCACATTGCTATTTGACCTTGTTAAACTTGCTGGTGTCAGGGCTAGAGATAACACAGCGGCCCACTTAGCATCTTGGGATCTGGTTATTATGGGCCTGTCTACATTGCTGTGAATTCTGGACTTCTGGCATGCAAATATTTCACTATGGGAAGGGAAGAAGTGGTGGTGCCACTGAAGGGAAGGCTTCAGGGATGTATCTGCTTCTAGGAGCATCTTTGGATGTGTAGAGAGGCACACAGGACGCAAAAGGAGAACCTTTTCAAAAGGCTCAGTACTTGGGTATGCCATCTGCCCTAGCTCCCACATTCTTCCCACATGTATCCCTTCTTGCTAGATGCTCTACATTTTCTTATTCTATGTTTTCTTGTTTCTACAAATTAACCTCAGCTTCACTTCTTTAATACTAAATTTTAGTTCTCTCTTCAGTCATGTATCTTCAGCACATCTTGGATGTGCCACACTACACCTAAGAGACAAACTGCTTGCAAAGGGGATGGGGAGAGAGGTACAAAATACTCTGTACTATCTTAAAGGTATCCTAAAACATACATCACTAACACTCAGCCCACATGCTATAGATATATCATACAATACCACTTTTCAGGTAAGGCATTCTGAGCTTTTGCAGGTTTGTTCTTAATCCTGTAAACAACTACAGATGGAAAATCACTTACATGAGTTAGTGTTTGAAAAATGAGGGTTAAAAGACAGATTCTGTCTAGTTTAACTACAGTGGCTTAAGATCTTACTGTCCCAGCAGCTGCACTGCTTGTGAAGTGACAGAATGAGATGTGTGATCACTCCCTGGGTCACAGTTTTGTTTATCAATTTAAAGTATTAAAAATGCTGTGCTGTGTTGAACAGCCAGGGTGAGGTGAAAGTAGGTGGAAGGAGATGAACCGGGGCACCCACACCCGTTGCTATCCGACTCTTCTGTTACAGAGGGGGAGATGCCAGCTGGCAGTGGAAGGGAAGGTCACCAAGAGACAACAGCATTGCCTCAAATCACTGCAGCAAGGTTTGGTCTTCAGGCTTCCAAATCTTGTGGTTTAGTTTAAAAACTACCCTCCCCCTTGGTCTCTGTGTTTGGTTGGGTTAATCTAAACTGACAGCGACTATAGCTTTCAAGGTGGTGATGATTTATATAGCAATGCCAATAAATACTGTTGTATCATGAAAGTATATATAAAACTGATAAAAGATGAGTTCTGTTTTAATGATATTCTTATAAGCAATTATAAGAAAATCACTTATTTCACACTGTAAGTGATATCACTTTTAGGTTTATTTACATAGTTATCCAATTCTTCATGATAAAACACGGTGACAGTGACATAGAACTGGGAAGAGGTTATCTGTCTAGGGTATACTGATCCTCAGTTTCAGATAGATTATTAAACTTGTATTTCCACTTTGTAAAGTTCAGGAAGCAGCTGAAGACTTATACATATATTATGTACTCCATTGTCATTGTCCTGCATATTTTTAGCCATAACTTCCTTAAGCGAGCAGGTAATTGATTGCAGCTTCCGTGATGTTGCAAATCCTTACATGTTGGAGTAATCTTACACACTGATCTGTGTATGATTAGTGTGTCTGATCAGCAGCTGTGGCTTAAGCAGTTGTTGCTCCCTACATTATGCTGTGCGAGCATTTATGCGGCTATTCAGCAAATGAGAACTCATCTCACGGAGAAATAACCCATTAGTACTTTGTTGCCTATTTGCTTTTCCTGGGTTATTTTTCAGGTTGTCATTTCCCTGGTGAGGTTCATTGCGCAGCTTCATGAATGCTTAAGTAACACAGCTCTGGATGTCCAACCCTAAGACAATTTAAATGGCTTTATCAGGATATTCAAGTGCCTTTTGCTGTGAGGTCTCCTGTAGCTGCATTGATCTACAGAACCTACTAGAATCAGTTTAGCATGCTGCAGTTTTCCCCGCTCCTTAGGGCTCTGCATGTGATAACTGCTTGTCTTTCTGTCCCACAAGGCTAATGTCCTTATCATGTCTTCCCGTGCAAACACCCTAGGTACCAACTAGCCGTTTCACTCCAATAGTGCAAATAATGTAAGATAATAAAGCTAAATATGCTTGAAAATCATGGCCACTGCGCTCTGTTGAAGGGATGCAACTTCTGTTTCAGAGCTGAAAAAGAGATGGTATGTCCAAACCCAGTCTTTTAATTTTTTTTCCAGCTCTGTCAGCTGGTCTAATAAATTATGATGCTTCTCTTTTCGAGCCCTACTTTTGCTTCCTCCATGGGCCTCCACATGAACACAGCATGACTGCAAGCTAGTTCAGGATGGCAGGCATCTGAATTGGGAGAAGGCAAGCCAGCGATGGACCAAAAACCCCTTCCCACCCACCGATGGAGGAGTGTGCTGAGAGTCTCAGGCTGCTCCTTAGTGTCAGGCTTGCATTTCCTTAGCCCCAGTCAGTTGTTCTTATGCTGTCCCTTCTGCCGCGCTAGCCCAGCTCACAACCTGGCAACCACAACAACAAAAACCCAGCATTTTTTAGTTGAATCAGTTTCCTACTCAGATCCTTCATGGCTGTGCTCTGGGGAATGGCGGAGAAGATTCTACAAAAACAGGTGATACCTCTGCTTGCCCTGGCACAGTGCCACTGAAAACTTGATCGATCCAAAGTATTTGTTACCTCTCTTAGTCTGAGTTAGTGTGTCTAAATGGCTCAGTAGACAAACGCTTCCTATTTCTAGATTTATGACTTATCTAAGTAGTTACACTGGCAAAATTTACAAGTGGAGGAGCAGTTCTGATGGCTTATTTTGCCTGTTCCCTAGAATAAAGAATACAGCAAAATGTCAACTCATCCTAGTAAAATTGGCTGAACTTCAGCTTTTGACAATGTAGCAGTCTATTGTGGTATGAATATTTTACATTCATAGCCAACACGCAAAGTCTCTGAGCATGGATTAGATTTTCATTAATACAGTTCTCTATCTTCTGGCCACAGTGCATCAAAGTCCCCTACCCCTCACGAGGGAATCAAACAGGAGTTAAATTTCTTATTCTACAGGTGCAGCAAATATTCCTGAGACATGTCTTAGTTCTGTTGCTTCCCCCTCCCTTCCCCCCCTTAGTAGATTTTTATTTCAAAGCAACTTTAATTTTACAATATTAAGTCTATATAGGAAAGTTTACAAAACATACTCTGTACAGTATCTCTAGTTAGATCAGAGTTAATTTTATTTAAATATGGAAATGAATTTAATCTCTGCAAAGTTAAAGCTTATATTTAAGTAAGAAGAAAATGTCACGAACCTGGAAAAGCAAGCTAGCCATGCAATTAGCTCTTTGAATAAAAAACCACCGAGATGAATGAGAATTTAAGTGATGCTATAATGCTAGTCTTAATTCTGTGCCATTTGTGTCAGTGGAGATGAATAAATTGTGAATCACATTAAGATCAGTCCCACAGACCTTAACCTTATTTGCACTAAAATTCTGAAGTTAACATGAGCAGGTAGCGGGCAGACTTGTAAAGTGAAATCCTGAACACATTAAGTTAATGGGACTTGTTAAAGAATATGATTTTCTCCCTTACTGTCCTACTGTAGATTTAAAAGAATAATGCTACATAAATTCTCCAAAAATTATCTTCACAAGCAGATGGTCTAGAATTTTTTTTTAATAAATGAAACCTTGCATTCTGAAGAAAACAGAAAATTCTTAAGTGCTTAAATTACTGGGTTTTCTTATACCCAGATTCATTTAGCTTTTGATTATTACTAACCTACTGAGTACAGCAACATTTCCATGCCCAAATAATCTTGACAGATGCTCTAAAAAGAAAGTAGTTCTGCTACTCATACGCTAGGATTTTCCTAAGTATTAAAAAGTACTATATCATGCCTCATGTAAACTGATTAAGTGCCATATATGATCATTCAGATGTATAACCTTAGTTCCTCCTCTCATTCCAAAGCTAACTACTCCTGTGTCACAGCTGACGGCTTTGTAAAATATACTCTGGGCCAATTTACTCATGCTATGGCCTTTATACACTTAAATTGCACGTTATCATATAACAAACAAATGGAATAAGAGCTTTTTTTGAAGGTTAGCTTCACGATATTGGTAACATAAGCATAATTCCAGTGTTCAACATTCCCATTCAATTGTGATTGTCCAAATGTCAGTCTGAAACCTATGATTTTGTGTTTTTCTCATATAGCTCTATTTTTATACAGCTTCTAGTTAACTACATTATTAGAGGGCCTCCCTTAAATATTAAACAACGATCAAAGAGTCTTTCTCTTTTTTTAAGAACACCAAAAAAAGCCTTCTGAGTTGTATCAAAGGCCCATCTCTTTAAGTATCCTTTCTTTTCATGGGGCCTAAAGCAGGTGCTCAATGGGGAACCAGGCAAATGGATATCTGGGATACTCTCTCCCTCAGCCTCCTGCAGATGGTTCGTGATCCGAGGATCACAAGGTTAATATGTTTGTGTTCCTGAGCTAAGGGCGTTAAAGAGTATTTCCGTATATTCAGTGCCACTCATGGGGTTTTCTTCTTCTCTTCTTCTCTTCTGAAGTACATAAATTTAGTGATGTGATGGTGTGTTATTTGGGGATTTTTTTGGGCATGTTATTGAAAACATGTGCAAAGAACTTTTTCAAAAGAAACAGAGAAGGGAAGAATGGAGTTTGCATTCACGTTGCCAACGTCACTGCTTTTGTCTCTTGCAGGAGCAGTTTCGCTGATGATGTCTTGCTGCTTCAGAAGTCACTCAGTTCTCAATTTCAAGCTGCTGGCTGACACCTTCTAGGCTCTAGAGAAATACAGGTGACTTGGATATGAAAACCAAGGTCTTCATTCAAGGAAGCAGGCTTTCTTTACCAGTACGGGGCCCTTGAACTTGGCTCGGTGTTCAGTGGTGAGCCCCTGCTGCCTGCGGAGCACGGGGAGAAGTACTCATGGCAACCCGTGTTGCTAGGCAGATGGATGATCGTGTTTTGTTCCTGCCACCGTGTTCTCGGGGATCCTGGCTTCACTTCTAGATATAATTAATGGTAATAAAGTCTGAAGGTTAAAATATGTGGATCTCTAGGGCCATTTCTGTGGCTGGGTAGGATGGGGAACAGTATCCTGCACTTGCATATAAAAGCAAGAGATTTTTTTTCTGCTGCAGTTCTTCAGGCATAGTCCCAGAGGCCGAGCACTGCCAGTAGCTCCTTGACATTGAGCAATATTGCTGAGGAAAAGAAATGCTTCCTTTTTCCTAGTAACTAATTTTTAATGCATGTTCAGTCACTTTTCCTCAAATGCAGCTTTGCTGAGGCTGGACAGGAGCAGCTAAAGATCTGTAGGATCACAGCTGTATACGAGCAGCAGGAGATAATTTGCCAGGACAGTTCCAAAGCCATCCCATGAACTCAGAAGGATTTGAGATGCTGCTATTATAAGAAGCCTTCAAACCTGTTTTTTTCCCTTCCTTCCTTCTGAGTTTTGCTTACAGACGCAGCCAGCCACTGAGCCTTCTCCCTGCAAAAGAACATCTCACTCATCCTGCCTTCCTCCCTGTTTCTCCCTCACTTCTAATTGCATGGTCCAACTTCCTGGCTGTGCTGATTCAGATGCTTGTCAGACCCTTTACTGAATTTCTTAATATGGCAGAAAACTATTCACTTTTTAATGGATTGGTTTTCTACTACTTCAGTGACTCATATCTGCTCTCAATGAGTGGCAAAGCCAGCGCAAGGTAGAAGGAGGATGTGCAGGCAGCAGTAGAGAAGGAAGAGCAGGACCTGAAGGAAAAGCTGGATCCTCCCCTTCTGGCATCGGTGAACTCCAGGAATTGTAACCTGACATTTTATTTAAGAGATCAGATTTGGGGCTTCTAGATTTATTACCTGTATGAAAAATAATGGAACTTCCTTGCCAATTTATGTGCTTTTTGCTGTTCTGTAGGTCATAGCAGGAAGACTTTTATTTTCCAAAAAGAAATCAAAATGATGACAGATAAGGTTAATATGAAAATAGCAGCAGCCTGGAAGAGGTCACTGGTAGAGAAAGGAATGGTGGGCATGCCTATTTGTCTGTCTCTACCCACTCTGTTAAGCTTCTCTTCATCTGGTCCAAGCACAGGATCAAAGCCTGCAGTAACAAAGAGAACAAGCTAGAAGAGAAGCTGTCTTCCCTCCCACACATCAAGGAATGAGGTAGCTGCTCTCAGTGTAATTTACCCAAAATCTGAAGGGAAAGATACAGCACAGGCAAGACAGGATGGAATCTTTTTCTCATTTTATCTGGTTGCTGTGCATCATTTGCGTGAGCAGATAATGTTTAGATAATGCTCTGTTTTGAAGAAGCTGTTTCTGAGTCACTCAGATCAGCTGCTTATCGGAGAGGAAGAGTGGAATGAAGATGCCAAATGCACTTGGGTCATTCATGTTTTACTGAGGAAAAAGGGTACTGCGACGTGGAAACACTCCCCGAGTAGTAGGGCTGTACTATTTAGCTACAGAGCAGTTGTAGGTAGACTCCTGTCACAGAATCGTAGCTATCCATTCACTCCCTCTGTGAAGGACAAATGAATACTCTGCTTTGTGCCTTCAGTTATACGGTCCCCAGGGACCCACAGAGAGAGTTAGTTCTACAGTTGAAGGTCTTCACCAAGCGTTCAGGGTAAAGATGTGTGCAAACACTGCAATCCCGGAGCCGTGGGGGGACACACAGCTTTGTAGGATGTTATTATACCTCCTTGAACTGCTTCATCTTTTACATCACTTCTCCTATTTTAGAGCTGGTTTTTATTGCTGAACAAAATCTCTGAACATATGCATGGAAAATATACAAAATGTGTGCTAGGACCCTGATAGCTGAGAGGAACGTATGTGATGAAATTAGGTGCAGAGGCAAGGGTACCTTACGTCTATTAGAGTCTTCAGTAGATTCAGGCTTTATATCAACAATGCTGGTTTCTTCCATATTTTCCCTGAGATATTTCCTGACATTTTAAAAATGAAAAATTACAAGTTTAAAAGGGTATGTTCTCTTCAGAGGAGCGCTTTAAAGATCTTGCATGCAGCAGCTGATATTTCAAGCTGTTGAATTAGTAGTTCTGGGTTTCCTTTTGTACTTGTCTGTGCCAAAATGTGATTAGTTGTTTCAGCCCACTCATACATACCCTTGGTTTGAGATGTCTGTGCTTTAAGTTAGAAGGGAAACAGTCATGTGGTTCAGGTCCAATATTTGATCTGCATTATAATTGTTAACATTTTTTTCCTGCATAGATTTTTCAGGATATGTTGCCAGGAAATGTTAAAGCAGTGAGTTCTCATTTTGAAGTGCTTTCTCATTCCATATTTTGTTCTGCTCCTGGAGACAGGCAAGACACCAAAGCCCTGTGTGTCAGGAATTAGGGAAAGCAGGGGAAACAGGTGCTGACACTTGGCTGCAAGCTGTTGAAAGCAAAAGGAAACTCCAGGCTGGAGCAGAAGATGCAAATGAAGCACTTTACAGTAATTGTCCTGAGTGGAATCTCAGAACAGCCAGGACAGTGCAAAATAGCGTTTGCTGAAGTAAATCACGAAAGATCCTCCAGCTAGGCTAAAGGTATCAAACTTAACAAGTACAAACATCCAGGCTTTGACCGATACTTTTATATACTCATAACAATGCTCTCCCCAAGGAGCTATTGCAGCAGCTCGTGAGGGCTGGAGTCAGCTGCTACAAGGGGATGTAGACATTGTGGCATACACAAAGTGGCATAGCCGTTTCGTACTTCAGAATTTCCCCTTTCTTGATCGACTTCTACACACTGCTTTTGTTACTGTCCCTCTTCAAGGAAAAAGACAGGCATGTGTCACATAGGAAAGGGTGGTGAGGAAAGCCAGACGCCACCCCGGGTGAAATTGCTGGGAAAATGTTAAAGTGGCCTGAGTGGAGCTACTGTCTTACTGCGTCACGTTTGCAGTGACTCGCTTCAACTGAAAGGCTGCTGTAAAAATGCAAGAATCTGAATAAATTTTCACAATAGGCAATATTTGTATCTATTTTAAAGCTGAATGTTGTTCATATTTTGGGTTTGAATTTGGCGTGAAAACCTGAATGTCTACAACAGGATTTTTAAAAGCTTTTATTAGGGAAACGTGGTAAACACTTTGAATTAGCATTTGTAGAAGAGCTGTAAATGTCCTATGATGAATCAGGTGCTCTGGAAAATGATGTAAGAAATCTAATGCTGGGCACAATATTCAAGAACATGAAATTCCACATTTTGGGTAGGGAAGAGGTAAGAAAGCTCTGTCCTTACCAAAACAACGTATTTCTCACTTTTCTTCAGTTTCAAACACGTGGATCTGATCCACCACCATAGATCTATAAACAGGAAAGACAAAGGTCTTCTGGGGGGGCGGTGGGGGCGGTGGGTTTGAGGAAATAAGAAATGGGACCCCTGTAAGACCAAAAGGTAAGGGCCTTTCCTTGTGCTGCTCCTGCTGCTGCATCCTCTAACTTTGGCTGCCATGCTGTTTTCACCAAAACTTCTGTTACCAATTTGAGAGGAAGCAAATCTATGTGACTTCTGTCGTCCAACACGTAATCTGAAATATTTAGTTAGCTTAATAAACTCTTCAAGACTGTAGATAACCTTTTAGAGGGATCAGCTTTGTTAGAGAGCATAGTCAGCTGTTTTCCCAACAAAGTAATAGTGTGTTCTCTTGGGTATCTATTACACCCTCTTTACACTGAGCCTCATTCAATAAAACCCCACAATAAGTGGCTGAAAGGCAAGCAGCAAATGTTAAAATGTTATAAAAAAAGTGATTCTTTTAAAGCAAAGAAACCCTATTTGGGTTCAGTTTGGTTTTTGAAGTTTCAGGCTTCCATGAATACTGAGCACACTGTAACTGTTTGCTTGAGAGGTGGAGATGAGCACGCGAGGAGTCATCATCCACACGGGCTTTGCAAAAATTTAACATCTGACAAACAAACACCTGCTGTGGCGAGGACGAGGTTTTAGTTCTAGGAATTTCATAAATATTTATTTTCTATGAATATATGGTTGCATCTTGCTGGAATATTAATATTTATATTTTCTCTACTTTCACAGTTGTTTTAGAGTCAGAAGAACCAGGCATCGCAAACGTGTCTGCTAAAACACACAGCTAAATTTAAACCACAGTTTTATTTAATATCGCAAAGACAGAATATTTTAGCTGTTTCGGCATGATCGTATTTAGAATAAAATGTTCTTTCACTTTCTAAAGCTCAGATACACAGAAATCTCTGCAATTGCTGGGAAACTCTTATTTTTAAGAGAAAATACCATGCAGTGGCAGGTGGAAGGGCCTCAGCTGGGAGCGGGGCTGCAAGGGCAGCGGTATCCAGCAGTGCCCAGCAGTGCCAGTGATGCCCAGTGGTGCCCAGTGACACACAGGAGCACCCAGTGACACCCAGTGGTGCCCACTAGTGCCTAGTGATGCCCAGCGATGCCCAGTGATGCCCAGCGGTGCCCAGTAGTACCCAGTGACACCCAGAAGTGCCCAGTGACACCCGGGAGTGCCCAGTGATGCCCAGCGGTGCCCCCTTGCAGCCCAGGTGTGGGATTCAGTCATGTTTTCCATCTCTCTAGCACAGTGGCGGGGAGGCGTGGGGCCTTGGGCCGGGGCTGGGCCTCTGCACCGCGATCCAGACTCTGGGCCTGATCGGCGCCCTGGGCCTCTGCACCGGGATCCAAATCCCGACCCTGATCGGCGCCCTGGGGGCCGCGGCCGTGGCTCCGGGCCCGGTGCGGCGCAGGAGGCCGGCGCGCAGCGCCTCCGGCCCCTCTCATTCGCTCTGTACCCCAGCAGGCAGCGAAGGCGGCCGGTGAAGGCCCCCCCGGGGCGGAGGAGGGCGGCGGAGGGCGGCAGCGGCTCCAGCCCGGCCCGGCCCGGCCCGGCGGGCACCTCGGCGCTCCCGGGCAGCCGCGGCGGCGGGAGGAGAGGGCCCGGCCAGGCCCGCGTCGCCATGGCGACAGCGCAGGGCCGCTGGCATGGCGGAGCAGGCGGGGAACGGCGAGGGTAAGGCCGCGCCGGGGCCGGGGCCTGCCGCCCTGCGGGGTGTGCGGGAGGGCCGCGCCGGGCGCCAGCCGAGAGGGGCCGGGCCGGCCGCGGGCGGCGGGAGAGACTGCGGCTGGCGGGGCCCGGCTGCCGGGCGCTGGTGCCGGGTGGCACAAGGACACGCACGGAGACACAGACATATGCCTGTACTTGTGCGTGTGTATACACACGGGCGCATGTACAGGTATATTTACACACACGTAGAAATACACCCCCTGCCCCCCCAGACCTTCCAGGGTGGCCGCACTGCCGCCCCCGCCTCAGGCCTGGCCTCCCTGAGGGGCGAAGGGTGCTCCCCCGGCTCCCTGTCCCCGCCTCAGGCCTGGCCTCCCCTCAGGGCCAGGGGTGCACCCCGGGCTCCCTGTCCCCGCCTCAGGCCTGGCCTCCCTCAGGGCCAGGGGTGCACCCCGGGCTCCCTGTCCCCGCCTCAGGCCTGGCCTCCCTGAGGGGCGAGGGGTGCTCCCCGGGCTCCCTGTCCCCGCCTCAGGCCTGGCCTCCCTCAGGGCGAGGGGCTGCTCCCCTGCGCTCCCTGCCACCCGTGCCACCTGCCCGCTGCCATGTCACCCGTGGCCGGTGCCACCCGCGGGAGGTGGCCACGGGTGCTGGCAGCCGTACGGCTGTGTTACCGCCAGGCAGGCTGCCTGGGCGCGGATGGCGGCCTCCTCACGGCACAGGGTGGCTTCCAGGGCAGCAGCATCCTGGGGACAGTTGGTCATCGCCGCTTGGAGGCCTGTCTGGATGCATCGAGCTCTCGCCGCCAGGAAAAAATAATCTCTGCTGCTGATAGCACCGTGCCTTATTTTTAGAGGCAAGCATGTTCTACTTCAGGGAGTGTTGCCAGAAATTGTGTTTTACAGGCTAAAGGTAATTCCTTCTGCAGGGATATTTGGGTATGGTTTCAAGGAAAATGTCCTTTCTGTAAAACTCGCAATATTGTGGCTCCTAAAATCCATCCTTTCTGTAAGTAAACTCGTGTGTGTTGTAGTAGTTTGCAAATTCTGGATGTTGTATTTGAAATAATCTAAATAATGGATTATTTTGTACTATTTAGGAAAAATCTAACATAGTCTGTAGAAAAGTCCTGTATAAATAGTTGCTGTGGATGGTGCTGAATGAGTGATTTTGGTAGAAGTATTTCTAGCATGGACTTCACAGTACAGATATTTTACAGAAATTAAGAGGTCAGACTGATGTAGCATCAGTGAGGATTATTCTGAAAGTATAATATCTTTTATATTGTTTTTCATTTTTGTTTAGTTTTGTGAAAGCCTACTTTTTGCATCTTCCCAGTTTTGCAAATGAAGCTGAGGCACAGGGCTGGCGCTGTGATAGAGATGGTAGGATAACAGCCTAGAAGCCTGCCAGACCATCTGAGAAGAGGGAATCTGGTGTTCTGGCAGGATAATAGTAATATTGGGAAGTTCTGACTCCATATATTTTGGGCACCTGTATGTATGATACTGAGATTTTGAACCATTTTGTCAATCCATAGGCAGAAACTCTCAGAGAGGGGAAGTTGTGGGTTTTTGATTGTTTGATTAATGGCTTTTGATGTTGTTTTTGTACTTTCAAAGTGAGAATACTTTGTAAGAAGTTTAATTACTGTATTTCTGAAGACAGATTTTTTTTTTTACACTTGATGGTTTTTAACCCTGTAAAACACTGTTCTCAATAGAGTATCAGGTGTCATCCTCTAAAGAAAAGTTTCGCTGTAATCCTAAATAACCTTGACCCATAAACACCATTCCTGGCCTCACCAGACTTCCCAATGGATCATGGAAAGTGACATACTGGGCTGTGGTTTCCTATCTGTAAAATGAGGACAATAACCTGTATCACACAGACAAGGCACCTCACTCATGAGAATCATAGCATGTTATTAGGCAGACCAGTTGCTTGTTGCCCTGTAAAGGTGTCTCATTATTATAAACACAGTTGAGGTAACCTAACAGTCAGCATCTCATTAAACTGCGGAAGCAATCCCATGAGAGTTAAGTCGCTTACACCCATTTCAGAGTTGCTGTTAGACTTGCAGATAGCAGTTAGAGGGTTAATTAGGATTCCCCGATTCTCATAAATCATGCTTTCTTCTGAGGAGCATTCCACATCTATGCAAAATGCAACTTTATTATGCTTCAAACAGAACAATAAATTAGTGGTATTGTCAAATAATTAGTCTTTAGGGTATTCCTTTCAGTTCTTTGTAGAGCTGCAGTTCCACCAGCTTTCATGGTAAAGGTTTCCCTTGGGTCCTATTATTTTCAAGTTTTGTCTGCTTCAAAGTTAAATGCCCACTTAAATGATTTACAGATGTGCATGATGTACTCAAGGAAAAATGGTGAAAGGCCAAATCCTGCAACCTCTTGTACATCATGTTACTCACATGTGTATTACCCTCTAACTTATGCAAATCTTGTGAATAAAGGCTTGTATGTGCGGAAGTGTTAATGGGATCATGCCCATACTATCTGTAGTTACATGTTTTATGTATGAATTTGTATCCTACATTTGTGCTTTCAACTTTATTTAATGCTTTTTCTTTATACCCATCTGATTAAGCTAGACTCTGCTTATTCGTTCTCTTCTGTGTATTTGTTCGTATCTTCCCTCCTATTGTGTGGTTTCTTTCCCTTTTTCTGCTACTTAATTCAGTCTGTTCTTCCATTTGCTCTCAGATACTTTCTTTTTAATTTGACATAACATGTCAGATTTTCTAAGTTTTAATATCTCTGATCTCAATACTGATTTTACTAGAACCTGAAAGCAAAATGTCAGACCGGTAGTGCCTGAAGTAGAACTAGACAGAAGACAAGGCATATTTTTCTCCAGCTGGGATTTAAGACATCAGATGAAAGTACATAAAGGAGAGAACGCTCAGTGTTCCTATATCGTTATGGTAATGTTATGTAATTGATCAGTATTAGAGTTTTTCTAAGACTGTATTCTTTGTGCCAGTCAGTGCATCTTTAAAATGCAATTAATAAGTCATGAATTGTAATCCAAAAGAAAGTATATTAAATAGTCTGAGCTCCTGTTTCACCCACTTATATCCATATAACACCGAATAACTAGTTCTGGGTAAAAATGTCCTCCAGAAAGGTACCTGACTGTGGTGCAAAGACCTATGAAGATGGACACTAACCATTCTTCAATGATGGTTTTCTCTGGTATATTGATTAGTAGCTGTTCTGGGTCGTTTGAGTTACAGCTGCAATAATACATAATCAGGACCCACAGATTCTTTTCCCCACTTACTAAACAGTCATGTGGAGGTTGTTAGTGGAGATGGGAAAGAGTTTCCCCCCCAGTTTTAGTGCCTTATGTAAATACAGTAACAGTGTGTTCAATCATACATATATATATATATATGCTCTTTAACTGCCTGGCATGCTGGTGAAATCAGGGATTTACATTTGGTAAGAGCTAGCTACATATCCCATTCAACTCCTACCTTCTTGCAAAGAAGCAGAGTTACCCCTGCGTCACCTGTCCTGCCAAATCCTCCCGTGTCTGGAGGTGGAATCTGAACCTCCCTTCTCTGTGTCACCTGGCTCTGCCTGGATTCTGTACTGGAGGTACTGAAAATGTCGTGTCAGTGTGCATTCTCTTTTAATAAAGTTGGGAGTCCAAGCTTAGGCTTAGAGAGCCTAGTAGCTGCCATGAGCGCTGTAGGCAGTCGTAACCATTAATTCTGCTTGGAGCACACTTAATTAACATGAGAGTTTCAAACCTGTCACAGAAAAGCACTTAAACTGTGTATGGCTTTGGGGAATCCTGCTGAATGGGATAATATGATGCACATGATGCTTAAGCATATGAGTACATTTAAGGGTCTTGCTGTATGAGGACTTTAAAATGTATTTTTGAGAATTTCACAAATAAGCATCAGTATTTGAAAGGTACTAAAGCTCTGGATTAAACTCTCACAATAATCCTTCAGGCTAAAGTAGTCCATCAGACAAATTACCTCTAATTTAAAAAGTGGCAGTTTTTCATTTATGGGAAAAAATACAAAATTAGTACAGGTAGTTAAAAATAAGTAGCTTTCATAGGGCTCAAGTAAGCAATATTTCAGCTCTAGAAGAAAATCTGAATATATGAGATCACTTAGGAAATCAGTGTGCAGCTTTATCACAGTGGAATTTACTTACAGATGAACACTATGAATATTTTTATATCCTCTTGTTGACATTGCTGTGAGCAATTACATGAGGAGAAAAATTTATAGTTTTTATTAGACTGTAATGCAATTTAACATGCACCTTGACATCAATCTGAGTTATGTTTTAATATTCGTACTCATTTGGGAGTGAAACAAAAAATAAATTATGTCCATCTCCCATGGACAAATGCAGACTGTAGATCCAATCCTCTTGGCTATACTTTTGCAGTAAAAGTTGATCTCAGATGGATGTGGAATAGGTAATTGCAGATTGACAGGTTTCTTGTTTCCATGGTGCATAAAATGGCAGAAGTTTTTCAGTTTGGCTCTACTAGCTGACTTATTGAATAAAAAATTGGCTGGTGTGCAGAAAGGCTTTAAACTTTTTGTCTTTTAAACAATGCCAACCAGCAGATACGTGGTGCTGACAGGGAGCTTGAGAACTCCCACAAATTATCTTCCCAACAATAGTTAACATGTTATTAAGAATTTCCATGTCTACATACTAATTATTCTGAGATCTGAGGGGTTGGGTTTTTTTGTTTTTTATTTTTTTGCAGTATAGGAGTACCTTTATTTTGTGTGAACAGATATTGCTTTGTTGCTATTAGCAATAAAACGTGGCGGGCTAAAGGTTCTGTAAAGAATACGGTCTTCCAGTAACAGAGGTCTGACATGAACCTGTTGTCAAAGATGCTCAACATTTAGCCCCCAGATGAGAGGTGGCTGTGCAGACAGGGGTGCTGGTCACACCACTGCGCTGCCCTGGCCAAATCCTGCCATGAGGTCTGGCTGCCACTGCTGTTTTTCTGCCATGGGAGTATGATTGAGGTGAGGGGCAGAAGCTGAAAATAGCTCCTACGCATTTTGGGAGGTATCCTAAGGGGAGAAGTAGCTGTGGCAGCGATGTCCCAGCCCGGCCTGTGCAGAGGTGGCCACAGCGATCGAGAAGGGCACGAGACAGTCAGAGATGGGGTTAAGGGTGCTGCAGGAGGTGGCCAGGGGAGCGGGGAGCTCCCCATGTGGACCTCGCAGGTACCCAGTGCAGGGGTAAAAGCTCTTGGTACAGTAAGGGGCAGGAGGTCCCAAACCTACCTCTGCCTGCCACAACTTTTGAGGTTGGATTACGTGACAGGTCCCGGGAGACAGTTTTATAAATTATCTTAAATTGTAAATGTCCATCTTCTAAGAAAATATATACTCCCAGCTCTTTTGGAAATGTGTCATCCTTACTGTTCCATAGGTGTGGGTAGTACGTGTAATCCCCATGAATGTAAAATTGGAAGGGATTTCCTTGAGTCCAGCCTGGGGCTGTGACCAACCATAAATTTCAAAAGCTTACCAAGCTCCATTTTATGGATGGTAAGGATTATTGTGTCACTGGTGTAAGGTCCCAGGAGGTTCTGGTACTGTTACTGCTGATGGTCAGGTTGAAAACTGGATGTGAATCCTGAAATTTATCCATTGTATCCTTTTTCTCCCTGTTTGCTAGCTTTCTCCTTTAGCTTAGCCTGCCGCAAACAGCTATAGAAGTAAGTCTTATTCCCCATTGATGATAAACGTGAACGTCTTAAATTTGTCAGCTGAAATGCTGTTCAAATTCAGAATATTATTCTTAGGCAAACAAAAGAAAATTGGAGGTTTACATTCATTCACGATAGGTAAGAAAGTGATTTAGCAATGTAAGTGATAACTTTCAAGACAGCTCCTTAAACAACAAGCAGCTGCCGCAACCCCCTGTAATCCCTTGCCATTTTGTTGCACTGTAACAGTCCCTCTTCCTTTGGTCAAAGCCCTCATGCCAGAGTAGTGCAGGTAGAATTGCAACCAGTCCGTATTTTTTTTAAACCCATTTCAGACCCTGTCTAGCAAGTTGAGAGGCTTGTGACATGTTATATAATAACAACATGTATTAAAAGTCATACTTAAACCCCCTCATTCTCCCATTATATTGTAGACATTAGGGTTCTTTCAAAAGAAGAGAGTTTACAGACTGCTGTATTCTAGCGCTGTGGTGCTGCAATTAAACTTTATAATGGCTTATGTTTACAATAAATTAATTCTTGGAGCACTAATACCCACTTGATTCTGGTCCCTGGTTCCTGACCACTTGAGCAATCAGCGTCTAGAGGCAGTTCAGCAGGCATATTCAATTTATGAGATATTTGGTGCAGCCACACATGCAATTAGATGTACCTGCACGCTGCTGGTGATGAGTTATACAGTGCCCTGTTGGGGCCATCCTGCATCGTTGGCAGAGTGAGCTGCTGTTGTGGGGCACGCAGCAGCATGTGAATTACTGCATTTTGGTGGAGCTTGCTGTGGTGCACCTGTGTTTTAGGCTGTGAGTGTCAGAGTTGTCCTTTGTGGCTCTGCCAAGCGCTTCTGGGGTCAGCACTGTGGAAAGTCCAGGAAAAATGGAGACAGATGCCCTCTGCGACCACACAGCATAGCAGCATGGATTGTCTTCTGCCGGTGTCGCAGCCTGTGTAGGCTCTTCCTTTTCAGCAGCAGCCGGAGGTATAGCAAGACTCTCAGCATCACCAGGAAAGCTATATATCCTCACAGGGCTGTTTGCTGTTGGTGATGAAAGAGAATATAGGTATGGGCTAGGCATAACTCTTTCATTATATCCCAGGTGTGGCTGAGATGAAAGATACAGAACAAATTGCAACAGTGGAGATTACTGTTTTTGCCAGCTCTGAGCTGCAACAGGAGTGCTGTCTGGTACAACTGCCGGAGTTGGGATTTCAGGGATGTGCAAGACACCACTAATGGAGATTTATGCTGAGCTTATCTCTGCCTTATGAAAAGGGAAACTGCGTGCAGCCGGTATTGACTTTAAAAAAAGTGTCACGATTATTTTTTGCAGGCTAACAAATGTCAAGCGCTGGCATAACTTTCACTTCACTGTAGGAAGGATAACATTATGACTTTCCTCAAGAGAAATATAAGATATTAATTGTATATTATCTGTGAATCACAGGCATACAGGAGGCAATCCAGATCTGTGTATAAGTGGGACTTCCTTGCTTTCTTTGCATGACTGGAGGTATATCTCCACATCCTCTGCTCAGAAGAGAAGATCTTTATATCAAAAGGAAAGGATTTTCCCTCATTGTTCTGCAAGTTAGTGTGACAAAGCGTGTTGTTTCGTTGCTCTCAGTGTGGGTTGCATACAAGGGCAAGTATTTGGCAGCTTCTCTGTGGACACTAGCTAGGAGGAGAGCTTTGCTGTCAGAGCTGGAGCCGTGTAAATGATTAGGGTGGGTGATACTACTCAGAGCTTGCTGCTTTGGCTTATGAAGCTCTAGGCTCCGTGAAGTCCACCACATGAGTAGCTGCAAAATGATGATGTGCCTGGCTGGCTGAAATCTAGGTCGTAATTGAGACCTGTTAGGTCCAATTTGGTTACGTGTTTCTTCCTGAGAGCCCTTATTGCGTGCTGCTTCCAAAGTAATAATCTACAACAGTTGGGAGACCTATGGAACTATGGCCAGCTGCTTGGGAAGATGAGCAGGGCCAAATCCTGAGAGCCACAGTTGAACATTTCATGCTGTGTCCTGATTGTTGCTCTAAAAATGTTACAGCTGCTCCTGGCATAAAATGTTTGACAGCTTATGGAATGAAAATGCGTGTTGTTATGATCCAGTTCTCAATAGATTTTTCTGTTGTGTAAGGCCACTGGAACTGTCCCATCACAGAGTCTTGGGGCCTGTCTCATCCAGCCCTTCCCTCCAAGAAGTGCAAAAAGGCAAAATGGGTGTGAGGAAAAAAACCATGTTTCAACACATGACTAAATATTAAGGGGAAAATCACCAAAACTGGCTTTTCTGCAAGGACTCTGCAACAACAAATGCACAAAGTGTGGGCAAACAGACTTATGTGAAAGCTGGGAAGAGAGAAACCACTATGGTCAGTGTAGGTACTGTTGCATTTTGAAAGATGCTCAGGAGGACTGCCAAGCGTTTCTGCTGTAAGTAGTGATGACTCCAGATTCTTTCAAGCTCTAAGAGATTATTCCTACTTTTTGTCTGAGGTGTGGGCATACACAGGGCATACTGTGCATGCCTGCTGTTTCCAAGTACTATGTATTCTCCGGTGGATGTAGGCAATAAGCTGTGTGTTATTGTTCACAGGACGACCCTGCATTATTTAATATGTGTGTGTGTGTGTGTGACAGTGGGTTAGGATACAAGGGCTAAGGGACTTAAGAAGGTCGGGTCAGGGCATTAGCTGTCACTATTGACTGTTTCAGAGCTCAGAGAGACTTTGTGCTCAGGGTGATAAGAATCTGTGAGCTGTAGCTATGAGGGCAGAGCTATGAACTCTTAACAGCAAGGCGCTTGTCACTGGGCGCTAACTGCAGTACCCCCAGCAGCCAAGGGGACAGTGGGAGATGGCAGGAGGAGCCTGGGGCTGTGGCTGGCTGGAACTGCACACAGTCCTTAGGGCAGTGGTAGAACAACAGTAATTTGGAGTTGGAGGAGGTCTAGGTGCTAGGTATTGGCTCGTGCACTGCCTGCTACAGGTAGTAATCCTCCTGCACAGTATCACCCTGGCTGGTCAAAACAGAGAGCAGAACACCTGCCTGTGGTGCTCTGTGTGTGGGAATCCAAGTTGCATTGCCATTCACTGATGGAAGGGCTTCTGCCTACTACTGCCAGCGAGGCGGTGGGTGATGGCCTCCGCTGGACCTTTTTCCTTGCAGATGTAAGAGGGATGCTGTAGCATGACTTAGAAATTACTCGCTAGAAAATTTGTAAGAATGTCTTGCATTTTTACCCTGAATTAGGCCAACTTGTGGTTTTCTTTTATGATGTCTTTTTTTCTGGGTATGCTGCTAGGTCTAGAGTGCTTCATCAGCAAGAAAATTTACTGCTGTAGCCAAGTCCTGGCCCCAGCCTCCACAATTCCATTTCCAAGGCTTGGACTAGCCCATCTCAGCTAGGTGCTGCTATGGGCCACTGCCTGGGCTTGCAGCAGCTCAGGAATCCTTGCAGAGTCTGTCTCATCTTAATTTCTTTAACCTGGAACACAGTCATGCTATATCCCTGGTGTATGGTCATACCAACCAGCCAGCCACTGCACCTCCATTTCTCCTTTTCGGCAGATGCAGACCAAATCACAAACTTGTTTTGTGCAGAGAAAGTAGGAAGGACCTCCATCCATACCATTCCACCAAAAAGCCCCCAAACCTGAAAAATGGATCACTCATCAACCCTCAGATAGTGCTTCAGGTTTGAGAAAATTGAACTCTTGAGTATATCTAGGGTGTTCCTTGGTCATTTCCCAGGGTTGCAGGCTTCTCTGCTGATGCTTATGAAGAGTGGTGCTTTAGTATATATAGGTATATATGTAGATATAGCATATCTACACAGATTGTGTACAGTAGAAACATCAGGGCATATTTTGTTGAGCTTTTCCTGGGAGGCATGAAGTGCTGTCACTGACGTGGATTGATACGTACCTGTGTTGCATCACTCAAACTAACTGCCTACAAGGGAATGGATTTTTCCCTAGCAAACCGTACGACTGTAGCATCCTTCCCCAGTATGTCCCAGGGTTGTTAGACTGTGCTTGCCCTCTCCAACAAGCTGCTCAGGAACTCTTTGAGCAGCAGGAAGGAAGGATTTTCTTGCCTGTAGGGCCGGGGAGAGATTAATCACACGCAGCACATGAAGAAATGTAAAGATGATGATGACAAAAGCATAAAGCTGGGAAAGGAGGTTCAGTAGAGCAAATGGGTGCTATCCCGGAGGGAACTCTACTCCAGGGTGAAGAAAGCAGAGCTGACTGGCAGTGTGAGCCACCTCTGCCTGTGTGCATTTCTGTGTAAGGAGCTCAGCCAGGCAATAGGAAGGGCAGGGTCGTAGCCCTTACCACATCCTCAGCATGTGCTGCTGCTTCCTTTTTCAGTGGCACCAGACTTGCAGTCCATCTTCCATATGCCTTCCTCACGAGCAAACCCACCCCATGTGCAGCCCTGAAGAGCACTTAGGGGAGTTTTACAGACTGTAAGGAACACTGTATGACATAGCAGGATTCCAGCCGTGACCCGGTCCCACTCAGCCACTCGTAACATTTAACATTCCCCGCCCTTCTTCTCTTCACTTGCAAGTTCTGCTTGTTTGTAAATAGTTTCAGTAAGTTTTGACTACGTTTGCTTTGCATTTTGTGTGTAGGAAGTCTTTACACCTTGTATTTCTTCAACAAACAAATTGCAATTCTCTGTTCTGGGGACCTCCAGAAAGTACTGGGTGGAACCAGGAAAATTAATGCCTCTGTTACAGAAACCTGAGCGCAGCGGGACTGTCAGGGTCGCAGTAGAGGAAGTGATGCAGAAAATAGTGGTTTATTGGTCCCCTCTAACATACGGACAATTCTGTGTTACAGCAAGCATCTCTTCAGGAATTTGGAGAGGTAGCAAGGGTATCCCTTGTAATTTGCCCTTCTCCATTCCCACAGGCAAATGCATTCTCTACAGCAAGCCCAGGCAGTGGTTGCAGTTCCACTGGGGCTTCATGCTGACATACTTTGCCATCTGCATCCCCCGGCTTTAAGAAGTACAGCGCACCTCTGGGCAGGGCAAGCAAAAAGGATCCTGGTAAGGATGTGGGAGTCAGGTTTACTACAGCAGCTGTTCAAGTTGTTATATCATTATGACTTGGGGCAGATAGGAGTGAGTTATCAAGTACTGAGGATACAGAGTGGTCTCTGTGGACTGGTGCGGGGGCTGTTTGCCCAGCACAGACCAGGCAAAATAATGGCATCTTGCAAAAGCAACCAGAACTGACAGCAAAATAGCTTTGATGACCTGCAAGGATTTGTACCACAAGGGAAAGAAATATTTTTTTCATTGGTGGTGAACCATATTTGATCCAAAAGGGAGGGCAGTAGACAAGATTGACCATGACCCCAGCACTTCTGGGGGAGATAACTTGGACAAGAACTTTGTGAATGGTGGATATTCTCTTTCAAATCAGTGACACTTTAATAAGAACTGTGTTTTGGAGGCAGTGTGAACTATGGATTTAAACACCTTTGGATATACTAGGTGATGAAAGGCATTGGCTATGGCTTCTTTTCCAGCTTGACATGGCATCCTCCATGGCCTGTTTTGTTCTGTGTTACAGTGTCAGTTAGATAAGAATTTTATGAGCAACGAGAAGCTTGACTGCATATCAAGGCAGCAATAGTTTCTATACTTTTGTTTCTCAGCAGTTGAATTAGTTTGTTAATTGCCTCATTAGTTTTGTTAGGTTTGGTTCCCATATATATTAAAACATCTGAATCTATGGTAGATTAGAATGTCATGGCATTTATAATACCATCTACTGAACAATCAAAACCTAGGATAATAGTCAGGATATCTTGTTTTGTCAGGTAGTTACTGGCAACTTGTAGCTCCATTAGTTGCTGCAACTGACTATCACAGACTGGATATATTTCACATGTTGGTATATTGTCACATTTTTTGACACTGAGGTTGAAATGCACAGTTATGTCATTTTTTAAGTCTTTAATGGATTTGTCAACTTCTAACTGAAATAACCAAAATATTCCCATTGTGGTTCTGTGGATGTGAACTTTTTTTTTTTTTTATTACTAACATAATTCTAGAAAATAATCTGTTCCACAGCCAAAGCTGGAGTCAAGATAGTGCTTAATGTTTTACAGCACTTTGTTATATATTTTACCCATGTTACAGTTGTCTTATGTAAAGAAGACAAAAAGGAAAAATTGTGTTTAATATTTTTGTGTCAGAATTTGAAGCAGCTTTTGAAGTTAACTTTGCCACAGCCTTCATCAAACTGACAGCCTGTATTTTATTATCAGACATCAAATTAATTACCTGATTTTTCTAAAACTCTTATTTGCTGCTGGTAGTTTTGTTCTCATGGTTATTTGTATCATGTGCCATGGGGTTGTGCAAAGATTGTTCTGGTCGTTCCACTCTGAGAGCTCCATTCTGTGTATCTATTTTTAAATATAGTCCCTTTATTTTTATTCTCCATTAGTTTTCCATAAGGCAGTTACTGTGATGGCAACAACCAAGTAATTTTTCAGCTCTCACATGTACTACCATTAGGAAAAGAGGTATAACAATAAGGTGAGGTTATGCTCTTAGTCCAAGGTTGCTCACAAACATAATGATGAGTGTAGGGTTTTGTTTTTGTTGATTCACACTGATGATGGGGTTTGCTTGCATATCTAGATACCACATGGTGTATGCTGGGATGAACATAAACGATAGGGAGCAGTGATATGGCTAGTTCTCAACAATTCTGAAAAACACGAAATAAAAGATTTTGCTGTTCTTGAGAAATCATTTTTACTTCTTTCAGAATGCTTGAAAGTGACCTCTGCAGAAACCAGTTAAGCTTATTTATTCTTTCTACACAAAACTAAAATTCAAATTGCCCAGGTATCATCTGTGATCACATGGAATGCTTCTTATCCAGGAGAGAAAGCAGCATCCCTTTCCTGAGTCTGCAGGCCATAGCCTGGATTCCCAAATTGGAGTAGGTGCCACTGTCAGTGAAGACCTCAGCCTGGTCATTTCTTGGGAACTCGCATATACCAACTTTCATAAAGCGGCATCTTTTACCTCTTAATTCAATCTGAATGGCTAAACTCAGGTGACACATTTCCCATTGGTGACATCGATACTTTGTGTCAACCTGTTCTCTTCAGATTACAGTTCAGGAATGGGCTTATCCCTTCTTTGGAGGAATCAAGCTGCCTTATAAACCTCTTGTTTTTCTTCAAAGTTGGTTTGATTAGTCCTTGCAGAATGAAGACTCTTCAATAAGCACATACCAAATTATTTTGTTATGAATCACAAGACACAAAGAAACAACACTGCATATTCTGCAAGCTTACAGCTTAATCATATTCCTTTCTTTTCTGGTAGCTAATATATTAATATCATACATGCTATAGGAGGTACAGAGTAGAGAAGAAAAATATTTCTCTTGCCTCAATGTTTTTAGTGCACAGCATACAATTATTGTTTCAGCATATTAGGCTGATTGTACATTAAGGTTCCTCTGGAATTAAGAGGGTCACTAGAAAAAATCTAAGGTATGCCTTTTCTTCTACAGTGGAGAAAGGTCTGGCCAATAAGTCAGATTCAAATGGCCTCAAGTTTGTTTCCTCCCTATGTTCCTTTCCCTCAGTAATTTCCTTAAAATAGAACGAGTTAAATGCCATAAGGTTTTCTTCTTTGAGGTGGGGCAAGATTTGTGAGTTACTTTTAGGTCTATCAAGCTCCCCACACTTAACATGAAGGCAACGCAAATATTTGTGACAGAATAATTCAGGGAGTTGTATGCTTTGCTCTGGAATTAGGAAAGAGAAGCAGTAGCATGGGGATGCCTTATGCTGATATCGTCACCAAGAATTCATCTTATGACACCACGCTGGCTTTCCCTTTTTGTTCAGGAAACACAATGTCTTGATAAAACTGATGAGCTTATTTGAGACTGTTTGAGATTTCACCTGTGCTGGTGATGCTGAGTATCATGACTGCTTTTTAATATCTTGACCTAGGTGATGCTTCAGTTAATGCTTGCATAAAAGCCTGATTAGATCTCCTAAGAACTAATTGATGACCTCCTCTGAGTTGCAATTGTGAAGTCTCATATTGGTTTTTTGCTTTGTATTTAAGCAAATATGCATTGTACAGTTCTTACTAGAACTACAGTCAGATTTGGTTTTTTTTCCAATTCTTATGCCCTTATTTCCATTAGTGGTTTTGTGAAGGATTTTGGAAGAGGTCAGATGAAACAGTGGCTGCAAACATCAAAGACAAATTTATTTTAAGTTCACCTGTTTCATCCTTTTGCCCTGTACACCTAGATAATAAATTGAGAATTGCCCTTAAAGGGACCATGGTATTCTTCAGGAATAGCACCAGTCTCCCTTCTTACTAGGGAACTGTTCCTGCATCTTGACACATTTCTAGGATTTTAACTCCATATTAGAGCTGTAAGGAGTAAGATTTGTTTAGCTGTTTCTGCTTGTTGGCCATACCTTTTTTTTTTTTGACCACACAGTAGGCTCAGTTTCTGAGCAGGGACTTGACACTTTTTTTT
This sequence comes from Falco biarmicus, assembly GCF_023638135.1. NCBI lineage: Eukaryota > Metazoa > Chordata > Aves > Falconiformes > Falconidae > Falco > Falco biarmicus. Next base: position 86,264,738 of record NC_079293.1, read on the forward strand.
TTTGTACCTTTTCCACCCCTGGCTGGCTTAGATATTCCCCATAGCTCAACCGCCTTCTCCCCTCTCCTTTTTGACTGGCATTGTATGACAATACAGAGACTGTTACTTGTGATTTTGGAGATGATGGGAAGAGCTAGGATTTGCAAAGGATGGTCATAGGGGCCTTATGGAAGAATGCTGGAGCAGTGTGGGAGGGATGGTTAAATACCATGGTTTGGATCTGTGAGCAGAAAGAGAAGATTCACTGAACTTGAGTGGAAACTGCAGGAGGCTGAGGGACTCGCATTTCCTCCACTGGCTGCCTGCACAGTCATGTCCCCTCTCATGTCCGTTGCCCTCTTAAAAATGTTCCTGTTTCTTCGCATACCATTCCCAGTTTTTCAACCGACAGGACCAAGGTTGCTGCCTACTTTTCTTGTTGAAATAATGGCTAGTGGGAAAGAGAGGAAACGGTGCTGGAGTATGTAGACACTGGTACGATGCTGTACTCCCTGCTGATAAGCCCAGTTAGTGGATGGGAAGATCTACAAAAGAGCTGTTGATAACAACACTTTCAAATAAAACCAGAACAGCAATATGTAAATGACTCTAAAACTGTCTGTCACTGAGTTGGGGTTACCCAGTTGTGTTCCTTGTCCTTTCGGAGTGGCTAGTTCAGCCAGGCAGCCCAGTCTGAGAAAGGGTTCCTTTCACCAGGGACCCCAGGGCTTTCCTCACACCTGCCTGTAACCATAACAGTACCATGAAGAGATGGTGGAGTAGTTAATGAGGTGTCCACACCCACAGAGGAGTTTAAATATAAAATTGACTATATTTATTAAAATATACCTAGATTAATGTTTATAAAGATTAATGTTTCAGGTGTCTTGAGCAGTAACACTAAATAATAAAACCAAGTCCACTGGTGCTTTTACAAATCAGCCCTTAATTTTACTCTATACGTAGCACAGAAAGAGTTTCGGAGTGTTGCACAGTGTAAATAGGTTCATCAGGCGGCATTGGGGCTAAATCTTTTCTTGTGAGCAGCAGATGAAGCTGCTCCCCAGCATTTGAGGTGGTTGGTTAATGTTGGCCTACCTGTTCTTTTGATACTTCTTTTTTCTGCACATAATTTCTCTTCAGTGAAAGCAAAGGTTGGCTTTTTGAACCATCAGAGCAGCTGGCCCCAAGGAAGAAAAGAAAGCAAGCTCATACAATTAAACAAATGGTAGAATCTAGCAAATTGTATCAACTAGAAATCACTTTGTAAAATGCTCATTACTCAAGAGTCTGGCAGAGCCACATCTATTTAATTGCTTCTGTTCCCTACAAAGACTGAAGCTGTGGTCTTTGAAGAAGAAATGTCACAACTGAGGCAGGAGTGCTGCTTTAAGGGCTGGCTTCAAATGGACCTCAGAGTGCTAGGGAACAGTCTGGACAAGCTGAAGAGGAATAATTCAGTCTGCAAGAACCACCAGAATTAATTTGAGAGTCCCAGCTCCCTGCCAGTCTTACTTAACCGGCAGCATCTAGAGTTTTATCTAGTTCATTTAGACAAACTGGGGAAATAGCAAAGGGTAGTACAGGAAAGAAAACTGATAGTGAATACATTTTTCAGTTAATATGTCTGAGAAATGGATTTTAAGACATTTTATCTCCTTATTGCTTATGTGGTAGAAAATAAATGAGAACAAGAAAATGAGGAAAAAACGACAAGTATCTGAAGCATTTTAGTAGCATCAAAATGGAAATATATCATCCCTACAGGAAGCATTTGAGGGAATAAGTAGCGGTAGGTATTGAAATCTTTTTTGGCATGGTATGTTTTGATATTTATTTATTGAAGCCATTAGAAGTAATCAGATAATTTTATCTTTGATATTATGTATTGTTTTTCTAGTTAGTGGAATAAGTGAGTGAAATCTTTTATTCAATGAAAGGTATTTCTGTCCTGAAAGCTGCTAAAAAATTGCTCCACAGGGCAACATGAAACTTTCATTGATCTGACCATGGAGCACAGTCTCCTTGTATAGAAAGATTTCAGTACATTAGAGCATCACATCTGCTGAGTTAACTGCATGTCTGATCTCTTGAGGCCTTTCTTGAAGGTATAATTTTAAACCTTTATCCATTACTTATCTTAGAGCTGGGGTCCATCTTTTTCTCTCTGCCAAACAGAGGTTTAGAATGAATCATAGAAGTCTTCAGATAACGAGTGTTGCCATCCTGAACTTTGTTGAACATCTTTGGCTTTCATTCCTGGAGGGAGGACGAGAGATTTAGGCAATAACTTACTAGGTGTTCACTCATGTCACAGAGAGTCTTTGAGAGGACTACAGTATATTATGTTTTCTTCCATGGATATGGCTCTTCATCACAACTTCCTCTCAGCTCTTGGAAGAAATATAGATTATCTGGTACCTAGATTAAATCATCAAGTTCATTTCATTTCAGGACCTTTCTTTTACGAGCCTCTTGAAACAGGTAAGATTAATGTATACTGTTTTCACGGAAGTCAAAGCATGAAAAGGCTGGATGACTACAGAGTTCCAGTACTGGAAATCTCTACCTGCCTACCCCTGGATAATTTTTATTTCTACAGAAGGCTCACTCATCAGTCCAAGAATATACAGCTATAAATATTTCTTCAGCATTTCTCTATTGCAAGTTATAATGTACTTTTGAAGTACCTGATCTTAAGAACTAAACTCCAACAGTCTACATTGGAGACTGAATCAAGGACTCTTTGAAATCGCCAAAAAAACCCTCCCATCAAATTTAGTAGTTTGAGTCTTTAGGGGCTCTTCTGCAAGGCTACTTGAATTTAACTGTGTTTTTTTGGGAAGGAATTAAACGTGTATTTTACTGCTTAGGCACATAAAAGGTAGGCATTATTGTCAAGCTATGAAAAGAATCCAGCTTGTCCTGTATCTGGGGACTGAACAGGGCTCTTCTTCCCCAGCCTTCCTTCTTCAGCCTCCAATCCATCGTACATGTACCTGCCCATGCTTCCATCAGTGGAGGAAAGTCAGAGAGAGGAATACAGAATATATTCTTACTTCTCTTTATGTATCCTCTGCCTCTGGGGAGTTCAGTACCAAACACAGCAGCAGGCACCTGTACCTTTATAAGGGGATGCACCTCTCTGCTGTATGGAGAAGAGTTTCCTTATATCTGAGTCAATCCACTACTTTATTGGAGTGCTTACAGGGTGTGGGGGATTGACCTCAGCCAGCTGCCAGGCACCCGCCCAGCCACTTTCTGCCCTCCTCAGCAGCACAGGGGGACAAAATACAGTGAAAAAGCTCGTGGGTTGAGGTACAGACAGGGAGATCACAAAGCCAAAGTATCGTTTAGCTATGTTCAGTTCTGAGACCCTCTGCCAGAAAACAGACGTTTCTGTTGTGAGGGTGAGAGAGCAAATGAAAAAAATGGTTTCACGCTGCAGCTCCAGGGATTCCCAAACTATTTGGATTATAGAAAACCAGGTGTGAATTTGTTATGTGTGTGGAAACAAGGTCCAGTGGTTTAGTGTTGGTCAGAGCTGCTCAACAACGCTTAACACCAGGTGAGCGTAAAGAAGAAAAGAAATTGTCTAATAGAGGAGAGCTATGTTTTAATTAGTATGTGGAAAATACAGAAGAGAAGTGTGAAAATGAGAAAACAAATGTACCTGATTCCAATCTAATGTTCTGGCTGTTGCTCCGATTTTCCCTGTGGTGTCTCTGTGGAGCCTGTGGGGCTGGCTCACAAAATGCTGCCTCCCATGAGCCAGCTTGCCAGCCAGAGTTGGGGCTGTATTTAGCCATGGGAACCAAAAGGTCAACGCCATACCACTTTGTTTCCTGTATTATGTCTTTTGGAGTCAAACATTATTAAATGCTCTAACCAGTTCACTCTTACTTACCTTGGCTTCCTTGCCAGGGAGGTTTTTCTGAGATGGAGCCCTTCCTCTCTTTACATTTTTCTCTTCAGAATGTATTTCCTGGTACTTCCCTTACCCCAAGAATGCAATTTCTGGCTTTAGATGAGATATAACTGTGATAACTTGTGATGGTTCTTTCCCCATTCTTTGATATCGAGACATAAAAAGCAAATGCAACAAATTACTCCTTCCTCTTTGCTGAGATCATCTTCATTTCCAAACCGTTACAACAGATTATTTACCCTGAGACTTACTCACTGTGCACATACCTTAGCCATCTCTTAATTCCTGGTTCTCAGCTTTTCATATGTTACGGCTAACTTAGCAGACATGCAAGCACTTAGGTTTCCTTGGATGCAGGAACCTGGATGAAGTGACTCAGCCCCATCTCAGGGCCCACACTTGCCTTCCTCCTGCCACCGTGGTGTCCAGGAAGGGCTCAGGCTTGTGGTGCAGAAGGAGCTGTGGCACACTGTGGGCAAGGTCCACACTGCACAGCTAGGTGATCATGCAGCTCAGATGTACCATTACCACCAGACCTGATGTGGCTGCAGAGCCATAGCAAGGCTGTATTACTAATATAAATGACTGATTTTGCATTTAGAATGTTTTGGGTTTTTTTTTTCTCAGTACCTTTCCTGTTTGCCCCTTTATCAGTTTTGGTGCTTCTGCTGTTGCAATGCTCAAATTGGAAATAAATCAGTTGCAACAGTTCAGTGAATCTTTCCTTTCTTATGTTTCTTTTTGCAGATGACGCAGTAGCTGAAATTGAGAAAAAGATTATAGAAGCTTTTGAGGTGTTTGACCATGAATGCAATCAAACTGTGGATGTCAGGTTTGTAAATATCTTCACATAGAAATATAACGGGATCTGGTATAGAGATAAATAACTCCTCAAACCTGCATCTGCTTTGCCAGAAAATGTAATTGAATTGCCCTGATTAGACAAGTATATCTTTGCTTGTTTAATAGACATTTTGCATTGTTCAGTGGTTGAAGACTGAAACTGGCTTGAGAGAGGGATGCTGGGACTAGTGGAGTGAAGAGGCAAAAGGAAACTGCAGCTAGACAAGGAGTCTAAGGGTACAAATCTCTGCTCTGATAGCTCATTTGGCCCTACAGGTCCTGGATCCCGAATGGATCCCCTCGCTTTCAGTATAGTGCCAGCACATCAAGGGGTGTCCCTGCCAGTGTGTGTCAGGGTTACTTGCTCTCAGTAGGTGTCTCCAACTGCAATGCGTCCTGCACGTCCTTCTTCCTCTGGGGTAATACGGGAGGTGGATGTTGGTCTGACAGGAAGGTGTTTTTAGGAGACTTGGAAGAAACTTGCATAAAATTTGATTTAATAATAATAATAACAACAACAACAACAATAATAATAACAACAACAACAACAACAATAATAATAATAATAATAATAATTATTATTATTATTATTGGTCATACTTGCTTGCACCAAAAGTCCATTTGAGCTCAGTACCCTCATCCGAGTTACTAGTAGTTACTTGGGGGAGGAATATAAGGAATTGAGCAAATACACAGTATTTCTTCTTGGGGTTTTTTTTTGTACGTCTGCCACATTATGATTTGGGTGGTGCTTGGTGTTTTGGGTTTTTTGGGTCTTATGATAAATAGTGAACAATTTTTGTCTATTAATCTTCTTGACACCATTAATGATTTCATAACTGTCACATCCATCCCTCATCACAGTAGTTCAAGGCTGAAGAGTCTGGATGTGTTTAATCTCTTAGAAGATTCTGTTCCATTGCTCTGGCCATTCTTTTTTGTGCTCCTTCTTGTTTGGCTTTCTCCTTTTTGAAATGGGAAGACCAGACCTGGGGGAATGGGATGCACACATAGGAGTCAGGAGAGAGAACTGGATGCACTATACCTTTAGCATGCAAATGTTATGGAAATACAAACAAAATACTTGTATGAGGGAGTAAGAAAAAGATCAGCAGAAGATAAAAACTTGGGCTTTTAGACTGATCAGGGCATAACTGGCTATTAGATACAGAGCTAAATGAAGTAAAATTTAAAATTTCCTAGGTAATCTTAATTCTGGTATTTTTAAAGTTCAAATATTTGACGGTGCTACTTTAACTTCATTTAAACATAAACATCCATAGATGCAACAATATGGATTTTGTTGTAAAATACAAACCCCACATCTTTATGTCTCACTGAGCAGGTTTTGAAGTTGTTATAAACTGTTATCATTAAAGTTTAGTGAAGTAATTTTTCATATTTCCAGTTGCTATTTTCACAAGAGTATGACCAGAGCTTTTAATTACAGATCAGTTACTGAGTATATACACTACAAAGCAGTACAAGAACTGGTGAAATTTTTGTCATTAGACATTCCTCACAAGGCCAAATTTGAAAACTAAATGTTCCAAACAACTTTTCTGCATTATAAATCAGAGGCAAGAGAGGTGCAGAATATTTAGCTGATGGTTTTAGCAATGCATGCTTACTAATGCCTCTAAATTGAAGAAATTATGGGTACTTCATAGAAGTGAAATGATTTTTTGGTTATACTAGATAGGGAGAATTTCAGGGTACATCTCCACACTTGGTACGATTGTGTTCTGTCACCCGCAGGGCTCTTTGGGAAGAATGCTTGCTTAAATCTCTTGGCCCATCCCCAGGAAGGTGCCTGGTGCCGCGGGTCTGGGGCTGCCCCAGTGCCCCCAGTGCCCTGCTCCTGGCTGGGTGGTGGGACAGGCCCTGGCTGCCCAGCTTTGCTCTGCCACCCTGCCATGGGGACCCCCTGCCACTGCCACCCCCCCCAGCCCTGGGGAGCCCCTAGCCCTCGCTGCACCATGACATACTCGTTGCTTATTTGTCATTTACATCTGCAGTTCTGGCTAAATAGCTGTAGAATTTGCGACAATCCCCACTCTGTAATATGATGGATATAGAGTTGAGAAACTGCTACAACAATTAAATGATACAAACGGACTTTTTAGAAAAATATGTATTCATTCAGACAGTAAGTCATAACATGTGAGAGGGGACATTCAAAAGTCTATTTGACATACTAAATGCACAATTTCACATTAATTTTTATCGTAGTACAGTTACTGACAGTGAACAACAATTTATTGTCTAATTATTCCTAGGTTCATAGTGCAGGGCTGTATCACAATAATGGGATTATTAATGGCTGATTATCTTGCATCAGAAGGTGGCAGTACAGCACAATTCTTAACCAGAATTGTAGATGTATGCATATTATTGCCTGAAATATCAGATACCTCTGAAGAACAGGGAAGATTACTCTGGCTTGACAGGCCAACGTCGGTGTTGCAGGACTCCTAATGCAAATACAGGGTAGTAAGAAATCGGGTGTGAGGAAGACGGCATTTTTTCATGCTGTTTACAACACACCCTGAGTCAAGAGCTTTCATGGTTTTCCAAATCTTGTCATCACGAGTGTTATATGCAGGGTGAAAACCATGACCCAAAATTTTGTTGCATCTGTGTTACAAAACTTGTATGAACATAAACTCATTTTAACCATCATTTTTGTGTGCTAGAAACTGCACAGCAGAAACTGCAGCTGCTGAACAAAGTGAGAGGAAGTGGCTGGGAGGAAAGTACAATTTCCTATCCCAGTCTTTTAAACTCCATGCTATTACCAAATGCGACATGGCTTTTTTCACCACAGACACTTCAGCAGCATTCCCACGCTGCCAGGAGCAGCAGCCAGCAATGCCAGATTTTGCAAACTCTTCTAGGGCCTGGCTTACCTTAGTCACATCGCAGTTTTGCTGAGTGTGAGGTGAGGCAGGAGGGCGATGGCAGCCTTCCCGTCACTGGCAGCCTGTCAGAGCAGCGATGGTGTGGGACAGCAAGGAGGCAGGATTTGTGCTGGGTGTTTCTCTGGGGGAGGCAGAGAATGTTTACAACTATCTTGTAGCAGGGAAAGATGAGGGAGCGCAGGAGTGAAAGCATCAAGTGCAGCATATCTGTGCTAGAAATAGGATGCACGGACAAGGATTATGACTGAATGTCTGACCTCATCGAGGCCAGTGGCCAAACTTCCACTGACGTCCACAGGGGCAAGGTTTTACCGAGTCATTTGAGTAGATGGCTTTGTTTCATAACAACCGTATGGGATTGGGGTTTGTTTTGTAACTATTTTTGTGCTGCCAGCCTTTTCCTCTCTTTTGCCTATTGTAGTGCTTCTCACATGTTTTCAATCCGAGTGGGAGCTCTTCGGGACCTGTCTGAAGAGGCCAAGAACTGGCCTGTATAATTTTACATGTGCTTGGTGTGCCACATTTGGGGCCTTGATGTTTCAAGATGATTTTACAAAGGTCATTGCTTCTTGTATCTACCATTTTTATTAGGCAATCTATTTTTCTGCCAAGTGTACTGATGAAGAAACCACAGGGGTTTGAATCATGGGAACCACCAGCACTGTGGATACTTAAGTCAAATGTGCTTGCATTTCTGTGTTATAGAATTGGACTGAAAATCACAAGCAATTACTGATGCTTCTGTTATTTTGTTTGCAATCATACCGTAAGTCTCATTAGTACTCTTTTTTACATCTTTACAGTACTTTTATTTCTAGTTTGTGATGTTGTTAATCTTAAACTTTTTTGAGGCATTGCCAGTTTGGTCCGAATTCTATTTAGAGTCTCAGAACAACTGGGCCAGGCTCAGAGGTAAATGCAAGCTATGAATATAATTTGCAGCATAAACAGGGTGATGAAAAGCCACTGTATTGGTCTGTTGGACTCTTTCAGAGCACAGCAGGGGCATAACAGGGCTGCCTCCTTCCTGACCTTTTGTAATTGTTCTTTACTGCAGTTAGAATTTGTATCTTTATAGCATTTAATGTAAACATATGTTTTATTTGTTACCTTTTATCTCAGCAGATTTCCAAGTGTTTTATTATCTATATACTTGTAGACTTTAAGCTTAACCGTTAGAGGACAGCAGTTGAAAAGTAACCCGCACGCAGTGCACTGCAACACAATGGTATAGAAGAGGGTTTTTTGGGAAGTCACAAGAACAATTATGCTCTTCCAAACAGCTCCAGAATATTTAATGTCTGTAAAAACAGACATTGCTTACTGAGACATCGTCTTAGAAGTCCACATCTATGTGCTTAAGCCTGCTTGTGTGCTTGCACATGCACACTCCTATACACAAGCTCTGAATCGGTATCTGGATCCTCCACAGACATTTTTGTATTGCAGGTTTACTGACAAAGATGTTCTTTCTTTCTTTCTTTCTTTCTTTCTTTCAGAGAGATTGGTTCAATTGTCAGGTCACTGGGTTGCTTCCCAACTGAGGCAGAGCTACATGAACTGCTTGCAACGGTAAATGTGTAGATCTTTTGGTTTTTGGTTTTTTTTTTCAATCTTAAGCTTGCACAAGTTTGGCCTTTCTGCCTCGCTGTGTGGGAAACCTAAACTCTTCTCCCAGAGGCTGGAAGTGGCATGGAAGTGATTCAGGCAGGCAGGCAGTCTCTCAGGTTGCCCTGAAGCAAGCCTTTAGGCTGATGAGGTCACGACGCGGATGGGTTAAAATGAGGAGCCTTTGACTCTCTTTTACCAGAGGAGGTCACTGTGACACTGTGCCAAGGTGGAGGGGCATTTATAGAAAATGGAGGAAAAATTGGCTTTAGCTAATTGAAAAGAATGTCCTAAACCTCAGTTGGATTAGGATATTCAAACACTAACCATCTCACTTTTCTGGACGTGCCATGGACACACACTGGATGATTAAATAATAAAAATCAGTTCTTGAGCAGGTGTTAAAATTGTACATCAAATTCCAAAAATACACAGAGGAAAAGACCTGCTATTTCTTTTCCCCTGTTATTGCTATCATATAGCCAGACCTCTCTCTGTCCTTCATGATGTTTCTCCCAGTCTTGAGGTTTCTTCCAGCCTTGAAATTTCTCAGTTATAGGCCAGTAATCTTTTTTTACTTGATTATGTAAGCCTGTAAGTCAGAATTCAGACATAAAACTTGCAAGAGTTATTCTCCTGGTTATATACAGGGGTAAGGAACTTGGCTTACATTTCTCCACCATTTTTTCCTGCGCTGTCTTTGTCTCCTTACCTCATGCTTGTAATAGAAAGGATGGGGTGTTGGTGCCTTGGCAGGGTATGGTTAACAAATTGGGCAAAGAAGTAGGAAAAAGACTTTGCATTCTTTTTGCAAACTGATATGCTGCCTTAAGGAATGGAAGATACTGGGGCTGAGAGGTGGAGGAAGGATTTTTCTTTTTCATGTATAGGTCAGGATACTGGGAATTGATCTCGCTTAGTCTTTTCTCCTTGTCCCCAACAAAAATCTGGATGGTTGCAGTAGTAGTCTCTACTCAATAGGCTTGTCTGGTCTCTTGTAGATCAAAATTTAGTGTGAGAAATCTTGTGCTGTCTTGTGAAAATGACGCAGCTGCTTCAGCTGAGGAAGTTCAAAGAACCATCAGAGGAGAGAGATCTTTTAACACGATACTGCAATCTGTCTGCTCTGGTTCTGTACTCTCAGTACCAGATTGTCCCAGCTCCTACTGACAAACAAGACAAAATGGAAAGAGAATTTAAGGTGCTTAATACAGATGATATTTATCCTGGCCCACAGAGATTTTTGTTTGCAGCAAATGGACAGTGCAATTGACTCAAGATATAGAATTGAGAAAAGAAAGGGGATGCTTTGATCATCCCCTCGCCCCAGTGCAGGGGAACCAGGAGAGTTCACAGCCTGCCTCCCCCACCCAAAGAGATCGGAGTTTCTATTCCCCCCGCCCCCCCATTTTCAGCATACATAACAAAGTACAATGCAATGCAGCTGTGAGGCAGAAGATTCTTGAGATACGACAGTATAACATGCATGCAATTGTTAATTATAAGGGTATTAAATTAAAGTACTAAATGTATCTTAATTTATGTAAGATACTATTATCAGTGACTATGGTAATACCATTTTATCTTAATCTAGATAAAGTAAAAATTGTCTCTGTTGGCCGGTTTGTAGCCAAGCTATTTCTTTAGTATTTTTGCCCTTTGTAAGCTGTGATTAATTTCTGTTTCTCATACTTGTGTCTCTCAGTCATCCCATCTTGCTATTAGGCTTATTGTAGCTAAACTAGCATATGTTGCCCTCAAATTATTTGTATTGCCAAATCAGCATTCATATGATTATTTTGTCTCTAAAAATTATCAGATATTGTTTCCTATATTGCCTTATGCTAAATGCTGTACTTACTATCATATCTTTAGGCCTACTTAAAAAATTAAGATTAAATGATAAGCCTAGAGAAGGTGAAAACTAATCTGAGGGTTACTACAACGCTTACAGTTTGAAATCCCAGGTTCGGTGCACTGCTCTGCCACAGATCTCCCGGATAACTCTGGACAATGGTTTTATTTCTCTGTGACTCAAGTCCCCAAATGTTACGTGGGCAATAATAGTATGGCTGTGAGAGCAGAGATACGAAACATAACGGGTGCTACAACACAGTGGTTATGTGAGCTGTGGATCTACCCAAAGGAAAGAAACTGAGCAAAACTCAGGGAGTCTGAACAAGCAAATACTGTTATTGTCACAGTCACTGTGAAAAGAGGGGAAATTACAGAATAAGGAAAACATCGATAGGAAATGAGGTGTTGAACAGGAGTAAGCATGAGGAAGGGTAAGAGGATACGTACACCTGCAAATCCAAATACTTACTGATTTAGGCAAGGTTAATATCTTCAAATAATTCACATATCTATCCAATGTTAGAAATAGGACTAATTTTAACAGTTCAAGATATTGCTGGGCCTGTAGAGCCACTGAAATGGAAGCTGTTCTTTCCAGCTCAGAGGAAGCTGAAGTTGCTCATCACCTCCCAGGGCTAGGTCCGTTGTCAGGAAGGACACATTTCTTCTGCAGACTGCTTTCTGAAGGCGAAATACAAACAGCACACCAACAGAAAGAGGCAAATCTGGGTGAGATTTGTCAGTGAGGGCTGATACTTTCATAGGTATTTGTTATGTTGAGCTCTGAAGTGGTCCTTGCTGATGAGTTCTTCTGGTGTGAAAGGTGGGATGGCCTTCAACTGTTTGGATGAGCAGATCTAATGGTTTTGTGCTCTTAAACATTGTTTATATAACTTGCGACCTTCATGGGTGTTCTGGGTCCTTGATTTTGGTTGTTCTGCTTAATATAAGACACATCTCTCTCCTTCAGATAAATAGCTGCCATATTTCTTTTTCTGTCTCCATGGACTTCTGACCTAAAACTAGTTGAAGCACAGATGTTCCCTAAAACGTCCTGTGTACTTACACATCTCAATATTTGCGATGCATGGAATAGTTCAGTGTATTGGCTGTTAATGTCACTGGAAAAAAGTTCAGTTTTGCCAGGTATTTTGTTATGCCTTTTCAATCAATCAAGCAGTAAACCAAATGATTCCATAATGGTAAAAGGTACTATTTGATTTAGCGTGAAGCATGCAACGGCTTCATTTCCTTGCTAAATATCCCTTCTGCTAGGTTCACCAAACAGAAGGGGAAAAGTGCCTTTTCAAGCCAATTTCCACTCTGAAGCCGCAGGAGGTGGTGGCTTCTTCCTTCTTCTAGCAACCAAACCCCTTCAAGAGTACTGGAAAAGAGCAGGCAGCAGCTCTCCGGTTAAGCAACTGGATGTATCAGGCCTCACCCCAGCTCTGACCCAGCTCCCAGGAGGATTTCTTACTTCGTCTTTTCCTGGCTCAGTTAGGAGGTTTCAAATCGGTGCCTGATTGTTCTTTCAGTCTGAGCTGTGTCTTGGAGAGCCTAGCAAGGTGTCACTGCTGCCACATGAGACCACAAGGCATGCATCCAGTTTCAATGCAGACAGGCACAGGCTAGCTCCATCAAGAGGGCTCCTTGGGAGTAAAACTTGAAATTTTCACAGGGGAATGCACCCTGATGATAGGCAGCAGTTTTTACCACGTTGCTCATCTCTTGTGGAAGTACAGGAATGCAGTGGGAATGCTGCTAGAAGTCCCCGATGTTTTGGGACTAATCGTGTTAGTTTATTTGGGAGGCAAAGGGAAGCTTTTCTTTGTGTAGCATTTTATGAGCTGTCCTATGACTGTTTCAGACTGCCCTGACTCAGTCTGCCTGCCTCGCTGGTCTTTCCCCTGACAATTCTCTCTGGCTATGAAACATGTGGAGGCAATGAATTCCATCCTTGAGGTGTACTAGGCTGGGGCTATGTCCAAACTAGCACATTAAATATGCCCAGAAACATCCCTGGGTGTCGAAGCCAGCTGGCACACAGCAGCTCATGTCTACCCTGGTGAATGTTTTATGTAGAGTGGCTGCCCAAAGCAGCCTGCTGGGGAAGAGTCCCCAAGGTCCTAGCCAGGCCTGGTGACTGCTGGGGGCAGTGTTAGGTGACACAGGCCAAAATCATGTCAGGGAACGTGCTAATGGTTTGCTGTTACGGGTGGTCACACCACGCTGCCTGGGAATGTGCCAGGTCCTGCTAGACTTCACTAGTATGAACGCAGTCTGAATGTTTAAACCTCTGCTGAGTGGCTGTGGGAGATAAGATCAGTTACCAGGCATCCCGTTCCCTTGCGTGAATGGTTTCCAGGCACAAGAGGGCAACACTGGCTTGTTGAAAGTGTCTATAATAGCAGGTCTGTATTTTGCCTGGGATATTATTTCTTCCTTGATTTTCTTCCTATTCAATCACAATCATTTCACACAGATGTTATGGTGCCATGTGATACTAAAAGCCTGATAGAAATATTCAAAGTCTAACTCCGTAATTTTAACGCAGGAACCACCCCAGTTTTCTGGTTTTTATATTAGTTTGCTAATGGGTCATATAACCTGCCATACTTAAGTTTTATTTTTAGGTAGAAGAAGAAGAACCAACTGGATACATTCATCTGGAAAAATTTCTTCCAGTGATGACAAAAGTAGTACTCGACAGAAGGTAATGGAAAGTGGATTTTTCTGCGTCTGTAGTTTATTCCAGATTGACAGGGTGGATTCAGAATAAATACATCTACAGTCATTTTATGTAACTGGAAGGAGTACAGGGTTGTTTTTTTTTTTTTTATTTAAACTCAGATTACATTAGTTTGATAGATTTTGTTTCGAAATTACATCACCTACACAGAATTATGTTGTACAGATGATATAAATAATACTAGCTTATAATCATGAATTATGATAATGTGTAGCTTTTTTATTTTTAATATGAATCAGAATTAACTTGCTTTTCAACATGTTCTGTGCGTCTCTAAAATATTTTATATGCAAATTAAGGTCATAACCATTACTTTCTCTGAACATATGAGTTACAGTTACTGAGAACCACAGTCTGTTACAGTGTGTTTTTAATAAGTTGTACAAATCAGCTTCATATTCATGTCTCAAAGTGGCTGCCAGGTACAGTTGAATGTATACAACTAGCACCCTAAATGCCTCCTGATCTAATAGAAGCCTAGAACAAAAACACTGTTTATTTTTGCTGTTCATATTAAAAGGTACATAGAAATGTTTGCATGTACACAGCAACCTGTGCTATTTTGGTATTTTGCACTAAAAGCAAGATTAATTATAAGGAATTTGTCTTTTGTTTTAAAGATGGTAGCCAAGGGTTTTGGGAGGCTCAGTCTTGTCCAATACTGAGAAGTTGTTTTGTGCACAGAGGGTGGGAAGGTGTTCGGTACATGAAATAGCTATAGGATTTCCCAAAACTGTCTGGCAGCGCCCAGAGGCCGTGGGGTCCAACGTGGGGCTGTGTTTGAGAGCCTTCATGCCCCTGCCTGGACACGAACCAGCCATCAGTGTTGGGGTTCTGCTGTGCTGGTGCAAGTGTGCTGCATTCTCAGGTTCCTGCGCCTTCACCTTCTCTGGCCTTCCTGGCACATTTCTGGCTCCACACTGATGATCACAAAATGATCCCTGGCTGCTCTGGGCTCTCTGCTCCTCCTCCACACCCCCTCCACACAAACACACACACACACACAAATAAAAACCTCACACACTTTCCCCAGGCTACTGCAGGCTTGTCAAGACCCACTTTATCTTTTGGGCACTATGTCCATAGTTCACTTGTCCAAGGGCACATGAGATTTAGATCATAAAAACAAGGCCTCTTCTTAGCACATTTGATTTTTAGATAATAAAAGAGCGAGGCGGGTCTGGACGAAACAATCAAGCAGTTAGAATCTCCTTGCCTTCAGTGTCTTCTCTTTAGTATTTTCGGGGGTAGGTGAGAGTCTGCTGGGATATGGAAGGTTTCCATTGCTGCACAGGGCTTCCTTTTCAGCTCTGAAGTCAGGCACACATGCACGCACACACGTGCTCGGTTCTGCCATCTCTCTGAAATTGTTAGTGACAAACCTTTTCTTTGGTAGCTACCAGCCTCCTTCGCTCATCATCAGCTCATTAGGCTGTCAGAGTCCCACTAGGTGATCTGTTGGCTGTTGTCTGGCATATCTGGACAGAACTTTGTTGGGTTTTTTTTTGGCCACCTTCTTTTCAGTGCATTGTCTTATGTGGAATGATTCAGCTATTACCGATTCCTGCTGACCCACTCAGCCAGCTCAGACATGCAGAAGCCATTCATCTGGCTCTTTAGCACAAGGAAAATTAAACAGGAGTACAATAAAAGACATAAGAGGTAACGATATGGACAGTTCCAAAAAGTCAAGGTGGAGTTAAATGTTTGATAGACAAACTTGGTAAATTCTCATAGAAAATAAGTTTTTCCTTTCGTTTGGTGCTCATATTTTATTTTTTCAGAGTAGTACAGCAGCCTGACAAACAGTGACTTAACTTTCTGATTCAATGGTTTCAGCTACCGGCCTATTCCAGAAGATGTTCTTCTACATGCGTTTGAGGTCTGTAACTGAATATTCAAGTACTGAATTGCTGGAAAGAAGTTGCTGATTCTTGATTCAGGATGGTTAAACCCACAAGTTTTATTCTTTTTCTTTAAAGGCTTTGGATGAGAATAAATGTGGATATATTACTAAGGAGAAGCTGGTCAAATATTTGACTGAAGAAGGTAACATGACTTTTGTAATATCACTATTTAAGTAAATAAACATTACATGTGTACATGGCAGCTTGAGGTCCTCATTCTGCATGCCAAAACTTGCGGGAGTAGATACATTCTCTTCAAAAAATACCGTTGCTGTGATGACTGGCTGCAGACTACATCATTTCACTGGTGAATAATGCAGGGAAAGAACATTTATCTGCTTGCTTGCAGACTTTATGAGATAGAGATTATTATTATTAAGAGTCATAATTCAATCTTGTGCGGTGTTTTATGATTCTGTGCACATCTCTGTGCTTTGTAAGGATGTGACTCTTTTTTTCTGTCCTCCTGAGAACTGTATTTTAGATTTCCAGATGTTTCAGGTAGTTTCAGTGCTTATTTGTTCCTACATTATCTTGATCTTAATTCTAGTGCTGCATGCAAACAAAGAGATTCCAAGAGCAGATTTAAGTTGTATATCATGTAATCCTCAGTATCCCTTGATGAGCCTGCTTTTCTTGCACGGCTGACTCATGCCTGCCTGCCTGAAGTACAAAATGATGTGCAGGCTTTGCGCAAGACCTACCCTCAGATGGGAACCGTGTTCTCAAAGACGGATGAAATAGGCCATCAGCAGCTTTGAAGCTCCTAAAAGAGAAAAACCAGAAGCCTTTCATGATGTAAATATGAGTGCAGGGATAGCCAAATGAGAGATAATAATTCTAACGTACACATTAGAAGAATTCATTCTGACAAAAATGGTTGTTTCGAAATCCCTGTGGCAGAGAGGAACAGGCTGTTTGGAGTCTGTGGACCAGAAGGCGATCAGAAGATCCAGCTCGCTTGGTGTGGCAGGGCTTACACTGGCAAGAGTGAAGGAATTGGATCCTTAGTATTTCTCCTTTTCTCCTCTGTGTGAGGACCAAAAGGAGATCCTTGTGAGGGAACAGAGGTGTAATCTGCCAGCCTGAGACAAAGCGTTATTCTCTGCTGTCTTTCAGGTGAGCCCTTCACTCAGGAAGAAATGGAGGACATGCTCTCCACGGCTCTAGATCCAGAAACAAATACTGTTCACTACAGAGACTACATTTCAGTGATGACAGTAGATGAAACTTAAAATCTTCCCCTTCAGCGTTGGAGATGCCTTTTGGTAACGGCAGTGTAGCTTGGCAGTTAGTTGGAATATGTATTTTAAAGTATAACAAAGCTCAGGTTGTGACTTTGTGCTTATAATTAAAATAAAATCTGTGTAGCTATATTTTCTTGCGTTCTGTATACATGTTGAAATATATTCACACCTGAAAAAAGAGCTCTTGACAGAAATACTGTGTAAGGTCTGGGAAAGAAATCATGGAATTTGGTTTGAAAATAACAGGAAAAATGATGTTAATGGAGTCAAGAAATGACTTTACAATTGCATCTGAAAAAACTAATGGAAAGTGAAAACCGTGAAAGCGGGTCATAAGCAGGTGAGTATTTTAAGATGACCAAAATCACAAAGGCATTCTACTAAGATAAAGCTTTTATATTTAAATGTAATCCCTCTTTGTGTTCAACTAATAAGGCACCAGGTAGGTTACTCCTTTTGAAATAATATAATAGATCAAATACACTTTCTACAATTTCTAGTTTTTGTCAAACACTTGTGTTTTGTTTATCATAGGCAATTAAACTGGCCCAGTTTGTTCCATTTTGTGTTACTCCTCCACTGGGACAATGTATTTTGCTCCCATTTTAAACATGCAGGTAACACTCAAACCATTGTTGTAGTCAAATCTGCAACCAAAGTAATCCTTGAGAACATTTCTGTTTCTGTAGGCAATAAACAGTTCCCTTTCATAACCAGTTTGAAAGTTGGGAGCGTAAACGGTTCAAAACTTAGGATCATAGGAGTAGAATTTGGGTTTTGTAAACTGATGAAGCACCATTTTTTTAAAATATGTTAGGGTGGAATATGTGTCTCAACCACCTGTGCTGGAAGTCCACCACAGACCTGATTGCTCTTCTCATTTCTAGCTTAAACATTTTCTTGTCTGTTACTGTACTGTTGTCCTTTGAGTTCACGTTCTTTCCCTTGGGTTCTTACCTTGTACATCACCTTCTAACAAGTGATCAGTGGTTGCCCTCAGCTGATGAGGTCTCAGCAGGTAGGAGAAGATTCTGTGGTCTGGTCCTCAAAGGCACCATCTTGCAATTCGCGCTCCACACCTTCCACCCCATTTCTGTTTTTCTACTCCCTGTCAAGTTTGTTTTCCTCTTGTGCAGTGTCCTGCCACTCCTCTGTCTTAACTCCGTATCCCAGCTCTGTGTCATCAACAGACTTCATCAGCTGATGAAATCTGGGTAAGTGACACACAGAGGCATTGATTGCCTTACCCCCTGTCATGCCCTTCTAGTGGCAGAGCTGAGAACAGAGCCCAAGGCTCTTCATGTCACGTCTTTTGCTCTCCCCATTTCTTTCACTGGAGCTGGAAGCTCGGAGGAACTGTTTTCATACCGAGCCTCAAGGGAGCTGTCTCGCCAAGAAGAGATTAGCACGAATCTAAACGTGGTGATGGAAGCAAAAGCAATCTGGGAGAGACCTTTTAAAAAATTCTCTTTCTGCTCTAACCCGAGCTGTCTGTCACTGATACTTTCTTAAATGGTAAGGCAACAAAATGTTAATGCAGGTAAACAACATTTGCCTAGTTCTAAGCTAGGTTTCCACCTGGGACCCACTGTTGCATTGGTCCCAAGACCCTGCAGTGCACTCTCGTTAACACATTTACTGTGTATTTCATCTCTTTGTCAGTAAGAATGAAAAAAACGGTAATCATTAGTGTTATAATGCATGATGATACAGGTTTTTGAAGATTAAAGCAAGAGCAGCAAAGGCCAATTAAGAAAATATATTTTTTATTAGCCTTCTTTAGTCTCTCTTTGGAAGCTGGAATTATTTTCCCTAGAAATAATAATCCTTCTTCCATTGGATAGACAGTATGTTTTACTGGATTTCTGACACAGCTGGCGTGAATACAAGTTTCATTCATATTCTGCAGTCTTGGAGCCACTGTCAGCCTCATCTTGGATGTCAGCAGGAAGATGCTGATACCAGGAAATCATTCCAGAGTTTGCAGTGCTCCAGAGAGAGCACAATTTGTTCCTAGTGGTGCTACCCCAGAGGCCACCTCAGCTGCTGCCGTATCAATCAGGACACCCAGGTACCACAGTTACGATGCATAGTGCAGATAGGATCTTAACATGTATCCTTTGATGATACAGATACTATTTTTTATCCCACAGTCCTCAAATGCAAGGGTATTTGGGCAACTGAAAATGGGGTTGTGCCTGAATTTATCACACAGCAACGCCTCCAGCCCCATCTTCTTTATACTTGTCCCCAAGAAAGATTTGTGGGAACAGAACAGATAAAAGCAAGTCCTCACTTTTGAGCATAAGCAACCAAATGCCATTGCCTAGCGAGTTTCCAAACGGGGGGCGAAGGGAGTGTCCCGAACAAATCTCAGCCCCTGTAGGATGCGGAAAGCTGCGTGCTCCCTGCCGGCTGGGCTTGTGCAGCGGTGCTCCGAGCATCTTGTGGGGCAGCCGCCCCGGCAGCAGCTGAGCGGTGCCCTACACGCTGCTCTGGTGCCCTACACGCTGCTCTGGTGCCCTACACGCTGCTCCGGTGCCCTTGTCTGGCACCGCTTGCCAGCCCGTGCCGTGCCCACCTGTCTCCCTGTGGTGCTGGGGGGCTGCACGAGGGACCTCTGTGACGCTCCCTGGGATGGGCTCTCTGAGCGCCCTGCGTCACTGTGCTCCCTGCGGGTGAGCGGGGTCCTGCACCCCAGGGGAAGAGGGAGGAGAGGGGGTTTAGGGAACCATTTTGCCATAACTAAAAAAAACCCTTTTAGCTTCTAAATTTGAATGGAAAAATACATTATCCTCTTCACTCAGGTGGACAGATCAAACTGCTGAGTGGTCCTGAGCTGTCTCTTGCTACATGCCTCTCCTTGCTGGCTGTTTTGCCTCTACCCTCAAGATCAGGAACCCAGATAAGGGAGCAGATCATCGCACCAGGAAGCCTCTAGGGAGGAACCAGCCTGGCACCTGGACTACATCCACACAGGGAAGCAGAGCCAAGGCTTTGAAGAAACTGGGGAAGTCGGAGGGGTTTTGACCTAGCTGAAGGAGGGAGAGGGAAGGGAACTCATTACCCAGACGTAAAAAAGAAAACAGAAAAGAAAAAGAAGAAATCAAAGAAGCAAACCCTGGAAACCATCTACAAATACAACTGAATCAGCAGGCTGTTTACATCACTGCTGCGCGTTGTAGGCTGGACAAGACTTCACTTGTTTAAAACTTTCAGTAGGTTCAGCTGTGCCAGGGCATATCTGGTATGTAGTGGAGACCTTCTCCTCAGTGCTATCGATACTGTGGAGAAGTTCTTCCAGCTGCTGACTTTGTGTTTGGCAGCCCTGCTGCTTGTATTCAAGGTACCGCATCGCTTTTTATGTTTTCCTCATCAGCTTTGGGGTTGCTTCTCCAAAACACTTTTCTGCCTGGTAGTGACAGTCTCGTATACATTCGCACCTGAAGGCTTCAACACTTCCCCGTTGCTGCACGTGCCACCGTGGTATTTACAGTCCGTTCACACTCTCTATGGACTGGGCAGAAACAGGAGTTGCTGCGGCCACCAAAAGGCTATGGGCACTGCGGGAAGGGGACTGGGCTGTCCACCAGTGCACCTCCACCTGCGTTTCCCAGAGGTAAGAGCCTGCAAAATGTTAAGGCTCTTACCTCTGTTCAGGCAAGAAGAACTTGCAATGTTTTCCCTCCTTTGTCTTGTTTGACTCTGTCTTTTCTCCTGGTTCTCTTACACCTCATTTCATTAAGCCACTTGCGCGCTGGCCTGCGAGGGTTGAAAATGCCAGAGAGTTTTGCTCTGCCCCATGTTGCTGCCCATGACAGGGTGGCGTTTATCACCTGATCTAGACTTGCCACCACTGAAATCAGCCCTGGAAAAACTCATCACAGATATCGGGAGGATCCCAGGCCTTCGGTTTCAGGGGGAAGTGGCTGAGGATGCTGGAGTTCAGCCGGGGCTGGGATGGGGACGAGGAGCTATGATTTCTTTAAATCCTGTCATCTGCTGTTACTGTTGTTGAAAAGGGGGAGCGTAGTCTCGACAGCAAGGCACCAGGTTGGCAGGCAGGTTTCATTCTAGACTTGGTGAGAGGTATTGAGAAAGTCGTATAATCTCTCCCTAGCTGAACTTTCCACCTATAAAGTCAAAGTAATTACAAGGAATAGGAGACGGAGAGTATCTGTCTTGCCTGTCGGACGTTTTGTATTCCTGGCTCTGATGTTTGCACAGCGTCTGGTACTATGATGTTCTGATAAAAATCAGTGCCTACAGACCGCCCTGTCACATAATTAATAAAGTTCTCAGCCTTCAAGTCTCTCGTTCCAGACCGTACCTTCAGGTCGCAGCTTCTAAGCAGGTTGGTCTGCAGCAAGGCTGTTTGTTTTCCACGGAACCCAGCTCTGCTTCACAGTGTCTCACTCCGTGATAAGTCTGGTTGTAAAACTATTGAAACATCTGGTCTTATTGTTGGAGGGTTGTTTTGGGGGGGCAGGTCAGTACTAGGCATGGGGACGATGCTGATTTAAAAGCTAAATAAAGATGTAGGTTGAAACAAAGCAGATTCTCCTGTTTAACCCATTTTGAATCCCTGGGGCTACTATTTGGCTTAGCATAGTTCTGAAAGCCAAGAAAATGTTATTCATTATGCTGAAAAGACTGATCACAGCGTTTATATCCTGGGGCCCAAATCCTGAAGTCCTTATTCAGGCAGAACTCCCATTGACTTCAAAGGCAGTTCTGTCTGCAGAAGAGCTGCAGGAAGAGCGATGCGCTGGCTCACGGGGCGTTCATTGTGAAAACCTTTTAGTCTCTTTAAATGAAGCCTCATCTCTGGTAGAGCTGACAGAGATGTGTGCAACCAGCATGCAACTTGTGGCACTGAAACGACTGAAAATGTAACCCCATGTGAGTAGGTAGTTCATTTTGTCTCCAGTAATGCAAGCAAGCAATATTCAGCAAGCGTGAGCAGACGGAACTTTTCCATATTGTTTGGAGTACAAAAAGCAGAAATCTAGGGTGTTACTGCATGGAGGCTTAAAATTACCTCTTCCTGCCGTTATCCTGGAAACACTGCAGCCTTAAAAACACAACACATGTTGCTTCTGTGATTACATATGCTAACCTGATTCCTTTTATCCTGGGCTCTGTTCCTTTTAGAAGCCCTTTTCCAACAAGCTTGGCTGTTGCAGATCCCTGCCTGAATGATAGCATAGAAAGAAACAGTGTGAAATAAGATGCGTCGTGTAGAGCAAAGCCTTTGCATATTTGCTGCCAACAGGAGTCTCTTTCCCACCAAGGTAGCAGTGTCCTTCGGTGCAGAACAGGTCCTAAGCTTTGCTTTGCGGTGTGCAGCCATGCCTTTTCCTGGACACCAGCCTAGGGATTACCATAACCGGAATGGAGTTCTCAGGTTTTCCAGAGGGGTGATTTTGGAGCTGACAATATAAGAATTTGAAGCTCTCCATGTGAGGTCTTCCACATGTGCAAGTTACCTAAGCTGTACGCATGACAACAGTTCAGGTTTTACAGTGATGGAATACTAGGGATGTGGTATGGTCCAGATGGAAGCTAGTAACAAAGGCTGAAATTTAGCTTCGTTTTAATTTATAGTAACACAGCCAATTAAAAATCAGTAGTTCAACTTTAAGGACCACTTTGTTGAAATACTTGCCTGGTGAGGTTGCACTCATTATCGCAGAGACAAAACTAAAATAAAACCCCCAGAACGTAGTGAGTTTTCATGTGGTGTTAAGTTGTTGCCTTGAGAAGCGATGCCATTCCCCAGAGCTCCCCCCGACAGAGAGATGCCTTCAAATTCAACTCCAGCTTGATGGAAAGCAGAGAACCTTTCTCTAGTTCTTTGGGCTTCATCAAAGTTGCAGAGATTCGTGGTTAAGCTAAGTACAATGTTTTACCAGCAACTGCTGAGATCAAAAGGGGAGAACTTCCTGGAGAAATTGTGTAGTGGGGAAAAGACCACTCTAAATACAGGGGCCTTGAGTCAACCTGTTCCTGGAAAGAAAGGAAGGAAGGAAGGAAGGAAGACAGAAAAGAAAGACAAAGAAAGCAAAAAAAAAAAGAAGGAAAGGAAGAAAGTAAGTAAGAGAACAGGAGAAAGAGAAAGGAAGAAAGGAAGGAAGGAAGAGAAAGAAAAAGAAGGAAAGAAAGAAAAAGAGAAAGAAAAGAAAAACTAAAGGAAGGAAGAGAAAGAAAGAGAAAAGAAGGAAGGAAGAAAGATAAAGAAAAGGAAAGGAAGGAAGAAAGAAGAAAAAAGGAAAGAAAATGAAAGAAGAAAGGAACAGGAAGGAAGAGAAAGAAAAGGAAGCAAGAAAGAGAGAAAAAAGCAAAAGAAAAAAGAAAAAGGAAGGAAGGAAGGAAGAGAAAGGAAGAAAGGAAGCAAGAAAGAGAGAAAAAAGCAAAAGAAAAAAAGAAAAGAAAGGAAGGAAGGAAGAAAGACAAGAAAGAAAGAGAAGAAAGGAAAGAAAGAAGAGAGAGAAGGAAGAAGAGCTCCATGGCTTTATCAGAACTACAGTTAGCTGACTTTCAGGGGACATGAGCAGACACATCTGCTGCTCAGGGTAGCTGTTCCTCAGTTTACAGAGGCTGGCCTGAGTCTGAGGTCCAGCTGTTTGAACCTGGTGTGTTCCCATCAGAAGCCTCAGCCAGCACTCCTCACCCGGGGGCGCGGCGGGGGCTGCTCTCCACCTTCGCCTTGCAGCAGCCGTACAAAGCTCAAATGGGCAATAGTCTGTCTTCTGAAAACCCCCACCTATCTAATCTAAGAACACCTATGATAAAACGCAGGGAGGACACACAATAAAACCAGTTACCTACTTTTTTAATAGTTAATTTATTTAATTACAGTGTTTTAGAATTTATATAAGCAAGCTCTGTAGCTCCTTTGCCAAGACAAGTTTCTTTTTGACATCACACCAAAGTACATATCCTGAAAGCATCCGTAAAAATGCACTGGAAACAGAGGTAAAAGGAACTGTTGAAACTATGTAAGCTTCGTTTTTACACCAATGTGAAGAAAGTTTTTTCCTCTTCATTTCCTATTGACAACGTGTTGTTGGGCTTTCGAGAAGATGTTCTCATGGAAATGCTGTGGCTCCGTGGGGTAGAACTGAGTGGTCACAAAGAAAGGGGGCATGTGGAAACGTGCCCTTTGCATTTTCTCATGTAAAGGACTGAAATTTTTAATTTCCATCTTCCAAGCCACAAAGGGATGCAATGTCTTTTGGCAAAACAGTATAATACAAGATGCACTTGTTGGTGAGGTCTGTGCTTTCCTCTTCAAAAATGTCCCACTTTTCCGGTGTAACACTGTGGATTAGTTGGAGTAGGGTATCTTTCCCAGGAACTTCCTCTTTAAAACAGGTAAATGAACACCAGGGACAGTAGCAGACAGTGCAGAGCTTAAAAAAAAAAAAAAAAAAGAAAAAGAAAAAAAAGAATAAGAGAAATCCCATCATATGAACCTTGCTGCTTTTCTAATTGCCAAGGGCGTGTTCTGTCTGGCAGAGATGATTTGCAACACCTGCTGAGAGGATGAGCTCCCGCAGGCAGAGGGGAATCATGATAACTCTTCTTTTGGATGGGATGGCAGAATTTTAACAAGGGATTCCCACAAGCCCCATAAGCTCTCTCTGCAGCATCCTTCTTTCAGAACCTGACCACGTGGTGTTGGGGGGAAAGGACCGTTTAAATGTTCCAAGAGCGTATATATGTCTATACCCACATTCCCTAACTGTGAAAGAACGCAGGTGCTTGGTACGCTGTGCTAGCTAGCCTTGGGTAGCCAGAAACCATTGCTCCCACGGGAGGCAACGTTGCTGGCAGCATACGGCCATGAAATGATGGCTCTTCTGCTGTTTTCCCAGGATAACACAGAAGCTGAACATCCCTGCGCATCCCTGCCCATTCTCACTGGGGTAGCAAAGACTTTACGGTGATGCAGCCGTCAGGGGAGATGATGGATGATAAACTGCAGGCATTGGGGGCAAACACAGAAGAAGGAAAAATGACCTGCAAAGTAGGCATGTTGAACCCAAACACCCTTTACATGCCAGGTTCACACCCGAGGTATCTGATGTCAGTCATGCTCTGTGCTATTATATGCTTACGAATGGGTGAGCTCAGGAAAAACATTTACATTCAGAGAAAAACTCTTCATGCACAGATTGAAATGGGAAATAAAGTCCCATTCAGTCACCAGGACTTCCCAAACAGGGTCCCTACAAAACGGGAAGAAGCAACGCCTGCATTCAAAGACCAGGATGCACAGAGGAGCAGTGGCCACCTGAGCTAATATGACAATTTCAGGAGGCCAATGACCACGAAAACTTCAGTAACAGGATCGTATCTGCGAGGAGAGGCAGAAGAGAGAGGAAGAAACGATAACTGGAGAACACTTCAGAGGCAAAACTACATGTATTCCCCTCTCCAGAGATGCTTGTGGTACAAACAATTTTTATTTTTAAACAAAACGTGTCCTCACTGGCGTCTGTGATAAACTGTTTGGCTCAAAGGTTTTGTAATGCCTCTTGTATAGAGCTGTCACACTTCTGCATTAGCGAAGGCCTTCGTTTTAGAAGCTTATGGTCAAACTCTTAGTTTTCATCTACACAAGAAACATGCAATAATCTGCTCTTCTCACTTCTGGCAATAGCTTCAGAAAACAGTAAAAGCAACCTGGACGTGAGTAGCTCTGGAAGACTCCAGCATGCCTTTCCAACTTGTATATAACGCGCCTTGTACCCTCCTCTGTTGGAAGCCAAATTCTGATTAATGCTGCCCAAATATGAGTCTTATTTCTGTAACTGGCGAGGTCTGTGAGCTACACCAGCAGAATTGACAGGTAAATCACGGTGGTGGAAAGGCAAGAGCGCTTTCTCCCCCTGCAGATCAAGCTTGCGCGGCTCTTGGAGAGCTGGCCGAGACCCAGATCTCTGCATCAGCTAATGAATGTGTCTCCAGGAGCCAGAGAAGAAACCATTCATCACTGCTAAAATTTAACTTTGTAGCTTACCTTTCGGCAATGAAAATTCATAACAAGGATAATAAAAACGGCAACAGAGGAACATTCTTCCCCTGTCTCTATCGGAATTACCTGCTGTTTGTCCAGCACTCATGTGCACCCAGCCGAGACAGGCAAGTTCTCTTTTGTTCTGCACTGAACCAGATATAAACCGTAAGGTAAAACTCTTGCACTAAACTTCTGCTCTGCCGGTGAAACCTTTCAGCCTTACAATATTTATTTAGGAACAACAGATAAGATTCCGTTTGCAGGGCATTTTTCAGATAGGAGGTGGATGGAATAGATGTGGTCAGAAATGGCCATCTTCAGTCCCTGCTGATCTGTGAGTGTTCCTCTTAGCCACAGCATTTCCAGACCATCGCTGCTCCCCTCCTGGGGACAAAGCCTTGCTGTGTCCCCTTGCAGCCCTGCCGCTGCTGCACAGCATGGTCCCCAGCTTCACCCGGCTCCTGAGTGTCACTGGCAGTAGAAACACAAACTATATCAAAGCAGTGACACCAATGACAAGCCAGGTTGCGGGAAGTCCCACTCCTCTGACTCAGGATTGTAAAAATAAGATAAACTCTCCACATTCGTTATTACCTTCATGTTACCAATAACATCGTTAATCTACTGTAACACTCTGTAAGGGTCCAGCTTTGCTGCCCACGAGGTGTCCATCTCATGGAAACGGTGCAGTGTTCTCCGTCATCCTTGACCCTTATACTGATGGGATGTAACTCATACGGATGTATGTGGAGATGCCAGGATGGGGTCTACAAAATCCCCGTCTCCCAGTTCTTTGACGGAGGGGCTCACCATTAACATGATTACATCCAGCCAGCTCTGCAGCTTGTGTTCCCATCACAGACTCTATTTTCATATAAATCTGAAGTCAGCTGGTTATGCCCCCCCACAGTGGCGTACACAGTAGTCGTGTTAAGAAGAAATTGGCCTCTTTGAAAGCTGTGTGTGACTGAGCCACGTGTACAGAGTATGGTTTGTACAAGTACGTGCTTTCTGGCTAATTAATGCCTGCACCGCTGAATGCAGAATCAGGCTGTTGCTGAGGGGAGATGTATATTACGGACTAGAGGAAGAGCACCTATATCATTTCGGTTGTTGTGCTTGTATCTCTGACCATCAGCAATGTGAACAAGTACCAATTACAGGTACCACAAGGGGTTTAGCTTGGAGCCTAATGTAATGGGTTGTTGCAGAGCCTGTGCCTTGCTGGAGCAGTTTGCTGGAGACAAAAGCTGTACCAGAGGCAAACTAGGGGCACATGGTTAACCTCCCCAGTTGCATGGTAATGTGTAGATCTCTCTCTGTCTCACTGCTCTAAAAATGCAATCCTTAGTAATTCCTTTGAGTTCTCTTTGCCCACGTTGATTCCTGGAATGTACCGGACATGTCTGTAGGCTGTGCCTTCTCCAGCACTACTTGGGTGGGTCAAAAGTTCGTATGCAAGCGCACACTTTGACCACCATCTTCCTCCTCCTGGGGAGAATGCCTCATTCTGCAGGGGTGCTGGTGGCGTCAACGGCATATTTTGGATGCCTGCTAATTACAGAAATCTGTAGATCGGCCACGCACTGCTACATTCACAGATTAGAAACGGTTTCCATTTTTGCAGAACAATCCTTCGATTACTCATTAATTGGGGCTCCACGTTCCACTTTCCTGCATAGTCTGTGCTTGCCAAGCTAGTCCATGGGTCAAAGGAAGTTGTTTCCGTGTAAGCAGAGTTCCTTAAGACAGATTCTTCATATTTATTCCTCTGGCTGACGTCTTCAAGACCCTAAAGAGGAGTGGGCCTGAGAAGGAGGAGAGGTGGCCTGGCCCTTCCTTGCAACAGATGTGGTGTCAAAGTGCACCAGCAAACGAGTCTCACCGAGATGCCACATGCTGGCACCAACACTGGCAAGGCGCTGTGACTGAGAAATGCAGACCCTATGTAAAAATAAGGAACTACTTACCTGCTTGAAGAGGGCACGCAGAAGAATTTCAGGATTAGTGTCGTGCTCCATGAAAATAAAAGTCTTTGTGGTTGTGATGTTGTGATGTACACAAGTTATCCTCATTTATCAAGACCAGAGCATTAAGGTTCTTGAGTTGTAAGGATTGCTGTTACCAGTATTCTATGTGGCTAAAGCTTGGAGAGCAATCTTGAATATATAGAATGTTGGCTTTAGTTAGCAAACTAACTTTGTTTATGTAATCTGTTAAAAAACACCTCCTTGGACGGTTTGCTCAAAGGAATAGGGACTGACCATCATTCAAGACTGGTTTACAGAACCATTACTGGAAATGCTTATGAGATCTGTAAAATAACTGTCTATAAACAAGTATCTCTAATGATGTCTTGTTTCACTTTGTAAAGTTTTAATATCTCCTTAGTAAGTCTGAATACAACTCTAATGCCTAATTAACCACCGTTTTGTTTCATTAGCACGCTATAAACAAAAAGAGCAACTGGTGCCTAGGCAGGTAGGTCGCCTTTGCAGTAACGGTTCATCTTGCGAGGGGACCTACGTGCTTTTCTTTCAGCACAGAAAAGGGCAAACAGAGTCCCACAAAGAGCGCTGTCAGGACCTTCCCCTGGAGCAACCTACAAGCTTGTAGCCTTCGCTTGGTTGTATTTGCGTGGCATTAGTAACCCTGTAGCAGCCCTAGCTGCCCATTCTTGTCCCAATTGACTTGAACTACATGTAGTGATTTTTTCTGCCTTGTTTGCCACAGTCCCATTCAACAACACCCTCCCCCCCCAGCTCCCATGGACCCCCCCACTGACAATCAGCATCTGAGCAGCTTCCTACAACGCTTCCTCAAAAGGTTACAGCCTTCCTTCTGAAGTCTAGGAAAAATCTGTTCCAGTCAAGCATGGGAAAGAATGTGAACAATGGGACAACCCTGACACGCACGGGGAAAAAAAAAGGTTGGTCAGTCATCTGTGTGTGTCAGCTGAAGGTGTTTGCTTCCCGGTAATTCTGGGAACCCCTTTCATGAGACACCAGCCCCTCTGCAACTGGGGCCAGGGGGCCAGGCTGCGTCTCCACACAGGTTTTCTGATCCAGCTTCACAGCTGTGGGCAGGCAATAGGACCACTTCAGCTGTGGATATTTTTGTAATGCTCTTTCTGGTCCCTCTGGAGCTCGCTCCATGCTTTTTTGCAATGAAGATGTTTTCTCTGTGATAAATACATCATTGAAGCCCATGTAAGATGAAGGTTCTCCGAATGATACAATCTTACATACGTTCCTCTCTAGAGGGTGATCCTTGGGTGAACTCGCATCACCACCCTGAGGCAGAGCGCAGCTTTTCCTAGTACAACAAAAAAAGCCGGAATCACCATGCTCTTGCTTTTCTGTTTTAAGTAGGCTTAGCAAGCTACAGAAACACTCCATTTCTCTTGAGATCTTCCCCTCACCTCACTGGTTTCCTTATTTATTTGTATGTAAACAACCTCCACCTGCCTCCCCGGCTTGCAGTACCCCCCGCCTGGCACAGACACCATGTCGTGCCAGTGCTGGTGCAAATAACAGGGCAGCAAACACCAGCCTCCCACCCCAGCGGGACCACAGGTCAGCACGAAGTCACTGGAGCCTTCGGGATCCAAAAAGCATCCTGCCTTCAGGCTGTCCTCAGCCCTACTTGTTCCTGGCGGTGACAAGGGAAGCCCCGGCTGCTCTAGCAGCGCGGGATGCTGTCCTGTACACATTCACCAACACATTTCCCAACTCCAAGGGCACAGATTCCAGCTCTTCTGGACCAAAGACCTGTTTCAGTTTGCCGTCTTGTTAGAGGAGTAACTGTGTGAACGTGCTGGCACTCTCAGCTTCTCAGTAAACATTAAAATTACAAGTGCCCTCACCCAGCAATGCTCATTCCAGAATATCGGTCCGTGCTTTCAGATGGGACCAGCCCCAGCTGCCCCTGCAGCATGCTGCATTTTTCCATGAGATACCCGGCCGCTGTCCAGAGCTCCTCGGTCTCAGAACGGCCGTGTGCCTCTCCTGCAGCATCAGCCACTTCCCAGACTCCCACCCTGCCTGTGCGAGGAGATTTGGATCAAATTAATTACTGTAAATTGACGTGGTTGCATTGTTTCAGATCAGACATCGTGCAGTGAATACAGCAGTGAGGCTAGCACTGGTTAAAATGCCCAAGAAGGCTAATTGCATGGGGAAGACTTCTTTAATATGGGCAGGGCCAAGCAACCAGATTAAAATGTAGGCGACTGTAAATATTCTGTAAATATGTCTGTGCATGAAGAGGCATCCTGATGGGTGTCGAGAGAGGGAAGCCTCTGGGAAAGAGGCAATGAGGAGCAGTGGGGGCAGAGTAAGGGCGCTAACCTCCTCCTCCACCAGCACAGTGGTTTGCAAAGTGTTCATCTTCCTGCAGTGCTGTTATGGCTGTGTGATGCTTCTGGCTGGGATAGAGTTAATTTTCTCCACGGCAGCGGCTATGGGGCTCGGTTTGGGATTTGTGCTGGAAACAGCGTTGATGACACAGGGATGTTTTCGTTACTGCTGAGCTGGGCTTACAGAGCCAAGGCCTTTGCTGCTTCTCACCCCACCCCACCAGCCAGTGGGCTGGGGGGGCACAAGGAGCTGGGAGGGGGCACAGCCAGGACTGACCCTGGCTGACCCCAGGGATACTCCACGCCGTATGACATCGTGCTCAGCAATAAAACAAGGGGGAAGGTTGGGGGGGGTGGGGGGTGGGGCTGCTGCTTGGGGACTGAATGGGCATCGATTGGTGGTGAGCAATCATTTTCATTGGTATCACTTGTCTTTCTTGGGTTTTAGTTCTCTCTTTGGTTTTCTCCTTTCCATTAAAATTAAATAATAATAATAGTAGTAGTCGTAGTAATAATAATATAATATTAAATAATAATATTAACAACAATATAATATAATACAACACAATACAATATAATTGAATATAATATGATGTAATGTAATATAATATAATACAATACAATAATATTGTTATTATCAGAAAGAAAATTAAATAATAATTATTACATTATATCATATTGTATTGTATTATATTATATTATGTTATGTTATATTATATTATATTGTATTGTGTTGTATTATATTATATTGTATTGTATTTTGTTGTACTGTATTATATCATATTATATTATATCATATTATATCATATCATATCATATCATGTCATATCATATCATATCATGTCATATCATATCATATCATAATTGTTATTTAATTTTCTTTCTGTTATTAACCCGGTCTTAACCCAACCCACAAGTTTTCTCACCTTCCCCCTTGCAGTGCTGTCCCCCCACTGCGGGCGGGCAGCGAGTGGGCGGCTGGGTGGTGTGAGTTGCTGGCGGGGGTAAACCCATGCCGGGCTGTTACGTTAGCTTGGCCTTGGCCGACTGATGCAGCTTTGTGCCTGAGCATTGCTACCAGCTTACAGCTGGCTCTCTGCCGTTCAGCTTGCACCTGATCGCAAGGGTAGAAGTTAAACTGGTGTAACCGGTAAAAGGAGCTTTAAATCCACACAAGTAACCATCCAAGAAAGTCAAGCTGATTTCATAAAGGTGATGTAAACTTCAATTTATGTTAAATTGGTAAGACTTGCACAAGCAGACAAGCCCTCCCTAAAGAACAGAAGACCCAGCTCTGCTGCCCTTGGTAATGACGGGGTAACGCGTTCCACCCTGCCGAATCTCTCCAGCAGCAGGAAGAAATGCCCGTCGCTCGCTGCCAGCCCACCTCCAAAACCGTTCGTGCTGCCGCCTGCCAATGGACAGGAGCGTTTTCCCTCTGTCCTGGTGCCTGACAGAATAGTTATGGCTCAGAAAAGAGCCGTATCATTAAGGCAGAGGGCAGGGGCATGCTCCTGAGCGCATCTGCCCCTTGCTCATGTTGCTTCCATGGAGAGAGCAGAGCCTGAGGGGACGGACGGAGACTTTCCCAAAGCTGTGAGCATGCCTGCCCTGAAACTCTGCAGCAACGCTTCACCCGAGCCTGCCCGGGCACACAGATGGGCTTGTCGGTGTCCTCACTGCTGACTTCTGAGCTCAGTGACAAGGCTGCTTGTTTGTTGAAACCTGAAAGAAATTCCTGTGCACAGCAAACCAAGCTGGCCTGGAGCACTGGCCTCGCGGTGTCCCTCTGGGGAGCAGGGATGCCTTACTCACCCCCTGCTCTGAGCGCTGCGGAGCTGTGCTGCCCAGCCTGAACCTTCCTTGACAGGCTGTGATCACCTGGGTCCAGCCGTGAGTCCTCCTGGACCCCCCCGATGGGTTATTCGTGTGGTCAGAGCAGGAGAGCATGACTAAGCTGGAGAAAAATGTGTCATGGTAGGCAAGGGAGGACAAAGAGAGCAGCTCTGCACCTTCCTTGGCCACTGGCATGAGTCCACAGGAGGTGCCAGGTCTAGCCATGGATCTGCCCTCCCCAGCTGCCAGCGAGATGATGAAAAGAGGGATACAGGGAGCAAACTGTGTCTTTCAGGACAACGTCAAAATAGAGGCAGGTAACAAAGAGGTGTGAGGGAAATGGCAGGTAGATAAGCCAGTTATCGTCCCACTGCAGTCACTTCATAAAGAATATAATCAGCTTGGAATGGTGTACAGCAAAGAGAAAAATGGAACAATAAAATTTTTGGAAATCTGCAAGCTGTAAGGTTCACTTTTAACCCTAAACTTGGTGATGAATGCATGAAATGTTTGAAAAGGGGTTGAAAAAAGGTTTCAGATGAAAGAGATGCTCACAGATCTGGAGTGCCTACTGCTACAAAAATCTCAGGAACATACCAGGGCGAGACCTCTGACATAGCTTATCATGAACGTAATTCTCTGTTGTTTGAGCACTGAGTTGAATCAGTCACCTCAGGTGAGCCGAGGGGCAGAAAAGAAACGCCAGCTGCCTTTCATATGGTTTCATTTAAGGCATTTACACAGCCAAGACTAGCCTAGCGCCAGTGACGCCAGCTCGGTTGTTGATCTATGCTGCTATAAATTACTCCTGCAACAAGAAAGGATGCAGCATAAAAATGTGATGGTACAACTGCTTCGCTGTTGGTTTCCCAGGGCTGCCTGTTTGCTTCGCTGTGTTATCTCCGCTTTCCCCCTCCACGTCCCTTGCACGGCATCCCTGGCTCCGTGGTACACACGCTGGCTTTGCCCTTGCCGCCTTCCAGCAGCCACTTTGCCTGTTTTCTACCTTTGGCACACACCGGCTGATATTCATCCTGTTAATGTTGTTATTCATTAATACCATCTTCTCCCCTCTTCTGCCCAAAGATTACTGAGAATAACTCTTTTGGAAAGACACGTTTTTTTGTGGCCCTTGAGGGAGGTAGGAGAGTCTTCGAAGAATGTTTAAAGGGAATCCTTTACCCTCTGGTGTCTCCAGCTGGTGTGGCTGCCCTGGGGGAGAATGGTTAGCAGCGTGCCAGAGCCTGGTCCTAGCTGTTTGGGCTGCCATGGGCCCCCTCAGCATGAATCTGTGGCCACCGCATTCCCCGGGGGGTTCCATCCCAGCCCCATGGAAGCTGGGTGCTGCTGGAGCGTTACCCTGGATGTGGCTCCACTGTGCTTGGCTCAGCAAGCGGTCGATGGCTTTTCCCTGTGCCTGCACAGGCAAGTTTTCCAGACAAGAAGCAGCCCCCATCTTCCTTCTTTAGTGCCTGTGACTGGCTACTTCACTATTTTCTTGCTCTGTTGCTGTTCTGTGTAAAATCCGCATCGCTAGGGCTTGGTGCTTTGGGATTCACAGGTGCTCCCCCTCCATTCCATTCTTCAGGCTTGTCTTCAGTTCTGGAGTTGCAATGAATGCTTATTGTGCCCGAGTAACAGAAAATGGGATTCTGTCAAATTCCAGTATTTGAATTTATGAACTTAACCAAAATTGGCTGCACACTTCTCATTGCAATGCATCCCACTGTGAAAAAGGACTGTAAACTTCCCCATGCAATCCTGCTCTGTGAGTGTGCGTATATATATTTATATATGCATGACACCGCATCCTTTCTTACTTATGAAACACATATCAATAGGGTATTAATAAGTAGGCATCGATTTTTACTGAGAACATAAAGATTTATGAAAGTAGGCAGTGCTGCGTGGCAGGAACTGTGAAAATAGTTTGTAAAAAACCTATGAAATATTTCATGTTTAAGATACAGAGAAAACTTCCATTTCAAATAAATCCAAATAGACAGCCCTTCGTGGCAAACAGATCGCTTTTGGTATCGAGCAAGGGTAAGATTTAAAGGCAACTGGTTTGCCACAGAATGGGGCTCTTTGTCCACATGTGAACACAAATGGCTTGCTTTGCTGTTACAGAGAGGTTGGGGGGGGGGGTGTCCCAGGAGAGGTTTGGGGGAGTCCCAGGAGAGGTTCGGGGGGGGGTCCTAGGAGAGGTTCAGGGGGGGTCCCAGCAAAGCAAGGGAAGGAAGGCTTGACACCTGCGCAATGCCGAGGCAGAAGGGCTGCAGGGATGCGTACCCCTGTCAGGCTGGCAGGAAAACCCTGTCGTCGCTTGGAGGAGGAGAAGGCATATTTAAAGGGTACCGATGCAGATCTGCTGGTAACAGTAAGAGGTAGAAGCCGTAATAATGCCCACTGAGAGAGTTCCCATCCGTGTTACACCGCCCATAGCTAGGGGCTGTGGCGGCGCGCGAGTAGTACGTATTTTCCATGTCAGGTTTGTTTTCATGCCAACACACGAGGTAAATCTTGGGACTGATTTAGAAATTTTGCTACAGCAAACACCTTCAGCAGCCAGCTCATGCAGAGGGAGTGCCCGGTCTTAAATCTCCGTGACATTGTACCCAACAATTGTCAAAAGCAGGCGGGAGCCCATGCTCCCCAAGCAGAGCGTATCCCACGTGCTGTAGATGGACCTGCAGCATCACACGTACAAACGCAGTCTGTACAGCTGTTTCCTCCTGTACCGCATGGATTCCTAACTCCTACGGAGCACTTGGGTTGTGGCTACGTGTGTTTCTGGTGATGTCTGCACCGTACAAAAGGATAAAGGACTTAATGTGCTTAATGCACTACAGCTTTTTGCCAAACTGATCCTATACTTCAGCGAGGGGATGAGAACAAGAACTGGAGTGGTTTCAGGGAAGAGATATATCCAACTGGGAAAGTTCTGGCGATCTTATTTGCAGCTCTTAATAATTAGCTGTTTCTATCTTTAAGATTAATTCTTTGTCACTATTACTACAAATGCCTTCAATTTCCTCCCCGTCCCCTGACGGACTCCAGCTCATTAATATTCAGCTTTAAGCAAGTGTCGGAGCTGTCATGCATTTCAAATCTCCCCGAGGAAGCTTTTTAAAATTGTGAGTAAGACCCGATACTGAGACTTATTAGCACCAAACTTGGAAACAAAGCTCCTGTGCAGGCAGCGATGATTCTTCAAGTTACAGTCGCTGTCACCTTTTTTATCCCGAGCTATATTATAAATGTGAATACCTCTAAGGATTTCTTTGATGCATCCAACATTTCCAGCTCTCGTAGACTACTGTTTATTGATAGAGCTGGGCTTGTGCCAGCATATCGGCTTTGAGTGATGAAGCTGAACTTCTAGGTCAGATTTAATTGCACCCATACTGAGACATACTCGGAGGAAATCCGCTGTGGTAGTACCTCGGCAGATCGCTGGAGCGACAGCACATCGCCGCAAATGTGCTGCGGTGTGATGGAGAAACCAGAGGTTTGTGTACTAGTTAGAAGACAGGTCCCAACAGTCCACAGAGGTGCAATACCTCCATCGAGATCGAAGCCCATCCTTGATGCTTTGAGACCAGCTGTTGCTCGAACCTCTGATACTTAACCCTGTATCCAAGGCTTTGGCTCCTGTCCACTTACTTATAGACGTCTGAACAGCTCTGTTTTTTCGGCTCTGCCTGGAATTAAGAACAACATTTAGTCTAATTTCTGAGCTGATAGCATAAATGATGTGCCAGGGCTAAGATTAAGGCAGATTCCCATGACTACCAAATACGACAACAGAAAAAATGTGTAAACGTGAAATCGAGAGGTGGCTGTGGGGCTGCCTGTCACCGGCCCGTGGGTCTTTCCTTAGTGACACAGGGAGCAGGAGGGGTTGTAAGAGGAAACTTTTATCAATTTCCACACAAGGGAGCCTAAAGAGAGGGAGAAAGCTCAGTGCTCAGAGAGGAAGGTGTTAACCCAGAGAAAGGGTTCTTGGCAGACCTTCTTGCTAGAGCAATGCTAGTGTCCTATACATTGCCCAGTGCAAAAGAAGAACTGGAAAGAATATAGCAGCAAAATACCTCAAACTGGAGAATTTGGAATATCTCAGGTTTCAAAATTTTTCACAAGTCAGTAAATCTTTCTTGAATGACCCAACACGTCAGTAAGTACTGACAGCCGTCAGGAGGGAGAGGTGACCTGGCAGCAGCAGAGCTGCCCAGGCTGGGCCAGACTGCGAGCTGCCAGAGGAGCTCCCTCGATCCCACCTTCCTAATGGTTCCTCAGACCTGAGAGGTGAGAAGATGGAAATTTGCTGCTGAAATGACACTTTTACCATGTCCTGAGGTCTTCATTTCCTGACTGGAGATATTCTTCCTACTCACCAGTCATGACCCTACTTCCTCACCTCAAACCAAACAGCCACCAGCTAAGGACTGGGGAAGTCATGGACTTCCTCCTCAAGATCCTGCCATGTGGATAGGATCCATTTTTTTTCCAAAGGGGCTCCGGTGCCCCTTTGCCAGGGATGGCCTCCCTGTCATCCAGCCCTGGGTATGAACCCAGCTCCCTTGGGCTGCTGCTGGAGCCCTCGCCCGGCCAGGCAGTGGGCAGGAGCAGAGGAAAGCCAGGGAAGCCATGCCAGGTGGGCAGGAGCAGGCTGGGAGTGGGCACCCCACCGCAGAGCCGGCTCCCGGGGGGAGCACGGCACGGATCGGCACACCACTAGGGTGCTGCTGCTGTGCCCTGCCAGGGAGGCAACATCTCTCACGGAAACCCCAGGAAGCATTCAGCCCCAGAAGAAGGCAGGCTTTGGCAGCCGTGCCCGGAGGAGCCCGACCCCCTGCGCAGGCTGGCGGGCATTGCTCTGGAGGAGGGGCTGGCTGCTGGCACCGGCGCCCCGCTTCCATCCCGTGCCCCGGCGGAGCTGGCTGCTCGCCCGCTGCACCTGCGCGGGGCCAGGGACATGTGGCTGCCTCCCCCCCACACCCCTGCCTGGCACAGCCCAACCGCCGGGCATCAATGGCTGGGCAACAACCGCTGGGCAACAACCGCTGGGCAACAACCACTGGGCAACAACTGCTGGGCAACAACCGCCAGGCAACAACTGCCAGGCAACAACTGCCGGGCAACAACTACCAGGCGACAACCGCCAGGCAACAATTGCTGGGCAACAACCACCAGGCAACAACTGCCGGGCAACAACCGCCAGGCAACAACCACCGGGCAACAACCGCCGGGCAACAACCACCAGGCAACAACTGCCAGGAAACAACCGCCGGGCAACAAGCACTGGGCAACAACCGCTGGGCAACAACTGCCAGGAAACAACTGCCAGGAAACAGCCAGCAGGCATCAACTGCCGGGCAACAACTGTTGGGCAACAACCACCAGGCAACAGCTGCCAGGAAACAACTGCTGAGTATCAACTGCCAGGCAACAACTACTGGGCAACAACCACTGGGCAACAACCTCTGGACAACAACCGCTGGGCAACAATCGCTGGGCAACAACCATTGGACATCAACAGATGGGCATCAATGGCCGGGCAACAACCATTGGGAAACAACTGCTGGACAACAACCACCAGGCAACAACATCCAGGCAACAACCGCAAGGAAACAACTGCTGGGCAACAAACACTGGGCATTAACAGCTAGGCAACAACTGCTGGGCAAGAATCGCTGAGCAACAATCGCTGGGCAACAATCACTGGGCATCAACCACCAGGCAACAACTGCTGGGCATCAACCACTGGGCAACAACTGCTGGGCATCAACAGCTGGGCAACAACCTCTGTGCACAAACATCTGGGCAACAACTGCTGGGCAACAACCTCTGTGCACAAACATCTGGGCAACAACTTCTGGGCATCAATGGCTGGGCAGAAATGGCCAGGCAACAGATGCTGGGAATAAACGTCCAGGCGCAAAGAGCTGGGCAACAACTACTGGGCACAAGCAGCTGGGCACAAACCAACCACTGGGTGCCCACAGCTGGGCAACCACCGCCAGGAACAAATGGCCGGGCACAAACAGCTGGGCAGCAACCACTTGGCACCCATGGCCGGGCAACAACCACTGGGCAACAACCACCGGGGGCAAACAGCTGGGCAACAGCTGCCGGGCACCAACCGCTGGGCACCCAGGGCCGACCCCCCAGCGGTGCCGCGTTCCCGCCCAGCGCGGCCGGCAGAGGGCGCGCGCCGCCCGCCAACGCCGCCGCGCCGCGCGCCCGGCCCCGCTCTCGCGCTCCCACCGCCCCTCAGCGCCGGCGCGGCCCCGGCCGCCTCCCCCGCGCCGTGCCGGTCCCCGGGAGCTGTGCCGGTCCCCGGGCGCTGTGCGGGCGCCGTGCCGGTCCCCGGGAGCTGTGCCGGTCCCCGGGCGCTGTGCGGGCGCCGTGCCGGTCCCCGGGAGCTGTGCCGGCCCCCGGGCGCTGTGCGGGCGCCGTGCCGGTCCCCGGGCGGGCGCCGTGCCGGTCCCCGGGAGCTGTGCCGGCCCCCGGGCGCTGTGCGGGCGCCGTGCCGGTCCCCGGGCGGGCGCCGTGCCGGTCCCCGGGCGCTGTGCCGTCAGCCCAGCCGCCGGGCCCGCGGCGCTGGCTCTGCGCTCTCGGCGGGCGGCAGCCGCCCCGGTCGCGCCGCTGGAGCCGAGGGGAGCGCGGCCAGCCCCAGCCCCAGCCCCAGCCCCAGCCCGCCTCACCTCCCGCCGGCCCGGCCCGGCCCTCGCCTCCGCCTGCCGGCGCTGCCCCGGTGCCCCTGCCTGGCCCGCCGGGCTGTCCCCGCACTGCCCCGGGCCCGAGGGCCAGAAAGCCGGCAGGTCCGCCCGCCCGCCGCCCGCCACAGCACCGCCGCCGTCCCCTGAGGGAGGCCCGAGAGCACCGGCCGAGCGGGTGTGCTGAGGCGGGCGCAGCTGGCGGCTCGGGCATCAAAGGCCCGGTGAAACCACCGCAGATCTGCCGCCAGAACTGCCGAGCCCGGAGAACGAGCGGTTACCGGCCAAGGGGCGAGCGGCCGGCTGCTTACAGCCAGTGCCTTGGGGCCTGCGGGCTGTGCCCGCTCCGGGCTGTGCCCGCTCGGGGCTGTGCCCGCTCGGGGTTGTGCCCGCTCGGGGCTGTGCCCGCTCGGGGCTGTGCCCGCTCGGGGGTGTGCCCGCTCGGGGCTGTGCCCGCTCGGGGGTGTGCCCGCTCGGGGCTGTGCCCGCTCCGGGCTGTGCCCGCTCCGGGCTGTGCCTGCTCGGGGCTGTGCCTGCTCGGGGCTGTGCCCGCTCCGGGCTGTGCCCGCTCCGGGCTGTGCCCGCTCGGGGCTGTGCCCGCTCGGGGCTGTGCCCGCTCCGGGCTGTGCCCGCTCGGGGGTGTGCCCGCTCGGGGCTGTGCCCGCTCGGGGCTGTGCCCGCTCCGGGCTGTGCCCGCTCCGGGCTGTGCCCGCTCGGGGGTGTGCCCGCTCGGGGCTGTGCCCGCTCCGGGCTGTGCCCGCTCCGGGCTGTGCCCGCTCGGGGGTGTGCCCGCTCGGGGCTGTGCCCGCTCCGGGCTGTGCCCGCTCGGGGCTGTGCCCGCTCCGGGCTGTGCCCGCTCGGGGCTGTGCCCGCTCGGGGCTGTGCCCGCTCGGGGGTGTGCCCGCTCGGGGCTGTGCCCGCTCGGGGTTGTGCCCGCTCGGGGCTGTGCCCGCTCGGGGTTGTGCCTGCTCGGGGCTGTGCCCGCTCCGGGCTGTGCCTGCTCCGGGCTGTGCCTGCTCGGGGCTGTGCCCGCTCGGGGTTGTGCCCGCTCGGGGCTGTGCCCGCTCGGGGTTGTGCCTGCTCGGGGCTGTGCCCGCTCCGGGCTGTGCTAGGCTGGCACGGCGTGTCCCCCGGCACTACCTCGTCATCCCTGTCACTTCTGTCTAGAGAACAAACCACGGGATCTCGGCGTGCGGATGCATGTGAAACCCCTTCCCGTGCAGCAGGAGCCAGGGAGCACCTCCCTTGGTTGCCCGTTCCGTCAGCTTTTTGGAAGCGCCTCTGCAAATGCGTAAGGCACTACTGCTCCAGCCTGGCTACCCTGGGCGGCATCGCTTCTTTCAGCTTTACCTTAAAGCTTCCTTAACCAGATCAGGAACGGCTGTTCCACTCCAAGGGTGATAACCCAGTGAAGTTAAAACATAGCAGAGCATCTTACACATCTTTACTGCTGGCAGAGTGTCTGTGAAGACAGAAATGCACCGGGAGATTCCTTGCTCAGTGATGCAGTGGGCTGGTTTTGTTTCCTCGTGGCTGTTACAGCCCAGGTACATTAGGGATGCTGGAAGGATGCGTTTATATAGAAGTAACGATAGGAGGTTGGAAAGGTGGGTGTGAGTCCCCTGTGTGTTCTGCCTTTTCAGTTGCATCAACCCATCCATGT
This sequence comes from Falco biarmicus, assembly GCF_023638135.1. Classification (NCBI taxonomy): domain Eukaryota; kingdom Metazoa; phylum Chordata; class Aves; order Falconiformes; family Falconidae; genus Falco; species Falco biarmicus. The sequence goes on from NC_079293.1 coordinate 86,305,380, forward strand.
TACGGCCCTACCAGGGGATCTGGCGTTTAGCTCTTTACTGCATCCGTTTCTGAGAAAATGAGCAACTTGTTTCGAGGAGGAAGATTTATTTGAGATGATTGTGCTATCTGCAGGATTTGAAATAAAAAAGGATGCGTAACCAGATACACACGACCCGCCAAAAGAAAACATAATGAGAAAGGAAAGATTAATAGGGATGCAAGTCTGCAGAATTTCATTGTTAAGAGATCAATTTATTACGCCCTTGACTGCAAGTTAAATTAATACACGTAAAATTACAACACGGAAAAGAGATGCCAGTGACTGTCATAAATACAGCTTGCTTTTCTTTCCTAGTTATTTCGGAAGGACTGGGAACACTTGTGAAACCGTGTTCATTAAAGCCCTGAATACAGGCAACTAACCAATAACTGCCGTGGAAGCAACAAGGTTCCCCCTCCCGCCAGCGCCCGCCCGCCCTTTCCAAGAAGAGGGGGGAAATCACAGACGTCAATCAAGAAATACTGCAAAATAAAATGGACCCTCCCGGCAGCTGAGGCACGGCGCAGAGCTGCGGCGGGGCCCCGGTGTGCCCGCAGCCGCCGGCCCCGCAGCTCCGCTGCTGAGCGGGGGGCGCCCGGCGCTTCCCTTTCCCTTCCCTGCGAAACTGTCAGGCACAAATGGGCAGGAGGATATTGGCTGCAAGGGAGGCGGAGGCTCCTCCCAGAGCCTGGATCCCGATATTTTTGGAGGATTTCTTTTAACTCACTTACAAACCTTGGTGAAGGAAACAAGTTGCCGCTGTAGCGGAGGCGGACAGCGGCGCTGCCGGGGAGAGCGCGGCTCCCGCTCCCTTCCGCGCCTGCCCGCAGCCGGCTCGGATGCGGCGCTGCCTGCGGGGGACAGAGGGAGAGCGGCGCTGCCTGCGGGGGACAGAGGGAGAGCCGCGCTGCCTGCGGGGGACAGAGGGAGAGCCGCGCTGCCTGCGGGGGACAGAGGGAGAGCCGCGCTGCCTGCGGGGGACGGGGAGAGCCGCGCTGCCCGCGGGGGGACAGAGGGAGAGCCGCGCTGCCCGCGGGGGACGGGGAGAGCCGCGCTGCCCGCGGGGGACAGAGGGAGAGCCGCGCTGCCTGCGGGGGACGGGGAGAGCCGCGCTGCCCGCGGGGGGACAGAGGGAGAGCCGCGCTGCCTGCGGGGGACGGGGAGAGCCGCGCTGCCTGCGGGAACGGATAGTCGCGCTGCCTGCGGGGGACAGAGGGAGAGCCGCGCTGCCCGCGCCGGATGGTGCTCCTCTGAAAACATGGGCTTGTGAGGGAATGAGAGGGAAGACAATGAGGAAAAACCGACCGGGAGAGAACCCCAGCCGCAAGCGTTTTCCCGAGAACTGACGGTGTCTCGGGGCTGAGCGACCCCGGCAGCGGCAGCAGCCTGCCCGCTCCGCGGGGGACTTCCCGGGACCGGCTGATTCCCTTCGGATGCGGACTGGGAAACCTGTGGGAAATTCTCCCGCCGCGCTGCGAAGCCACCATGAATTCGGTGGCTGGGAATAAGGAGCGGATCGCGGTCACGGCGCGGAGCAGAAAATACGGGGTAAGTTGCGGGCGGAGAGGGGGGCTGGGAGCGGTGCCGCCGCCGTGCCGGGACCCCGCGCCCCTCGCCCGGCGCGTCCCGCCGCCGGCGGCTACCGCCCTTCCCCCCCCCGGCCCCGCTTACCTTGCGCGGTGCGGGCGGCGGCTCGGGGCGACGCGCGGGGGCCACCGCGGGCGCGCAGCGTCCGAGCGCAACTTGCCGGGCCCGCCTGACCGCTCTCCTTCTCCCGCTGCAGGTGACCGAGCCCTGCTCCCCCACCAAGCCCGCCGCCCCCTTCTCCCCCGAGAGCTGGTACCGAAAGGCGTACGAGGAGTCCCGGGCGGGCAGCCGCCCGGCGCCGGAGGGAGCCGGCTCTGCCCTGGGCTCCTCCCGGCACTCCGTCCCCCGGCTCAGGCACCTCCTCGCCGGGCTCCTTCACCGGCTCGCCGGGACCCGCCTCGCCTGGCATCGGCACCAGCTCCCCCGGGTCGCTGGGCGGTTCGCCGGGCTTCGGCAACCGGGTCGCCGGGCTCCGGCAGCGGCGGCGGCTCCTCGCCGGGCTCCGATCGCGGCGTCTGGTGCGAGCACTGCAACGCCCGCCTGGCGGAGCTGAAGAGGCAGGCGCTGAAGCTCCTCATCCCCGGGCCCGTCAGCGGCAAGGTGAGCCGGGGGCTGGGGGGCGGGGGGCGTGTGTGTCCCTGTGCTGCCCGGCTGCGGGGCCGGAGCCATCCCCCGGCCGGTGGGGCTGCCGGCCGCCGGGGCTCCTCTCTGCCGGTGTCGCCGCTGAGGGGTTTAGGGTTATTGGGGTTCTGCCCTGCTTGGGCTTCTTCCCTTTTCCCACCCCCTCCTCCTGCCTCACGTGGAGCAGGGTCCGGGGGGCGTCTGTGGCAGTCCCTCAAGCTCACCCCTTGCCTCCCTTTATCATTGCATTGACGGTGGTTTTGTGTTGTTATTTCCCGTGTACTTGTTCTTGCTCCCAGTGAGGGGCAAGCAAGGGTGGGAATGCCACATGGAAGTCATTGGTCCCTTCCCCTTTTTCCGTCTTTGATCCCTATGGGATGGATTTCCAAAATATCCTGAGACTTGGCAGCCAGCTTAGTGGTCAGGTGCGTATGGTCTGATGCCCATGGTTTGTACTTGTGTTGTTGGGCTGGGTGCGGGAGAGGCTCTCCCGCAGCTCCAGGTTCAGATGAGCCATTGAAATGCTGTGTGAGCCCAAAGGTCAGCCATGAAGGCTGTGGCAGACCACAGCATTGAACCCAGCTCTCCCAGGTGTCACTAACACCAGGACAACGTGGTGATGCTTCATTCTTGCAAGGAAGTGCTAGATTTTGAGAAATTATTATTATTTTTAAATAGGAAGACTTAAAAATTCTTGGAGCTGCTGGACCCTGCGTGTTGGGTTGTTCCTGTGCCTAAAGAGCATGCAAGCGTTTCTGAGATCCGACCCCAGGTTTTAAGAGCTGACTGATCATGGATAGAGTTGGAAGTCTGCTTTCTGCCTTTGTTGGGGAATCTGGTACCTCCAAAGGCATACTCTGGAATTCCTTGGTTTTGTTTTGTTTGGCATTATTTTTTTTGTTTCCTCTGCTTGTTGTGCATTTAAAGATTAAGGCTAACAGCCCTACAAGAGTGACCAGCAGCCCTTGACTGACCCTCTGCAACCAAAATAGTCAGCGTTGGGTTCCTCCATAGCAGCGTTGTGGCATTGTGTTGTGAATGGGTCTACAGCTCCCAGAATGTGATACAATGCAATTTTGTTTGCCCTCTTGGGTCCAGGTACTATCAAATTATAATATTTACTCTTCCACTTCAAAAAGTTTTCATTAGTGATTGCGATAAAGAGGTATTGTGGGAAAGAGCTGACTGCAGAGAAAGGGTCCCTGGTATTGCTCTTGTGTTGTGCTCTCCATTATTTATTTGTGTGCTGTTTGAGAGGGAGTTGGTGCACTCTTGAACAAAAGACTCAAGGGCTGGTTGTTACCGTGTCTCAAGAGCTGGCTTAACTGAATTATTCATGAAAAGGGAAAGGTGGAACAACCAAAATTAATAGTCAATTTAACCATATTAATACGTCGTTGATTCCCTGGGAAGTGGCCCCACACCAAAATCTTCACAAATTTCAGGCTGTGTGATTTGACAGTGATTACCAGCTGTGGGTATAGGTAGGAAATTACCCATACAGGTATGGGAGCCAGCAGAATAACTGAGGTTGGGGTGGAAGGAGGGTAGAACATAATCATCAAGGCTTTGCATCCCTCACGCAGTGTTAAACAGATTCTGACAGATTTTGCAGTCGTGTAAAGATTTGTACAGGCTTCTTTTATTGTAACTAGCTTCCCTGAGATGTTACCCTAGTGTTACTATTGGTATTTGTTCTGTTGTTCACATGGTTTAGCTGATGGTGCTTATAGGCCAATCTTTAGTCACGTCAGTAGTAAGCCTTACCTCTCTGTTTTTAGCCCCATTACCTATGTTCTTTTTTCTTCTTACACCTCCTTTCCAAACCTTCCAGTTCTGTAGGAGTGCCACTTGCAAAACCATTGCTGTCCCATGTGTGCATTTAGGGGGAAGGAGGGAGGCACAAGCAAGGTGGTCTCTGTGGGCTAGGGTGACACTCCCTATTTGCTACGCTTAATAGTATTTGCAGGCTCAGTCCTGCTGAGGTACTCCAGCCTTTTGGACACAGTTCCCTGGTGTGGATGGGTGCTACCTGGCTGGTGGCTATGCAGAAGCATCCCTTTCTCTTGTGCTTTCTGGCTTTTTTACAACCATGAAGAACTTCTGGGATTGTGATTTCTGTCTTCAGCAGACACTGCCCAGCACAGCAAGGCTTTGGTCTAGGTGATATGAGATATAAATATCATGGCTAGTGCCCTCGACTTCTTTGGACCGGGTATGCTGTGCCAGCCGGCCAAGTTTGTTTTCATTGGCATGTGTGGGCTGGCCTTATCAGTGCCTGCTTAGGGGAAAGCCGGGTGCTGGCGTGGGCTCAGCCAGGGCCTGTGAGCTGCCTTTGCATGCCATGTGGTGCACGCCACAGTAATGCTCTGGGGTTGCCCTCCGAGGGCAAGATGTACAGTCTGATCTCTTGTAAGAATGTGGAAACCTGTCATGTATCTGGAGAAAACTTCCTTTGGTTTGGATGGAGGGTGGAGGCTACCTTGCTGTGTTAATGTAGCTGGTGTTTTTCAGGGTCCTGTGAGGTCCGCTCCTGATCGCTGATAAGGGAATAGGTTTTTGAGGGGTAGAATCGGTCCTGCCACTGAGTTCAGTGGAAGAAGAAATAGATCACATTCCTGGTTCTGGACATTCCCTCAGAACTTGCAAAGCATCTTACAGCTCAAGACTCTGGTGCCCAGTAGGATGCAGCTAACTGGCGATATGCCTTTATTAGAACAATTAAATGAAGCATTTAAAGTGTATCAGTCATCTTCTAGTCAGCCAGATCTAGCTGACTTACATGTTTTTTCTTGGTTTTTGAAGACACCGCAGAAATTTCATTAGTATTATACATGTAGTCTGTGGCACCTGTTTCACACTCATACTGCATTTAGAAATGAATATAGCCCAGGGTGTTGTGTGTTGCAGAACAAGCAGAATATGAGGGTATCTGTGTTTTGACATGTATCTAGCAGCAGATACTGGACTCTGCAGTAACCTGTCCGATTGTGAACCTATATTGATGTTTTCTAGCGTGGAGTCATGTAAATGTCTGTGTATATCTGCAAAGTGTAATAGTATACTTAATTGGTGCATAAACAGACCAGGCTTTATGCATGAAGCTATGTGCTGAAGCTTTTCACTTGAATCAGAAAAAGCCACACTTAACCTAGAGCAAACTGCTTCTGACTAGCTCATTGTTAGTGTGGAGGTGTTGAGCTTTCAGTTTTAAATAGGAGCATTCTCTCCTAATATGTCAACAGGATGAAACCTTGGGATTTGGGTTTGTTTTTTTGGTCAGGCACAAAAGTGAGGAATATATAATTATAGTTGTGCTGCTTTATTTTAACTGTTTAAAATGCCACGTTCCCTGCCAATTACAAAAAGAAAAATGCTAAAAGCATGTTGTTTCTTTTTCCTCTCTTGTGATACAGATGTGACTTAATGATGTACAGCAGTTATGTGCATACAAGGGGTTATGTTTTGTGAGAATTAAATCTTATTGTAACCCCTATGCAAAGCATGCCCGTGGGAAATGACTAGCACAGGTGGTTGTTATAGTTGCACATTGCAGTTTGTAACTGAGAGGATCATAGAGCATTTAATGGCCATTGTTTGTGAGGGTTTTGTTGCAACATTAAACATTTGCATGATGATAAAGATTGTCTCACAAATTTAATACTGATTTTTTTTTTTTTTTTAAATTTGGCTTCATTTTAGGCTATATTTTCAGAAGGGCATCAAAGTTCTAGCATAAAAGTTTATGCTGATAAGCTGTTTATCAGAATTTGTGTGAAATCTGGTTGCCTTGAGTTCGAACCTGTGATATCCTCTGGCTTCAATGGGACATTAACCTCACAGGCATCTGGCAAAAAAAAGACCATCAAGTTTAATTGGAGAGTTAATATATTTATGTGTATCAAATTATATTGTGTGTAAATCATCAACTGAATGCTAATAGAAATAGTCTTAAGCTGGCAACTATGTATTTGTTAGTACAGGATTTAAAAAATCCTGAATGCAGCCTTTAAACCAAGAGGTAATTTGAATGTGTAGACGTGAATAGCTGCTTGGGCCTGTTGTGATTGGGTCAGGAAGTAAGGATACTATTTTAAATGCTAGAGATGGATAGCGCCTGTGTTGTTAGGTGTTTTATGTGCTGGCCTATCCCTTAGCCAAAAAGTCTATGCTTCTGAGTGTAAGAATTGGGTAAATTCTGGTTTAGCATGGTGTGTCTGTGAAGAGGGAAGGAGAGGACTTGATTCAGACTACAGTTTTGTTTTCTTCCTCCGCCCCCCCCCATTTACTGACACTCTACCTGACTTTTTGCTTGCGTACTGTTGAATTAGCCTTTTCTATTTCAAAGATGTTCAGTAGTCAGTCTTGACTAATAATTATTAATAAAGAAAGCCCTGAAGTTTGTATAATGAAAACCAGGTTCCTGTTAGCTTGTAGCTACTTTAGAAAGATTCCCAGTAGAGACAGGACAGTAATGAACCCTTTCTCAAAGCTTAGTAAGTGGCAGAATAATGGAATTTCATTTCTGTCCAGACCTTTAATTTGTGAACAAGCACGGCCAGTCTGTATGGTGACTTAATTCACTGTGCAAAAAATCTCAGGCACCTAATCATTTCATCCCAACTCATTGTAATGCAGATAGGATTATTGCATTAGAAATGTGATTTTAAATGGCCTGAGGCAGTAATTTGTCAGCATTTGGAAGGATTAACTCCATTAAAGTTTAGGCAACAACAACCATTCTTTTGTGTTGCATCACAGGTCACAATACCGAACGTTTAGCATAACTCATCTGTGAATCTTCTTACAATTGTATGTTTCCTGGCAAGTTGGGAAACCACAAGCTACTTCACTTGCCCTGGAATTACAGCTGTTTACAGAGGTCCAGAGGAGACAAACGGATCTGCCTTCACCTCTGACGAATTAACGTAAACTCCTTTATTAGGAACAGCTGGAAGTCTTGCTGCCGCAATCCACAGTGTCAACATGTGAAATGATATAAATGTTTCTTTCAAGCTTGCAAATGTCTTTGAGGTAAGGGTAAAGATACTGTATATTAAAGACTGCTTTTTAGGAAGCTGTCAGAACTGTTAGCTCTGCAGCTTCCTCCACGGGAGCAGAAAGGCTCACTGAGTGCCCTGGAAATTAGGAGCAGGCCTGTGATTGTATTTAGTAAATTGAGACTAGGGTGTTTTTCCTATTGGGAAAGTAAATACTTTTAGACCATAGATGGAGCTGTTGGGGTTGGTGGAGAGGAAGTATCGACATATTATCTGAAATAAATCTCTAGGGAAGAGCAAAATTTTGATAGTGGTTTTTTTTTTTTTCTTACAGACACTTGGCTGTGCATCTGAAAACACTGTGTTCAGAAATACAAAGTCAATGCTTAGTCTGTAGCTGGCCTCTTCATGCCGGGCTATTATTAAGTGACAGATTTCCTTTGGGGTGCTTTATACATGCTATGAACGCTGCACCATTCTCTAAAATCACCTTGTATCTTTAGATAGTCTTATTATTTTCCTACAAGTATATGTTGCAACATCTGTAGCAATCTTGTACAACAAGCATAAGATTTTGGCATATAATTTTGGAAGTAGGGGAGGAAGAAAGGTCATCCATGCTGGATTACCCAGGCAGTGTTAGAAAAAATGTCACATGTTACCGGTACGGGCCATCGGCATGTAATGGGATTCACGCCTGCATCAGCAGATTATTAGAACGTTGCCGTGCTGTGTATGTAGGGTTGAAAGACACTGCAGTTTTGCCACATCAGCAGCACATAGCCTTTGACATCATATAATTGGGGTGCTTCCAAGCACTGAACTTCCAGCCCGTCACCGCAATAAACTTGACTGTCATGCTCTACATAATGATGTAGTAGGAACTGCAGCATTCTGTGACATGTGGTCCACATGTCAAAAGTGTGAGAGATGTTCTAAGTAAAATTGGTAGCTTAGATCTTAGCAAAGTGTCATGCTGTAGCTTGAGAGGCATGTATGTTAATAAAATGTGCGGAATACAAACATAAGCCTCCCCCTGCTCTGCCGCCACTGCCTAAGTAATTCCTAGTCTACGTTATTTGTTGCTGAAGCTGCAATTCAAGAACTATCCCTGAATGCAGAAAAGTAGATTGCATGTTTATTTTGAATTAAGGAAGTTGTAGTATGTAACAACAACTTGATAAACAAAGTAGTATCCCATGAGTGGGAAGTTCTGGAGGTGTCTTCCACGGTCTTTCCCAGTATTGGACTGAATTTTGGTTGCACTGTGACACTGATGGAAGTCACAACAATTAATTAAGGTATTGCTTTTCTGGAAAGCAGTGGTAAAGACAACTGCAAGCAGTCTGCTGCAGTCACATGTTGAAGGGCTGCTTTTCTTCGGAAGTTTCAGCTTACGCATTTGAAAGGCATGGCAATGTTTCATAGAACAGTTTCTGTGAGCACAAGTTGGTCATTGGAGCAAGGTTGTCTTAGATGATCATACCATGGCGGCATCCTTATTCATAGGTTTATGGAACTCAAATTCCCAGTGACTCATGTTGCTCGGTTTTATTTTCACTTGCCTCCTGTGCAACCTTTGTACATTAAACCAGGGTTTCTAAAAAATTAGTAACTATGAGCGTAATGAAGCTGCTGAGAACTGTGTTTAGATCTCTGTTCTAAACCCCGAAATATATAATTGGACACCTTCCTGGTAGAGTTGTAGCATCTACAACCAGAATACACATTTGCTTATGCTTCTTTTCCCTCCACTCCCCTCTTTAGATGATATTACAGCATAGCTTAGTAATGTTTTGATGAGAGAGCTTTTGAGGATTCTCTAACACAAGATCCTTAATAGGGTAGAACAATGTTGACTGGACCATTCTGAGCTTGGGATGGAGGCTATTCAAAAGATCCTGCAAGAAATGTCAAATATTTAAAACTCCTTTGCTGTTGTTATGAGCAATCAACAATAATTCATGTTATACAGGGAAAAAAGTGGGGAGGAGGAGAGAAGAGGTCCAGATCTGAACCTTGTTGGTCTTCAGTCTGTTGACTTACACGAAATTGGCCCTAGCGAGGGGATTCTGGCTTCAGCAAAATCTGCAGTATTTCCTTTAGGCCACAGCTCTACCTATCATATACCTCTAACCAGGGAATGCTTGCATGCGTCTGCTCGGCTGAGCAGGGCGAAGACATCCAGGCCCCTTGTGGGCTTCCCAATGTGCCTTTTCTTTCCTCTCTCCATATGAAGGTCGTAAGTTAGCATCCCTGCAGGTCTCCTGTGTGAATACATGGTGGTTGCTCCCTGCCTTAGTTCTTATCAAAGTGATAGATAGTTCAAACAGTTTCAATAGCGCTGCTTTCTAAACTCAGATCCTTTTGATTGAAAGGTCAGGGAATGACTTAGACGATGTGTTATTACGACAGCAGATGTGAAGAGCCAGTGAGCTCTGATGAGAAGGTACTGATGAGAGCAGCACAATGCATCTAACCGTAACCTCAGCTGTAGCTAGTACAGAATATAGTGATTACTTTTTAATTACTTTATGAAAGAGGAAGTAAAGGAAAATATGATACCAGCTCTACAAAATAATAAGTTTTAAGAAACTGGTGTCTTCAATTGCAGCTCGGGTTTGGTTGTATGGTATCAGAATTAAATTTATTTTATTTGAAATAAAACAGTATTATTATGTAGTAAGGCTATTAAAAGCTACTTACCATTCTAGTGTTGGTGTACTTCTTAAAATACATTTTCATGTTCAGCTATGTTTAGTTTTAGTTGTCACTAAGCCCTGCTACTCTGTTCAATCTGTGCTATTAAATCATATAGTAAAAGAAAACCAAAATAGTCAGGGAAATTCTGCTCAAAAGACTTCAGTGAACTGATGGAGTATTAAATTGGACTTGGTTTACAATTCATGATGGAAACAAAAGACTTCCTTCTCTTCAGAAGGAGCCAGACACTTCTAGAATCACATAAGTAAGTTCTGTGTTGGTATAAGTTTTTTATCTTGCGTATTTAAACTTGTTGTGCCATCCTATTAAAGTAAGGTTGGGCCTGCTCACCTTGCCGTACAAGTAGGAGAACTTAACTCGCAGGCTGTATGGTATCTGCTTTGTTAGTGGCTGGCCAATGATCTTACTCGATGGATTTGGTGATTTAGGAAGAGAGTGTCAAATGCCTTTTAAAAATCAGTTTACTCTAGTAAAAAAATACTGCAAGCTGATGTGAGTGTGGCTCTGGAAAACATTTTAAATTTCTTGCTGGTGTTGTGTGTCAGAGGAACTGTGTATGCTGAAGATAGGATATCTGTATCCAGTGCAGTATGACTGATATAAAGCGTCCATCCAACTCTAGTGTTTGTAGGAAAATCTTAACTTAGGAGTACAGTCTTTTTAAGTGTTTTGGCTCCCAAATTACCTTCAAATGTAACTTGCTTTATTATGTATTTGGCTTTTACAAATGTGTTTCAGCCTGCAGATTTTCTGTGATCTATTAATAAGAAACCTCTAATTCTTATTTCATCATGCCTCCTAAATCATTAATACTTTTATGTGATCATTTATTTGCATCTGAGCATTGACAACAGCTTCTCTATTCCATGGGCTTGCATGAGAACAGAATTCTACTGACATGAATGTTTGGGGAAAAGCAAATGAAAGGAGGCTGACATCCACCACAGTAAATATTTTCTTTTTCTGAAGGAAAAGTGAAAATTCATAGCTGTTTGGGAATTTCAACTGTGTTCAGAACTATCTGAGCAGACTGGCCTCAGCAGTGGAATCCATTGTCCCCAAGTTGTCCGTGTTTCATTCCCTCTTTCTCTCCCACCCTCATAATTAACTGAAGATAAATAAAGATTCAGGAATACAGCCTCTCAATTTCTGCCGGCCGCTGTGTGGGTCTGTTGGGAATTGCCAATTCCTTTTATCGCAGGCATACTTGAAGATGTGAAAGAGATTCCTGCAGTGCTGAAGAAGGTGGTTGCTCTGGAGCCCTTTGCTGAAAGTGGGACAGAACTTGGTCTTTGCATGTTTCTGTCCTGGCTCCTTTACGGAAGAGTTGCGTGGGCAAATTCCTGTCTTACCAAAGCCAAACTCAGGCTTGTTTATGCTGAAGTGGGCTTCAGCCTTCTAACCGATAGCCTGTATGATGTGATGCTGCTATTTCAATTGGACAGTTTTATTTTTCAGTGCCTCTTAGCTAAATGAACCTCTGACCTACCAAGGGCCAAATGCTGAAAGAATTACCCGTTTGCTCCATCCACCTGGTGGACTCCAGCAGAAAGCCTATGGGCAATAAGGCAGTCTTGGCTTTAAGCAAGCGCTGAACAGCAAGAATAGAAGTCATTACTCTTCATTTCTCTATTAGTTTCACTGCTCATTTAATAGTGCCGGGCAAAGAAAAACATTAATATCCTATTCAGCAGCCAAATGCACCAAACTGGGAGTTGTGCCTCGTGTGTTTTCCTCTTTTCTAACAGTATCATTAAAATTTAACAAGTCCTCTAAATCATGTTAGTATTCCCAGGGTTAATATTGCTGAAATTGCTGGCAGCGTTCCCGCAGGAAGAGTTAACAGTGGCTGAGGCTGTGTGGCTGGCATTTGTTGCTCCGAGGGAGGTGTTGGGACTGGAGAAGCCCTGGCACCAGAAAGGCACAATGAAGTCTTTGGTGACAGGGGGCATTTGCAATACAGATACATATTCTTCCCTATTCCCCTCTCCCTTTTCACTCCCTCCCCCCTTTCCTCTCCCCACTAGTCCTAAAGCTGTCATTTCAGCTCATACCCATTAGATTTCTAATGGAAATCCTTGACAATAAGCCTGCGTACATGTGAACCTAGCAGGAAGGCATACAAGTGTGCTAGTCGGTGCGAGTGTCAGATTTAAAAGATTGTTAGACCATAGATGGCTTTTACTGGAGGTCGAGAAGGCTAACGAAGTGGGAGATGCAATTAAAATGGTATTTGTTAGAAAGGAATAGCTAGCTGTCTGGGCAGACTGAACATGGGGAAATGATGGGTAGCTGGAAGGCCATTAGTGATGGCTTTGTAAGCAGTTCTGCAGCATGGGTGGTAAGCCGGAATCCAGAGCTGCTCTTTCAGTACGCCTAATAAGACTTCCTTCTTTTTTCCGTTGTTTTTTTTGCTTTTTTTTTTTTTTTTCTCCTGTGTGTCAAATCCATTTTTGAATAATGGATTTGACAACAATTCTGTGGATTTTGATTTAGACTTAAAGGTGCAAAAAAGAAGTTACGGTAGGTGGGGTGGGTAAGAGAAGAAACTGGCTTAAGGGACCATAGGGGTATGCTCTCCCACCATCATGAAAACAAGGCTCTGAAAGATATTGCAGAGCTGGTTTTTGTGAAGTCCTTGGTTCAGCGTCCCTGCCAAGAGGCTGTTTGGTGAGGATGAGGAATGAGGCAGCTTATTGAAATGCCTTCTCATTTTAAATGAACAGTTGGGATCTGGTCCTTGTAAATTCTTGATGAGACCTCTGATATTAAAAATAAATAAATAAATGTATTCAGAATTGCTTTCCCTGCTGCAGTAACCTCTGTTGAGGTATTTGATCACATCTCTCCTTTATCCTTTTCTTGACTGGTGAACTGTTGGGCGTTTGGCTTCAACATCATTGTTAACAGTTTTTAAAGCTGTGAGGGGTGGGAGTAGGCACGTAACAGCAGATTGGGCAATCCATTTTGGTGCCCTAAAAGACATGAGCAGCTATGAGAATGGGAAAGGACCACTGCAAGGAGAAGGACAGGGCTTTGAGAGGAAGAGGACAGGCTATGGAGACAGAAATGAAATGGGAGTGAAGTGTGCCTTGGTTAGTCCAGGCAGCAAAGGAACAGTGCTTCCATGGGAAAGGTGGCACACTGGGGAAGCAGGGAGAAATGGGTGATAAACCAGAGTTTTTTTTAAAGGCTGAGCTCACTGCTGATGTCATTAAAGCTTTACAGTAATAGTTCATATGAAGGTTTTGGGGTTTTTATTGTGGTGGGTTTTTTTGTGATTTTTTTTTTCAGCTGTTCTTTTAAAAAAGCCATCCCTATGACTTCTAATCTCTCAGTCTCTCTTTCTCAAAGCAAAAATCAGCAAGCAGCCAGAGGAGTAGAAGGCAGCTAAACCAAAGTTGCCTTTGGTTTAATGCACTTCAGTATTTTTCATTTTGAAATTAGGTTTTCCAAAGGCTAAGGTACGGGTGCATCCTGTGATCTAAGGATGTAATGATATTTTCTTTCTTCCATCTAATTCATTTGTTTCTCTTTCTTTTACCAGACATATATGTTCCATACTGTCAGTTTCAGTCTGGGTATAAAATAGGGTCTCAACCCATAGCACTAACAGTTTCACCCAATGTAGCAAATAAATGACATAGTGCATCAGCAGTAGTTATGAATTCAGCCTGGCCTCTCCTTTTCTTCTGCCTGTCTCGGAATGAAAAAGATGTTTGATTTCCAGAATTCTTACAGCATTGAGTTTACTAATTCTGTAGTATTATTAACTGGACAATCTGAGGGTGCATTATTAAGTAGTAGTACTTGTTCCAAATACTTTAAAAGCAGAACAGAAAAGACTTAAGGTGTGAGAGGAGAACTAAAAGGTGTGTGTGTGGGGAGTATACATGAAGGGTGAATACGCTGGCACTGATACCTCTAAATCAAGCACTTTACAGACTGAAGTGCTTTACATTGCCAACCTTCTTTGTCAGTCCTAGTTAGTTCTTTCTAACTGGTCTGCCACTGTCTTGCCTGTTTAATAGTCCACTTAAGTATATCAAGAGGTGAAACATCCAAGATGCCTGTATCCTCCAGGAGTCAGCTCTGCTGATGTGAATACTTGTGTTGGCTGTTTACAACCAATGAGCTAAACAGGGGTATAAAGAGGAGGGGGATAAGGGGAAGGAGAACTGTTGTGACTTCACTTAATTTGCTGTTCCTTTTATCAGCAAAGGAAACAAATTCTGTCCCTTTCCTACTCCAAACGCTTGCACTTTGGATAATAGGAACCGTTTCAATAAGCACATGCTGCTAAGGCCCAGATAAGGGCTGTTTCTGTGCCTGAAATATCAAGGACCAGAGTGTGCTGTGTGGGGAGCTGGTGTGGAATCATGCTGCCGAGGAAGCAGTGTATAGTAATGTGCACGGGTGACACTGACAAATGGCTCCTCTAAGCAAGCATCTGCAGCAAATTGTCCGACTGAGACTTCCCAGCATAGCCTAGACCTCTGCATGAATGAAATCTCTGTTGTGCCATTATTTACCCACCTCCATATAAAATGAGAGGATAGGATTCATTGCTTCATTGCAGCTTCCATATGAGTTTGCTCTCTTTATGTACATATATATATGTGTGTGTGTGTGTGTATACGTTTCTTTTTCCGCACTGCTTTCTGCAGCAATGGCTGCAGAGCTCCCAATGTCCTCTCCCTGACGAGCCATACAGCCTTTTGGAATGGGACAAAACGGCTTTCAGGGTAAAGGACAGGTCTTTTACTTCTGGAAACCGATAATGCGGTGTGTTCTATGCCTTCTGTTCTTTGGCCAGGCACATGTATAATTAAGGTAAGTAATAAGCATGGTTTCTCTTTTTGTTGTTTTGTTTTGTTGTGGTTGTTTTAGTAGAGGTTGTGGTGGCTGGGAAAGAAAAGGGAAAGGTCTTGGATTCTTTCTTTTCCTTTTTGAAGAATCGGGACTACCGTCTTCAAAAGGCAGTGAAACAATCTGCAAATCTGTTTTTCACTGAAGTCTCTCATCTTTTCCTTGTTACCACCGGACATCACTGACACATGAAAGAATTGGACTTGCTTTTTGCCTTTCTTCAATATGTTGTGGGTTTGTTTCTTTTTTTTTGACTTTTGATGTGATTTTCTAGAATAACTTATTGAAACTGAAACTCTGGTAATTTAGGCTTTGATGGAGAGGTCTTTTGAGATCAGTGCAGAATTTCTGGCCAGTCTAGACCCCCCCCCTATATTTGGTGGTTAGCGCATGCTCCCAGTACATAAAGATCCAGGTAAGTTCCCTGCTCTTCTTAGCTCCAGCTAAATGTATCAAACCTTAAGGCTCTGAGAACTGTAATTTCTGTGGGTTTAGCTGCAAGGATATAAAATGGTAACCTCTGATAGAGCAGCAGAAGGGTAACACTATGTCAGGGCAGAAGGACTTCCAGTGCACAGATAATTTAGCTACCAGATTATACTAACAAGCACCTTAGCTGAGGTTTGCCTTCACTGGTAATGTAAATACATCCAGCAGTGAGTGTGGGTGCAGCTGAAGTGAGATCAGTCCTGTCCCATCACCTGCTGTGGTGCTGGTGGCTGTCCCCAGCTGTCTGCTCCACCGTGCTGCTGCAGCTCTCTGCAGTTGTTGCTGGAGTACTGGAGCCCTCAGCATCTTGCTGCCTTCGCCTTTGCCCCCAGGCTATTTCTGTCCGTCTTGCTGTTTTTCTATAAAAAGCTTTAATATTTGCTTGTGATGTGGAATGGGACTTTCCCCACAGAAGTTTCCATAGGAGAAGGTCTACTCAGTGGAAGAGGACGGGTGCTCTTGGAGTTAAGTGGTCCCTTAGATGCTTATGGAAGTCGCAGGACTTCACAGAGTTGCAAATGTTCACGTAAATGTGCCCATTACTGGTGTACAGAGGTAGATCTCTCAGTGTCTGCTTCTTCTGTTTTCTTCTGCTTTTCCAGCTGAGGAAAGGAGATACAGAGCAACTTGGTGAACTAATTGGTTGCATAAAACGGAGTCCAGGTTTCTTGTGTGCTTGGCTCCTGACTAATGGGCTTTTTCCTTTCTTGCTAATGTCGCCCATCACATTCTGCAGCATCTCTTGCGTGCTGGCTCAGCATCGGCTCTTTTGGGAGGGAGAAGGGAGTTGTGGTTTGCATTTCAAAGCTATCGGCCTTAAAGGGATTGGAATATGGCACTTGAATATATGGTAGCTAATTACCCAGTTATGACAAAAAGTCTTTGAGAAAGACCTTGACTTCTGATTCTCTGATTGGTACCAGAAGCTGGCTGTCAGTTTAACAAAAAAAAAAAATAAAAAAATAAAAAATTAAAATTGCTAGTGGGGTTGGGTGCTTCTTTGTGATATTTTTTGTTTCCAAGAGAGTGTTTATTATTTGTCTGTCTTTTTTCCTCCCTACCTTGGACAGTTCATATCTATGAATAATTTAATTGTCCTTGGCTGTCTGCTGTTGTGAATGGCATGCTGTTAGGCATTCTGTATTCATGTGGTATTTGTTAATGTTTGTTTTGTATTCTCTCTGCCTTTCCAGAGATCAAACGGGTGATGCAAGGCTTGACAACATATAAATGCTACTAAACTGTATCTGAAAGAACAGAAAGGGGGCCTTTGTAATTTCATTAGTTAGAACATTAATTGGAATAGATTGTTCAGTGTTTTTATTTCTAGTGGAAAAGTAAATATTTATGTGAAAGCATTTTTCTACTTTTCAAAAAGTTTGTCTTGAGAATATGTCTAGAATTTCTAAGTAACAATTTGTACTGGCTTACATGATATCTCAGATGTGTTCCCTCTCTTTCCCATCCCTAGACATTCTTTGTTACTGTCATTATTCACAAGGTTTAAACTGCAGAAATAGCATTTTTCAGATTTTAATTCTCTTCCTTTTGCACTGAGGATTGTATTGCTTTAACTGCTTTTGCTATGACACCTGTCAAGCAAAGTAAAGCAACTGTAACTTTTTTCTATTTACATCCTTTCTAATCCAAATAACAACAAGCATCATTATTAGTATTTTAAACATTTATTTAGATCCTGTCTGTAATCCTCATGAGCCTTAGATGGAGACCCTGAAAACAGCACGCAGAAAACACACCCCAAGTTACTCTGTTGTCGGCAGTTTTGTCAGGTAAATGGGAAATCAGGCTAATGCTCTACTGTGATTCTATAAAGTGATCTTGGGGATGAATATCCTTTCTGAGAAAGCTTCCTCTTTCAGAAAAAAACATGCTAAGAACAAGAAATAATAACATTTGCCATCATGGGTAAATCGCTTAATGCCTGCTTTCCTGCTGGCTGTTACCTTAATAGCAACTTTCTAAGGTAAGTTTGATTTTTTTTTTTCATCATTTACAATTAAAGAGTGTTTGAGTGCATGCTGCTGCTCTAACAGCCTCCACTTCTGCAGATATTTTGGCCAAGTTCTTCAAAGCTGTTTATCTTCTTGTGGCACC
The DNA here is from genome assembly GCF_023638135.1 of Falco biarmicus. Classification (NCBI taxonomy): domain Eukaryota; kingdom Metazoa; phylum Chordata; class Aves; order Falconiformes; family Falconidae; genus Falco; species Falco biarmicus. Next base: position 86,322,806 of record NC_079293.1, read on the forward strand.
TACCAGAGCCCACTACATGTTGCTAGGCTTCATAAAAACGTTGCATAGCCCTGTAGGCAGGAGAGGGCTGTTTTGAAGTGCTGCTGATGCTGGGTGTACCTAATGGAGAGGAATAACTTTCTGTAAGGCTGACCCCACTGTTGCTGGATGGCTGGATTGCAGGTTCGTGCTTGCTTCGCTTGGCCAGTGCCTTGGGAGTCCAGCCCCGTAGCTTTTGTTCCTGGATGTCAGCCAAGCAGCTGCGGGTTTGGAGACTGGCATCAGCACTGCAATGTCTCTCAAGGCAGGCATGTTTGGAGACACCGTTCTCACTGTGGGCAGCTCTCGATGTGCTGCCTCTTTGTCTGTGGAATGGCTTGTTAAGCTGCCTTTAATTTCAACCATCTGTGGCAACCTGCACGCTCTGTTATAATACCGGTTTTATGTCAGACCTCCAGCGGCATGCTGTGAGCGAACTGGAGACCAGCATGGGAATTAAGGTAGAAAAATCTGCTGGAAACATGTTGCAGTGTATGTACAATTAACTGGAAAATAATTATGTTCATTGTAAACTGTACATCCTGCACCCAACTCCATCTTTGCTTTTATTCTGGCAACTGTAGTGACTCCAGTGAAATTACAGGGTGTAAAACAAAGGTGAAATGTATCTGTAGATGTTCCAGCATTTGTTAGAGGCCTTCTCTGTCTTGGGTGAAGCGGTGTTGGACTTTGCGCTTTCCTTCATCATTGTCTGCTGAAAGATCCTGTCAGGCAGCATGAGGCTTGTTAGGGCACCCAAAACATGGAGTTGCTAATTGGCCACAGCCCTGTGCTTTCTTTATATACTACTGGTTCTCTTCTTGCAACCAGCAAACACGCTGTACACCTCTTCCCTTTAAAAAAAACCCTTCTATTCTATTTTAATCCCTCTACCCCCATTTTCTTTTCTCTTTTTGATTATTTTCATTTCCCTAACTAATGACTCACCTGGATAGGATTGCTGCTGGCTCTGTGATTTATAGCAATTAACTCTAACCCTAAGGAAACTGCTTGCTGTGTTGCCTGGCAGCCAGGGTCTACAGGAGCTGGTGAAACAGAATGGATCAGACTTTTCCTTCATTTTATTCTCATTATTGATTAGCAAGGAAAGCAACTTACTGTAAAGGATCCTGTCAATTTTCAGGTTGGCTAACTTATTCCAGAATCTGTTGATTTGATTTTTCAGAGTTGCTGTGAACTCCTTACGAGTTCTAGCAAACTGCAAAGGCTTTGGTGGTTCTTAAGCCTGGCTTAAGAGAACTACATTGAGAACTACAACTGGAATCGCTGTCATAACAATTGTTTTCTTCTGCATGTTAGACTTGATTTTATAGTGGTGTTTAGTCAAGCCTTAGTGTTGTCTTTCATTTAGTGGTAGAGAATCATGAAAATACAGTTTTAAGTGAAGTTACGGCCTTGGGAATATGTTATTGTCTCTAGCAAGCTTGCTCACACATTAATAACTAAAAGCAGATGTGTAAGCAGGAGTGCTGAACACTGAACAAAATAAGAGCAAGTGGTGCACACATATGTATCTCAAAGCAGACCCCACTCTGGGCACCAGGTGTTATCAAAGAGCACCTCTCAACTCACATCAGAGGTGATAATGTGAACAAGCCGTCTGAACCAGGGCAACGTGGCACAATTAAATCTTTATAGGGCTAACCACAGCCTGCTGAATTGGCTGCATGAGAGGAGAGGTAGGTCTGCCTACAAACAAACACAGGGCTAATAAAGCTACAATTTGGTTTTTTTAACCCCCATCGCCCCTTTTAATTATTCTTTCACCAAATGTCAGCACAGATGGAAAATTCAAACCGAGCTCACTGATGCAGTTCTGTGGAATCGGAAAGGTGCGTAATATGCTGGTGCAGCTCCCCTGGGCGGCAGTGCTGCCAGGCTCGATGGTAGACGTTCTAGGTTGGAAGGGACTCCTGGATGTTAGCTAGTCCAGCCTCCTCTTCAAAGCAAGGTGGACTTCAGTGTTAGTCAGCTTGTCCTGGGGCTTGTGCAGTGAAATTATGAGCATCTCCCAGGCCAGAGATTGTACAGCCTCTCTGGGCCCCTGTTGCCTTGCTTCTGCAGTCCTGTCCTCTGACGTGCACATTCTTGCCCTGTCTCTTGTGCCAGAACTTTTCTGACTTTATGGTGAGCTTGTTAAGGAGCTAATCTGGCAAAACTAACCCCTTCCCCAACCCCTTTCTACTAGCAACAAAGGGAGTCAATGCATGAAATGTGACTCAGTAAACCAGACCTTGTTTCACCTATGTTCTCCTTCAGTCTGGAGGTATTTGTGTTTTCTAGAGCCAAATATCTACACCCAGCTGAGTGATTAAGACGTGAACTGTTCATCTGACATCAGAATATTTGTAAACACTATGACTACATATAGCTGCAGGCCAATGATTTTCCCCCCACAGTTTATGACTGCATGATGAAAAAATGTACTTGTAACTAGAGGGGGGAAAAAACCAGCCTTTTCATATACTGCAGTCTTAGTTACTACACTTCTGCTGCCATTCTTTAATTTTTTTTGGTAGGTGATAGAAAAATGGGCAGAGGTGCCAATTTAATTAAGAGAATGCCTACCCTTAGTATTGGTGTGAAGGCAGTGAATTTAGTATGGCGATGCAAGTAGACAGACACATACAGTATTGACAGCAGTAACTGTCTAACTATAGTGTTTTATGCTTTACTTACGTGTGGCCATGAACAACCACTTGCAGTGACAAATAGTGGATTAAATATCACCTAATCGAAGAAGGTCTATAAGAGGGGGAAGGTGCTTGAAAACCATAAATGCATCTTACAGAGGCATCTGTGCTCTCCCTGTGCAGAGTGCAAAGATGTGATTTAACCCTGCTGAGACTGAGATGTTTGTGTTGGGCTGTCTTGGTGTCTGTCTTCTTAACAATCAGCCCAATGCAGAAGGTTTCTTTTCTGCAGCTGTACCTTGAGCTGCTTTTCCTAAGTGGAAAAACCGTCTGCTACAGGGTGCTCTGCCTTTGGGAGGGAGTGTGACAACAAGTGCATGGGGCCCTTCTTGGTCCTGTATTTCTGGTCAGCCCAGGTGGTGAGCCATTAAGCTCCTCTGAGACAGGTGCCTTAGGAGTCAGTGTTCTCCTTCACCCTGCCATACTGTGGCTATGAGCAAAGAGGAGTATCTAATTAATGAATCAAAGACTGCATCTGCATTGCAACAGAACGAATTTATATTTGACTGAGTGCTTGCAATTATAACAGAAATTCAGCATCGCCTCTTAATCTGCGGTTGCTGAAAGTTTCTGCTAACATACTTTTGGTGTTCAGCTGTAATTTAGGGGATTATAGGATATATAAAATATAGGATAGGAAAAGAATAAAAAAGGCTGTAATCTGTGAGGTCTGGATTGCTAACGAGAAAGTATCAATATCTCAGCAATTTATGTTCAAAATATGGATGGACATGTATTGTGAAAGATGAACGCTTTTTGCTAAAGCACTCATCTGCATTTTAATTGTAAGGGGGTTACTGAAAAAAACCAACTTATTAGCCACAAAATAGCACATCCTGGTAATACCAGTTTCTCCCTGGGTTTTGAGTTTATTGTGGGATACCACTGCACTTCTCAAAATTATATCCTGGGGATTCTCCTGTGCTTCAAATCTTAATTTTCTTATAGCTCTCCAGTAGCCACAGACTTTAAAGCTGATCTTGTGGTCCTGTAGGCTGAGATTTCTCTGTGGAAGCTCATGGTGTTCCAGTGATGCAGGGGGTAGATGGGAAGAGAATTTGGATTTCTGCCTTTCTGTGGCTGTTGTGCCGTTAATTCACTTTCTCTTCATTCAGCTATGGTGGAATAAAAAAAGAACTAATTGCAAGTCCCATGGCTGTGACTGCTGATCATACTTTAGGGTTTAATACAAATACAGGGCTGCTTCTACCTGTTAGAGGTATTTCAACAAGTTCAAGGAACCCTAGGAGTAAACACCGCTCTATTTCTCTTGCATCATCCACTGCCCTTTTGTTAACACTTCTACCCTGTTACCCAGGAAGTCTGTCTCAGTCCTTTCTGGAATTGTAAGTATTTTGACAAGCTTACAAAAAAGCTCCTCGAGTTCCTTTGCAGAAGCTTCTTGGTAAAAATATACCCATACCTCTAAGTGTAAGATTTTAGAGATAGTGGGTCTGGGCTCAGACCTGGGTGCCGGACATCAAGCAAGTATGGTTTTGCATTCACATAATTCTGTGCTTGCTCTACCCCTGTCCATTCCAAGGAGGAAATCCAAAAGCTCAACTATTGTGACTGTCTCTTGGCCCAAAATGGTAACTGTGGACTGGCAAGGCAGAAATGAGCCCCAGCAATGGCTTTCCCTGTCTGGGTGGAGACGGATGTGCCTGCAGTGGTGGGAGCACTGATGTGGTAGAGGAATATGGGTGCTAGATACCCATTTTCTACCTGGGCAAATCCTCTAGATGCTGGTCACCTGGGTTTGCTGGCAGAATTGCCTAGTGTCATCCTGGTTCCACAGGTGGTGGTGTCCTGAGCTGTGGGAGTTTGCCAAGTAGGAGTGATGGGAAGAGAAAAAAAACAGGGAAAAGGGTGGGGGGAAAAACCTCCAATTTTTTTTTTCATTGCAGTCAGTTTCTAACGTCCTCTGAGTTGCCCACTTGTACCAATGAGAATCATTCTTAATAGGAACCTTCCCATGTTCAGACAGTTTAATTACTCAAAATGCATTAAGGCTTTTTTCAATATCTGGATTTGGTTCTAGTAATAAATACATTAGTTCAATTTTGAAAATGGACTCAAATAACTCACAAGTATATATGAATTATCCTCCAGCCTTTTGTCTGCCCGGGGGGATATATGACTAGAGATCAAAGGTGTGGAGGAGTGAAATGACTTGTCACAGGGAGCCTGATAGTTTGATTCCCAGGACCTGTGTTTTAATGACAAAAAGCATTGTGGCTGCTAACCTATGTGGAAGCTGGAATTCTCTTTCTTGCAGCAGCATAGACAAATCATATGGCCTTGAACAAACTGTGCTACCTACAAGTTATTTTTACTTCTGTTTTTTTGCCCTGACTCTTTTCTCTCTCTACTAAGACTGTAAATTCTCATGGGGGGGAAAAGCTATCTGTCTTTGTGCAGTGCATGGCATAGGGAATCTTGGTTTTGGTTTTTTTTTAGTTACTTTTTTTGGTTGTTGCCTTGAAGTGCTACCAAAATATGAAACACAAACCCATAAATGTAGAAACAGTGCAATCCTTTCAGGTTTCACTTTCTTTAATGTGTTTTTGCCTTGTGGCTCTGTAGATTGTCCATAGCACTCTAGATTGCCATAAAGCTTTATATTCTACATACCTGCATACAAAATTACTTTCTCCAGTCTAATTGCTGCTATTTTACAAATTAAATGCTCAAACAGCAGTCTCTTCTACCCTGTCTTGGTTACCTTTCTCTTATTTTGGATTATAGAAGAACCAGGTAGAATCTGTTTCAATAGTCCTGCTCTGTGTGTGTGTTTTTTGGTTGTTTTTTTTTTTTTTTTTTTTTTTTTTTTTTTTTTTTAATACACTGCATATAAATACGCTGGCAAATTTAAATTAACCTTGACTGTAATTTACTATTGGAGCAGGACTGACTCCATCCTACTGTATCCTTTAAAGAAAGAAACGCGTGTTAATGTCACAAACACATCTCTGAAGGCTCTGTAGTTCCGAGCAGCCTGGTTGCCTGTGTAATGCTTGCTGACACTCAGAATTTTGTCTTCTAATTGTAGCAGAGGAAAATACAACCCCTGTCAGAGTCAGTGGTGGGTCAATAGAGAACAAAGGTAGTAATCAATCCATGGCCTAATTAAAGGCAATGGTGCCAGGAAATGATAGGGAATTCAACAGCCTGACACTCAAACTTCCCTAATTGGAGTAACCTCCTTTATAACTGCCCTGTGCCCCACGCCACACTGCCCCAGCCATGATAGCAGTATCTCACTCTGTGTTTAGTGTTTTGCTTTACTCTTGAGTTCAAGGCAGAGATGGATAGAGGGATCCATTAGCAGTGATTGCTGTAGCTTTATACTCTCACTGCACTGGTTGGTTTTGTTTGGGTGGTGTTTCTTTTTTTTTTTTTTTTTTTTTTGTAAAAGCTCAGTTACTGAATGAAGGTTATAAGCAAGTTGATACGCTATCGTAGTTGATACTGATGAAAAGAGATGGTATGGGTAAGAGAGGAACACACTGAGGCTGCTGCTCTTCTCTTGTGCTCCTCAAATGAGAGCAAATAATGGAAATCATACTTCTGGATGGAGAGGATGACTTTGGCTCATTAATGATTTCATTTGAAGTGTGGTGGTTTCTACTTCTTCTTCAGAGGGGTGGTCCTTTTAATGTCACAAACTTCAGGCCAGAAGAGAAGCTTAAATAGCAAGTATTTGTGACCAAGAAACAAAATTGCTTTCTACATCCTGTAACTGTATGATAAAGTGTAGCAGTTGCCACAGGAATCTGAGGAGAAATTCTACAAACCAGTTAGGATTCCTCTAAATGCAATACAGTAAATATCTGTTAGCTCGAGCTGTGCAATATGTTCTAGTTAAATAACATTTAACTAAAGTTCTGTCATTTCTGCAGGAAAGGATCCTGCAGAGCATCTTAAGTGCAGAAAAGAAATCCTAACGGAGTCTTCACTTAGCTTTGCAGAGAAATATGTTTTCAGCATCAGACTAATTTGTTGTACTTCTGTTGAAACTTTCCCTTCCAGACTTGGTATTTTTCCGTCTATTGGAGGTGTCTGTACAATAGTGAGAAATAGTTAATTGCTTCTGAATTTCATGTTGAGGGAAAGAAAAACTGCTTGGGAATGGGCATGAAGATCTACAGCTGGGGGCAGGGAGAAGAGAAGGTGTGGGTGGTAAATCACAGCATGACAAAGAGTTGATATATAGTTGATAGCACCATGCAGGGTTCGATTCTGAATTTTAGCAACCATCATTTTTGTCATTCCCTCCTCAGCTATATCATAAGATGTCATAATACTAGCTCGCCAGCTGTAAGTAACTTTGTGGACTTCAGTGGAATGTTGCCCGTGTAGCATACACCGGCATATTTGTCTAGGGCAGGGCTGAGGCTAGGCTGTGGCATTAACATATGCCTGGTAGCGGGGTGGAGAGGCAGAGCCTCCCTGTGTGCCAGCTGCCCGCCAGTATCAGCAAAACATATGCCCATCAGTGCGCTTAGTAATCTGAATGCCATGTATAGCAGAGACAGAGATGTTTCCCTGTAAACACGGTGAGTTGAGGTATTTTTGTTTTCTTTTCAGAGAAATGGCAGGAATATAACCACATTATCTAGTTACTCATTGCCGTAGTTAAGTGAGCTACCCCTATGACTCTTATTCTCAGGTATTTTTTAATTGACAGTTGGATGTCACTGAGTAAAGGGATTCTTCACTGTGTAGTGGAAAGACCATTATAACACCAGTATTTAAAATACAGAGACATGCAAGCTACACTATTTGTGTTAATAGCACTCTTTTAATCCCAGAGCCATATAGATGTTTCAAGAAGAATTTAATTTTGTACACAGATGAAACAGATCTGAAGGAACTAGATAAGTCTCTGGACACAACTGAAGCCAGGTCTCTAGTCTTTCTGTCACGTCCAGAACACCTGACTGCAGAATGAGCTCTGTAGATGAAAGGGTATTGAAGGAAGCACTGAATAACTTTCTTTTTTTTGTATATATATTTTTTTCTGGTAACGACTATTGTTGATGATGCTTCTAAACACTTTTATGCAAATCCTAAAGCAACAGAGCAATCTTACCTATACCAACAAATTTGAGCAGAGTTGTTCTCTAGTACCTAATCACAATAATGAAAGTTAATCCAAGCTTGAACATTTGGAGAGTAATTAATGAACACAACTAATGAGTGGGCTTTCTCTATATATTAGAAACAGTGTTTCTTTGTATGTTACTTTTAAAAACCCGGAAATGTCTCAGTTGCCTGCTGCAAGAGGTGTGGAAAACTCTCCACAGGCTTGCCTGTCTCCTAAGCTGCCCAGCCTCCTGCAAATTACGTACCTTGTGGAGAAGCATTATTAATCCCAGCGGACTGGCCTGTGGCGCAGTCCAAATCTGTTTGTAATCTTTCAGCACTCTGATATTGCCTACACCCCTAACAAGAAGGGTCAGAGGCATGCGGAGAGAGAGAGATGGACCCGCGTTTCTGTGTGATAAGTACTCGGAAAAAAGAACAGCAGCTGCTTTCTGTTGAACCTCTAGGTTTAACTCAATCTAGCAGTATAGGAGTTCTATCATTTTCACAAGTAAAAAAATTTGAATAAACAGATCTACCCAACCAGCCAGTTCTTATGAGATGGGATGTGTTTTTTTTGATCTACAGGGTATTCTGATGCACTAAGTTCTTGGTCAGATGTTTTTGTGTTCTCTAGCAGGTTCCATTTACTGGGAATTAATAACATATTTGTGCTGCCGGCAAGGTATTTAGCTACAGATCTATTTGAGTAGCAAGTTTCTTTGAGCAGAATGACCAGCTAAATTCAGGGCTCTTTCTAGCTGGCAGGTCAGTAATATAGCTCTACTTCTATCTGGCAAGAAAAGTTTTCCCAGCCTCATTCTGTTTTTCTTTAGAGCAGCACGTCGCAGATGGATTTGCATCACAAGTTTGCCTGGTGTACCATATAGAACGCAACAGAAGATACATGTCAGTTTAAATTCTCTTAAACCTGGTGCAGAGAATAACAGTGACTGGAGGAAAACAGGATGAGCAATTTTTTGGATAGTCTTCAGAGGGTATGTCGACTGCAAATGGAGATTGTTTTCTGGCTTTTGAGTGGCTAGAGTGGTACTTTAATTACAGCTGAGTTTCTCTGATGCAGTAGTTGAAAGGCACCCATATTATAATTAGTGCTTGCTATTACTTATAATCTTTACATGTGAAATAAATCAGAAAGCCTTCTGACAGAGTGGTGATTTGTCATCAGTGATCTGCATCTGAGAGTCACGCACAATATTTGTTTGATAGCTGCTATTGATTTGTGGCACTAGGAAGACCTGCTGTTGCAAAGAGACAGTATTGCTTTCTGCTGTTGCCAGAGTCACTAGTTGCACTTCAAACTGCACTTTGACTGTTTACATGAAAGGTTTGGTATGGGATCTAACTGGGTTTTCCATGGGCTAGTGGCTGTTTACCCCCTTTCTGGCCCTGAGTGGAAGAGGGCAAGTGAGACGGTTTCAGTGGCAGAATGTGTCTGGTGAAATGCAGCACGGACCGAGGCCTTTGCATGCCAAGGCTTAACCTCACGCTGGACTTAGACATTGGAATGACGTTCACACAGGGCTAGTAACTCATGCCTGCCTTCTTCTGAAATCTTCTTTTGAACTGGCATAGCTGACAAAAATGGTATCTTCTTTCTTATGTGTATTCAGACTCCCACCACATGCCTCCTCACCTGTAGCCATAGCTGAGCTTTCAAGCTCATCTGATTCCAATAATACGTTTCTCCTTTCATTTGTGTTCGTCATTAAAAATCAGTATTTGCTGACATCTACCCAACATTCAAAGCTGAAGTTCACTGGTGTAAGCTATGAACACTTGTCTGTCAGACAAAGTAGGGCACTAATTAAAGGGAAATGACAGACTCCTTAACAATGTTGTTATATTTTCAAGGCCAAGCTTAATGTTACCTAGCATGGTACATGAGATTGTCGTATTCATAATAGGGCAGGTTAGGAGTAGAAAAAATACAGCTTTTTGAAATTGTTTACAAAAGTTTGTATATAATGTCATGTTCTTTCTTGCTTCGTTAGTACTGGTTGAGTTGTCTCCTGCTTTGTTTTACCTTTTCACGCCTTTCAGACTGACTCCGTGTTGGCTGTTCTATTTCATTATTTGCATTTCATGCTAAATGCTAAGTCTCTGTGGAAAGCGGGGTTCTGTTGTGGTGTGCACTGCGTACACAAAAGAAAGGACAGCTCTCTGCTCTTAAACAGTAGCCACAACATCTAAACTAAGCAGAAAGTCTGAAGGTGTCACTCTGTTCTCTTGCTTGTGACATGGGAATATTGATTAATCATGTTACATCAATAGTCATCCAGCTAGACAGCTTTCTGTTCTGAAAGATTAGGGTTATATTTCTAAGACTTCTAAATGCTATGTAGCCCAGACAAGGGGTTACCAAACCCAAGAAATGATGTCTCCCTGGGTTTCTAGAACATGCGAGAAGGCCTGTAGGAAGATCTTTAGGACTGAGGCCGTGGGAGGGAGATGCAAGTTTCACAGGCTTGCCATGTAACTCTCTGCAAGCTCCAGTGTCTGAGTTTCACTGTCTGAAGTACTACAAGTGAAGGACCCATTATACAAGGGTCACAAGAAACTTTAGCAGTTTTGTTTTCTGCAGAAATCTTCAGGTGAAAGGTGTTGTAAAACTTCAGTGTGCTGTGGTTGAACAGTAATATCACTCTAACTTATCACCACAGTTGCAGTTGTAATAGCGTAAATGGATTTGATGCTAAAGTCACTATGAATAACTTGGTATGGTAATGAAAAAAACCCATGAATTCCAAGTTGCAAACAGTAAACACAGCTGCTTATTCTGCTTTTATTGTAGAAGCAAATGAGAGAGCAAATGCAGTTATATTGATATAAACTTCCCCTGAGTCCCTGAACTTTCAACAGGTAAGGTATTAGAGGCAAAGAAAATGTTTCCTCAAACATCTCCACTCCTTTACCTCTTCCTCTAGGCAGCTGTTTTTATGACCATAGGGAAATTTTACCCTGCAAGGGTTATTCACCACCTGGATCATTATAACACTATAACTTTAGGATGTTTCTGCCCAAAGGCAAAAGGAGGTAGCTTCGGTAAATGGCCTATAATTCTAGGTCTTGTGTCTTTTACCCTGCCTTGTGCTTGGTGCTGTCCTCTGCGGACACGGGTGGGGAGAAGCTGTTGGGTTGAGAGCATTTCATTGCTTTTTATTTCCCACAGGTTGTTACCTTGCTTTCAGATTAGCTAAAAGTGGCAACACCATCAAACCCTTGCGTATATATTGTGACAGCCTTTTTCTGGGGGTGGCTCTTCAGTAAACAGTGTATGTGGCTGTAGCTCTGATCCTGCACGCGGTTGAACTGGCAGGCTGATTCTGTGCCAACGTGCCTGCAAAAGTCAGTAATGGTTTCTGGGTGTAGGTAAGCGGTTCTCATGCTGTAAGTGTGACTGCCAGCTGGATTTGCCAGCAAACTCTTCATCTGGCCTTCCCCTTTCCTTGCTGTGGTGCCTGGAGCTTACACAATGAGTGCCGCGTGCTTCTCTTGTAGTGGTTCCGCTGTTCTTGCTGGCGCTGGGCTCGCATTACTGTATGGGCTTGCCCATGAAGCACTGGGGGGCTGGTCCGTATCCACACACGTATGCCAACTTGGTACCCTGTGTTTGGAGGCAGCATAGTGTTGTGGCATCTGTTTTGCCACTTGGTGTGTCAGTAAGGTGCATGGTGTCTGTGATATTCATATGGCACTAATGCAAAAGTCCTTTCTGCTGCTTCTTGCTTTTCTGTGAGCCAGTGCATGGCATTTCATCTCAGCCCTGTAGTCTGTGGTCACAGGAACATGATTCTCTTCAGTCTTTTAGAATCTGTGGTAGGATGACTGTGTGAGGAAACCCTTCTTTTGTGAATTGGAACAGTTTGTCTAGACTCAGGCGCAGCTTGGTTCTTAGGTCTCTGTGGTCACTTGAGCTAGAGCAAAATGAGTGCAAAAGTGTGGAAATAATTATTCTGTGTTTTCTTTTATGCAGCCTGGTCCTAGTCAAAACGTGTAGTGTGCAAGGCGGCAGGGAGCACAGGATGCTCTCAATTTGAGCTGATTGTGTCATCAGTGGTGTCACGTAATTATGTTAGCTTTTAACCTTCTGGATTTTCTGTGTTATTTTCTTTCAGTTACCTACAAAATAGAGCCTTTTCCTGAAATCAGCACTGTACTGAGCTTAATCCCTGGTCTGCAGTTCAAATAATGTCTGGAGAAATTCTTTGGACTTCAAAATAAGTTTTGCTTGGATCAGGATAGCAGCATTTAGTCTGGTGGACATATCTATAAAAGAAATACTTTGGAGGAAAGGTCACATGAGCAGGGGATGAGTTGCCTTTACCTGCGCTGTTTAAAAGACTGTTTCAGATGCAATATGTTATCTGTGTTGAAAACAGCATTAAGTGCTTTATTGCTGCTATGGTGTGGGGAGTAGTAGAAAGGAATTATACAGACTGGTAGAAGTGAGCTTTGACTTGACTTGCTGTGAATCACTAATCAGGTGTTGAGTGTGGCACTAAATACTAACACCTTTCAGGGCACTAAGCACTTACAAACTCTGCCTTAAATCCCTGTAAAGGTACTTGCCATGGAGAAGGCAGAAGCAATTTGTTATCAGGGTAGGCATGCATTTGAAAAGGGTTCGTTGATTTGAGAGGCAATTGCTAATCAGGCCTATGGTGAGCTAAATTTCTGTTTCAAATGCAACTGTATGTCAGTAACAACCGAACAAATGCCGTTTTCCGGATGTTTGAAAGGAGGTGATCTAATTGTACATACACCCCACTTCCAATTTTCCCTGACCAGTAGAACTGCCACCTAGCAAGCCCCTCAGTGCTCGGCTGACCCCAGCTGGAAGGTAAGCCCCCAACCACCTGCTCGCTGCCCCCCGCCTCTAGTGGGGTGGGGATGAGAATTGGAGGGCAAAAGCAAGGGGAAAACCCACAAGGCTTGAGATGAAGACAGTTTAACTGAAGAAAAACAGGACCCCCTTTCACCTTTACCCTGTAAAACAGGAGATGCAGAAGCAATCATTCACCGCCGGCAGACCGATGCCCAGCCAGTCTCTAAGCAACAGCTACTTTAGCAAACCTTCCTCCCCCAGTTTTACTGCTGAGCACGATGTTATATGGTCTGGAACATCCCTTTGGTCAGTTGGGGTCAGCTGTCCTGGGGCTGTTTCCCCTCCCAACCTCTTGTCCACCCCCAGCCTGTTTCTCACTCTGCCACCCTAGTGAGCAAAGAGCCTTGGGGCTGCCCAGCGATAGCTCCGGAGGTCGTTTGTTATCAGGGCTGTTTTGGTCAGCCATCTAAAACACATACAGGCTGCCGTGGAGAAAACTGTTTCCACTCCAGCTAAATGCAGCATACCCTCCCTGTTGAACACTGGGTTTCAGAGTGCAGTAACCTGATGGTTTAGCTGAAACCTTTCTTGAGAAGAAAGAAAAAACTTCAACAGGCAAGGCTGCTGGTCCAGTCTGTCCAAAGCAATGCGCTGTTAAAGAACCCAATTCTCCCTTTTCTTTTTGTATGACTGTTTGGCTTTTTTTTTTTTTTTTTTTTTTTTTTTTCATTTAAGTTAGCAAAACGGAGGAAATTATGTACCAAATGCCTAAACAGATATAGGAGATGAAGAGGAAAGGATGCAAGGCTCTATATGTTGTGGGTTTGGTTTTTTTTAATTTTTCTTTTCTTTTGTGTGTTTTATTTGAGGTTGCTCGTGTGTACAGATTGTAGATACCTTGTTTGAACAGAAAGTAAAGGCAGAATACACATCTCCCTTCTCTTTCTAATCCCCCCTTTCAAATATTAGTTTGTGACCTACCCTTTACTACTTCACTATGTTAAGTCTTGTAATTCAAGTAACTCCCATCATATTTCTAACCCTTGCTGTTGAATGGCAACTGAAGAGCTTGGTGCCAACAGGTATCTTGATTTCTCCATCTGCTCAGATACCACGCTTCTGGAAAAAATAAGGCATATGAACACCTATATTTGGAGGCCCAATTTTATTTTTATCACCAAAACTATGTGAGCAAGTAGAAGTAAAAAAACAAGGCTGAAGTCCACACTCAGTTAACCTACTTATCCCAAGCTGCTTAAAGCATCTGTTTGGGGTGAAGTTCTAGGGCCACTCTCACTTTAGTCTGAAGTTTGAAAAATGTCTGAATAACAGAACTGTAATTGGCCTTCTTCCTGATAACAGAGAACTAGTTGCAATTGCACAGACAATACTGAGTTGTGCCTGTGGTCTTCCTGCATATGCAAAATAATCCTGAACTGTAGCCTGCCTTTAAAAAACATCAAATGCCGTTACTGGACAGCCTATATTCTTTCGAATAAGCAAGAGGGCGTAGGAAAGGAAGAAAAGGGTCAAATTGCCTACGGCAAGTCTTGTGCTTTAGGTAGTGATAGACTGGCAGCTTGTCAAAACACAGACAGACACTTCTGCAATGTATGAACAACATGGCATCAGAATGAATGAACAGTGCTCTGCTTTTCCAGCCTCCTTCCACCCCCGTCGTGTTATTAGCTGCATTGCATAATTTGTGTGTGTGAAACATTTTATAAAGTCAGTATGGTGCTTGTCAAACTACCTGTCATTATCCCTCTTGTAAGGCAGTTATTCTGTCTGCTTCTGCTTTGGTCTGTTCCCTTCCCCGAGGGAGATACAGCACAGCTGACTCGGATTTTAGTTTCAACTGCTGCTTAAAATTGTCCCATCTGAAAAACATTGATTGACTTCAGGTGGGAGCATAATTTCTGGGGCTGAAGATGGATCTATCAATAAGCCGAGACTTAGGTGCTCTTGGACCAGTGAGAGAAGGCTGGTCACATTTACTTTTTCACTTGATTGGACATATTAACTTCATTGAGTTAATTGAGTGTTGATGGGAGAGATGAATCTCTCCCTTGATTTTGTATGCCTCTCATAATTTTGTAATTTATTTTTAAATCTTTAATTTCTTTTCAGTTCTCTTACAAAAGTACTGTACATTCTTGTTTAAAAACACATACATTTTATGCTTTTGGGCATGTTATCAGGAAATCCTTTTGAACATGTTTAGTTTTTTAAAACTTGTGCTTGCAAAGACAAATATTCATAACTCTTAGATTTTTTTAAGACTAGATTTTTATCTTGCAAAATTAGAAAGTGACAGTAGAGGAAAACCCCACATTCTTTCCTGTGTCAAGTTCTGTCTGTGTGGAGGGAATGAATGGCAAAGGCTGGGAGGTTTTACTGTGGATTAAAAAGTTGGATGCAGAAGGTGAGTTTTCAGGTAATGTTGACTGAGCATTCTAGGACCTCACTTGAAAACTTGAGGGTGTTCAGTTGCAAATATATTCCACACATCTATTCCCCTATGAACTATGCCTATCATCTAAAAACCAAAATGTTTTTACTCTCTCCTGAAAGTAAAATGCAGCTGCTTAATTCAGGGTGGCCTGAAGTTGCCGTTCTGAGCCACACAGAGCTGGACAGATTGTATTGTAAAGAATAAAGGATACAGCAAGATACAGACAAAAAAAAATTGTAAGCAAAATTAGGTCCCAAATAAATGTTTATCAAACTTCCCAGGCCTGGTTACCTCCATCTTTCCACTCCGACAGGTTTCAGGTGGCCTGCGACGTCTCAGGCACTCGAGAACGGCTTCTGCCAGTGGTGTGTTTGAGTTTATGCTTATTTCTGCTGTTGCTATTTCTGTCTAGGCGGGCATAGCTCCCTGCAAAAAAAAGGGTTGGAAGCATGTTTCCACTGAGGAGATTCTGACACTGCAGTGCGTTAAAATCACAGAAGTAACTGGGCTGCCATGAACTCTGTAAGACAGACGTGTGCCTGCAGCAGGCAAGGAGGTCGGATCTGAAGGTGTGCGTAAGGCCGGCGGAAGGACAAGCTATGGAATCTTCCGGGGGGAGGAAGGGACTGATGGGGTTAGCTGCAGGTTGCCGGGAAGTATGGAGTGAAGCACAGAGCTAGGATACGTGTGGGGGAAAGCTGGGGTTTTCCATGCAGGGTATGGAGAGAGGAGACGGGGGACATCCAGGCGCTGCAGAGAATTCAGCTGCAGGTTTAGTGTGCTGGGCTCTGCCCAGATTGCTGCGTCCCAGCCTAAGCTCTGGCTCTGTTTGCTACGGGTAAAAATAGACAAGCACTGGTTGCGGCACAATCTCCATAGTAATCAAGGGAACTGTTTGATCTTGTTGGGTACCTAGGTGTACTGGCTTGCCAGAGAGCTGGTTGTTGCTTATGTCCTTCCAAACATGCTGTTACAGGGGCTGGGGAGCTGGGGCTAGTTATTTCCTCGTGCTGCTGCGAAACCGGTGTTTTACTTGCCTGTTGCAGAGCAGCTTGTCAAGGTGATTCACAAGTGGGTGTGCAGTGCTCAATGTTATGAACCAAACCAGAAGATTATTTAGGCACAGGTGTTCTTGAGAGTAAAACCCAGCTACAATAAACCTCTGAAGGCCTGGAAGGTGCTTTACTAGACCTGCTAAAATCAGTTTATAAAAGTGCCCCATCACTCTGTAAGTGCTGTCCTTCAGGAATGTTTACTAGTCTTCTCTAGCCGTAAGTTCATATCCAAACTAACATTTCCTTTTGCTAGTGTGTGATATTTCTGTGTTAGTGTGGTACAGTTCTAATTCTCTCCTATAGACAGGATAATTTTCTTGGCAATCTGTGATACAATTATATGTTGAAGCATGCAGTGAGGGACTATTTTTGGCCAGTGATAAAATGACAATGATTGTGCATAATTGCTGAAAACAATTTTGAATTTTATTAATGAGATACTCCAAACAACATCTTGTAGACTATTGTCTCAGTTAACAGCCAATTCGTAAGAGTTAAGTGTTGTATAATTTGCATTTATTTCCCCTATTTATATTGAAACGACACTTGCTGTCCATAATTACACATCCTCCAGATACAAGTTGTTGCTTTTTAGTTGCTATTTCCCTTAAAAGAAGTGGAAATAAACACACAATTTAGAGTTGTATTGATTAGTCTCATCTAGGGTATAAGTAGAGTTTTTACTGTGCATCTGTTTCCCTACATTTTGGGAAGACTAGCTGCAGGCACTGAGAAGATTCTAAATAAATTAAATAAATAATTTAATAAATTAGAAGATTCTAATAAATTTAGAATAAAGATTCTAAAAGTGCTAAAGCTGATCACAGGGAAGAGTTTTTCAAACAGTGTGAAATAGTGGTAGGGATCTCTGGTCCTGACCTAGCAAATATTTACATATTTAGCTTTCTATATTGTGCCATCATTGGGACTACTTAAAGAAAAATGACTTAAGAATGTGCAGTAAAGAAAAAGAAGGTAACAAATTCTAGTAGAAAAGAAAATTCTGAATTGTCATGTTGATTTAGGTTGTGGTTTGGCTCTATTCATGGGAGAGACAAGCAAGCATGGGTGACAGTTACAACAAGGTGGTTGTGGGTGTTCATCTGGTTGCTTGCATGTAAGGTAAACATCTAACTCTCAAAAATCTGTCAAAGAATAAAAAAAATTCAGTTGCATGTCCTGCACAGAATGGAGGATTTCTCCCCAAACTTGTAATGACCTTACTGTTGACTTTCTGGGCGAGGCAGAGGGATAGCTGCTGCTGACTCTGCACGTGTCCTGATTTCAGTGGTAGGGCTCATCACCATGCCCACCCCTCTTTTTTTCTTCTCTTCTGCCTTCCTTGCAGCGAAGGTATGGATGTACTATCCTCAGGGTGGCTCTGTCCAAACTGCTATGAGAAATGCTCCCGAGTGAAAATGAAATCAGCTCAGCTGAGTGTACCAATATCAGCTGGCCCTGCTTTGGGAAGGAGGCTGGATCCCAGGTTTCCTGGTCCCTTTTAGTCTTGAAGGGTTCTGTGATCCTGTTCTGTGATTAACACATACTTTACCACCATGCTCCCGTGATGCTGAATCCAATCTGCTGAAGAACAGGAATTACTCTGCCGGGTTATATGTAATGCTTCCCCCATTTTTTTGTAGCATTATTTTAGGTTGAAGTTCTAGTAGTCAGTTGGGATCAAAACACCAGGAAAAGCAGTTCTCCAGCAGATAAGTAGAGGAGGTTTTTATGTGCATCATTTGTTCCCATAAATATTTTGATATATTATAGGTGTGAGGAAATACAGTCTACTGCAGAAAAATGGAAGGAATATGAACATTTCCACTCTTTCTTTTTGGCTTTGTTCATCAAAACTCTTTGTTTCAGGATGGAGGCAATACTGAGGTAAATTTACTGTTTTGGGGCTAACCTCCTGCCCAGTTGTTGTGAATTTAATAGAAGTGCATACAGCTGAGAGATTTCTAGCTTGGTTTGGTCCCCCTTCCCGACAAATTGCTTACCTACTTGGGGAGGTATTACGGTGAGTTTCCCGTAGGTGGTGTTAAATGTTGTACAATGATTTATTTGACTGCAGGGGAGGATGAAAAGAAATTTCAATTAAGCAATTAATTTTTCTGTTGTAAAATCCTCCTGCTAACAGACACCTATCCAGTGCTAGAGCAACTCCATCCACAGCCTTGACATTACCCTCTATGCAGAAAAAGCATGCAGTACTGACACAGATCTGTCGCAGATACTGAGCCATCTTCAAGTTTCTGTGTCTCTTGGTAACTGAAGTTGTGTATACTTCTACAAATCATGTACCTAAATAGTAGCTTATGGAATAGTCCAGCTATTTGCTTCATGAAATAAGTGATGATGTTCAAAGATTAATTTTTTTTCAGAGGAAATGCTGTAATCTTCTGAGTCCCTAAACTCCGCAGGAGGAGCTGATACCTTGGTTGCTGTGGAATGCGTAAGCTGGGTATTATAGGCTGAGGAAAAAGAAATGAAGACAGTCTTTCTTGCTTTCTTCAATGAGGTGCAAATAGGATGTGTCACTGTGCAGTTCTAGTGAACAGCTATGTAGACAGTCGAATTTCTTGCTTATTTGATGAATTACAGGAATGTTTCCACAGATGCTCCCCAGTACAATTAAATATGGAAGGTGTATCTCTCTCTCCCATTTCTTTCCACTATTCATTTGCTGCTGCTAGCTTTGCCTTCGTGCTCACTTGCTCAGGAGGAGCAGAAATATGGGATTCAGAAATGCATTGCTCAAAATAAAAGCGTTCAATATAGTTGTTACATCTTTGAAGCTGATGATAAAAGATTTGTTGTGACTTTTTTCTTGTGAATGTATGAATAAATTTGATGAATTTCTTGTTTGTGATGTCTCCCAACAGTGAGTTTAACAGCTCTTGGCTCTTCCCCTCTCCTTTAAACAAGACCTCAAGAGCAAGTAGATCTTGAATGAGCAAAAATGTAGCTCTTGTAAGGGGCTGAACTGGTGGAAAAAATAGACTGAAGCACGAAAAGCTTGTAAGTCTGACAATAGGGATCAGTTGATTAAACTTTGAACTTATTAATTTAATTATAGTTTCCTTCAACTTTTCTAGAAGGCTGCAATAATCATAAAAATGAAGGATTCCTTTCAACTTTGTGGGAACCAACACTGGAAACACTTTAGTTTAGGTCAGCTTTGAAGAAACAATGCTATTAAACAGGCCTGTAATCAAACAGACCTGCAAATAGTAATCATTAGGTAAGAAACTGTGGTCCCTTTCAGGCACAGGGAATATCTAATTAGTCCCTGAAGCTATGGGTGGGCTAGAACACACCTGCTGTGATGTCTGGAAGATGACACCTTAGGTGTGAAGGGGCAGGAGAGCAGTGAGATTAATCCTCTATTTAAAAAGAAAAATTAAACCAAAATCCAAACAAAACCCCAGAACCAAACAAAATGAAAACCACAGTATTTCTTTTTCTCCAAGTTTATTGCAGAAGTCTCAGTAATTTTACTTTTGTAAAATCTTTCTGTTAAAGGTCTGTCTTTGTCAGTTTTTGAGGGCAGGATTGGACCCAGCTGCTAACACTCTCAGCATAAATATCTGCGTATCAAGCAGGCCTCAGATTATTTTTATTAACATACACTAAAAGTTGCAAATAGTAAGCACATAGTTACTGGTAGGGGAAAATGGTATTGTTGTGCTCAAGGGACCTCTTTGAAACACCTTAGTGTGAACTGTGGGTTGGAACCTTTGAATCTGTGGACTAGTTTTGACTCCTAAACAAATATGTGTATGCTTGCCTTTTTTTTTCTTCTTTCTTTTTCCTTTCTCTCTCCCTGCCCGCCCTGCCCCCCCCCCCCCCCCCCTCCCGCCCCCCGCCCCAAGTCTTTATTATGAGTATCCTCAGGAGGTTTGCAGATGCCAAATCGCTTGTGTCAAACAGGACTTAACTAATGTGTAAAACATGAGTCTATGTTGTTCTGTGAAAAATCTTAGTTTTTCTGTTTCCAAGAATAACACCCTTGGTCATCCAGTATGATGTTGTCTTGACATAGCTGAAAAGTATTTCACTACTAAAGATAGGAATATCTTATTTGCAAGATGATTTCAGCTGTGCTCGTGGTTGGATGTGAATGTGAGACAAATCAGAAACACAGGGGAACTGAATTCCTTTTGGGTAGGTGTGCAGTGTTTGTTCCATGGTTCACACGTTACCTTTTTTGTGTCTCTGTGTGTTGTGTTTAAAACAGTTGGATGCTCAGATTTGTAAGTCAAGCCATTACCAGTGATGGTATGAATTTGGAGTGAAGTAGGAAAGCAAACAGGGGAACTTGGATTCAGGGGATAAATTCTCTTTTTATTCTTTGTACTGTCTCACACACACACTTCTGAAAAGCAAGATTTTCCTCCTAGATAATTGTGTGGTGCTGTTTTGTTTGGGAGAACAATTGATGGCTTGTTTACAAGTATTAGTCTCCTGATATTTCTTTTCTTTTGCAATAGTTACATGTTCTATAAAGTTTAAAAAGGCTGGCCCTGAGTTGGAGATACAGCATCTGAAACCAAAGTAACAGTCCTGGATAGTATCCCCATAGAGGGCTGCTATCCCCAAAACAGGACTGGTCCCAAGAACAAGGAGCTGCAGGATGAGTGATAAGAGATCTGCGATGCTGTCTGTGGCCTGCTGCTGCAGGTTACTGTATTGAAGTGATATGAAATAATAGAGTTTAATTTCAAAAGATTTAGTCACACTTTCTTTGCTATGTAGTCTGTTTTTATTTCTTGTTATACATACTACTGAGTTTTTGTATGTGGTTTTCCTCAGCTGCAGGTTCTGTGAAGGCTTGGGATTACTACCACGAAGTAACGTGTCCCTTCCCTAAAATCTTGAATAACAAATATTCAAAAGCCTAAATCTGTAGTGGAATTGTCAGTTTGTAAATTGGTTCTCCCTTTACTGATTGAAATGGTTACCTACTTGTCTTACAGACATGAGGTTGCATACAGAGTATGTTTTCCTCCCTTCTTCCTCTGCTTTATTTGCTGCCCCACGGGAGACATGGGACTTTGAAAAAGGGGATTTGATTGCACGAGCGAAGGAGAACCTGACCTTCAGGATGTTGCACCCGCCATAACTGGAGGAGGGGAGGTAATGGTTTAAGCATATACTTGATGGAAGAGAAACGTAGAAATCATGCTTAGGGAGGCAAAACTCTTGTGTTCAATTACTGTTTTGCCTGAAAGAAACTTGATGGTTTGGTCACTGCTGTTTCATTTAAGGAATGGTAACTGATGTGGCGGACAGAGTAATAGGAAAGAAATCCTTACGAAAGCTTTCCAGAAGCTGACATTTCATTCTGGGCTTTCTTGTCTGGTAGCATCTGGCTTGCCAGCTTGCAGTCCTGGGCTGTGGGTGTTGCAGCAACCTTCTTCCTTCCAAAACCCATCCTTTTGTTCTACCTCATCTCCTCTCGCCAGTGACACGTTCCTTGAGGTACAGGAGTGCCTGCTGCTGTTGGCTGAGAAGCGAGGTGTCTCTGGGGTGCTAGCTGTTGGCTAGGTGTAGGTGATGCTTGAAACGAAGCTTTGTGACGTCAGCTCCAAGTGGTCATTACTCTCCGTGAGGTAAGCCTCTTTGCCCCAGGTCACCATTGTTCATGTGAGAATGGGCGCATGAAAGATGGTTTTGCAAGCATACTTTGATGTGCCCTTCAGAGCTGTTTCGATGCCAGTTTCAACCACTTCATGGCACTTCATGTGTATAAATGTCTCTGGAGACTGGAAACCCTCATCGTTTCAAAAATGTGATGGGACTATTTATGTCTGAGTGTTTCTGTTCAGCCTGATAGCAGCTCTCTTAACACGTGTTTGGGCCTAGGCAGTTAATCTACTTGTCAATACAGCTACTATTAACTTTCTGAAACATATAAACTCAAACTTTTATAATAAACCATGACTCTGCTTAAGTCAGGTTATTGTTACTGTTGCCTGACAGGATGATTTCCAAACTCGAGCTTACCAAACATTGTGCTTCTCAGAGACAGTAGCTTGAACAGCAGCGTTAAACCAAAAGGATGAGAGTGCTAAAATGTGTGAGACTCTTCCTTCTCTAAATACTGCAAGGGCACTGCTCCAGCACTTGCACCCCTTCTTGAAACGGAGGGCTTTCTTTTCCCATTGACTGGATCAATCACTAGTTGGAGAAATAATGAAATGTCTTTATTTGGAAATGGAGAAATGTTGTTGCATGTTAGCCCTGCCCTTTAAGGTGCCTGTAATGCTTCTCCTGGACTGTTAAGTTCCACAAAATCTGCAAGTGCACTCAGTCTTTCAAATCACTCTTAAAAATACTGTGTACTACTGGAGTCTGAGTAAACCCTTGTAATGCCATGCTTCATATTTTCCTAGCTTGATAGTGAATTACCAAAAATGATTGATCAAGAAGGTCTTTTCAGCCACCTGTGTGCTTTTTTAGCTGTATTTTGATATAAACTGTACTTCCTTAGTCTACTAATGAAATATATAGTTCAATTATTCAGGCAGTTAAGTTGCACATCTACTACTTTTCTGCCATCTTTTAAGTCATTTATTGACTCAACATTATTGGCTTTCCGTTGACTGTTGTTATTCCCTACATGATTCTAAGTCTTCTTCTTTCATTTCAGTATTTTTATGGGCATCAAGGCTATAATAACCATGCCTCCTCATTGCCTCCTTTCCACAGATAGTAATTTGGTTCGTCCTCTTGGGATTCTACCTATCCTGTATGAATTCTTAAAAATACTTTATTCTTTATGTGTTCTTGGCACATCTCATTAAACCATGCCAGACTAAACATATTCTGTGTACCTACCTATAGTATTTTATCTTTTTTCTATTTGTTTCCTATTTTACAATCCCTAGTTCCTAATTCTCATTAAAAATAACGCAAAGCCTCAGGTAAAAGTAATTCAGTCTGTGCTGTGCCGTTGGATATTTTTCCACATTCTCTGTTGCTTAACAAAAGACTTCCCTACAGTAATGGATCTGTCTATTCGGCATCCTTTCACTAATTATTAATCTGGCTTCCTTATTGTCATTTTTTATTTCCCTTGGTAGCTGTGACTCATAGCGTACCTGTGCCTTAGCCTTTCTGACTTTTGTCTCTCTCTGCTTGCACTAGTCTCTTTATACTCACCCTTATCAATGTATCTTTGTTTGCATTTTTATACCACTCCTTTTTTAACTTTTGAGGTTCTGAAAGAGCTCTTGATGAAGCCTTATTGAGCTCCTGCTATATCTTGACTTTCATCCCCAGAAGAACATTTTGCTGTTGGGCCTTTTAATGCTGCCCTTCTACAGAAAAGAGCAGCTTTTCATTTTTCCCTTCTGAGTTGCTTCCTATGGGATCACAAACTCCCTTGCCTCTTTTTTTTTTTTTTCTTTTTTCCTTTTCGTTTTTCTTTTTTCTCCTTTTCATGCTCATTGTTGCAGAATCGTTTCAATCTCAAATGCCTTTATGCTTAGTCTGGCAACTAGAGGCATTTGTTGCAAAGAGGGTTACAAATGTGATCACTAATTTTGATATAATTGACAAACCAGGGTGACTAGAGGCTGAGGAAACTTGAGCCCGGAAGGGCTCATGTTACTCAAAATCAGATTAAATATCTAGAAGGGGAGAAACTCTCATGCATCAGGGCACAAATGAACCCCTAGAATTGTTATAGAAGAGATGGATGGACCATTACTGGGATCTGATACAGCTATTTCTGTGCTTTGCTGATAACCTGAGGGGTGGCAGTTTGGTGTATGGTCTGTCGGAAAGGGGAGAAAACAATTGCTTCATCCACTGTCAATATGTGTGTATTTTGGGGATAAGGATTTAATAATCTTAATGAACATCAGTGTTGCTACTGGCTGTGATAGGAAATTCTTTCTTTTGGGTATGTGTGAGCTGCATATGGGATCAGATGCCAGTATCTCTAATGTTGGTAGTTGTAGAGGAATTTCTTTCAAGGCTGGTGGAGTTATTTTTAAATCTACCCTTTTAACAACTCATTTGGCTTATAAATGAAACATATGTAGCTGCATCTAGAAAATGCATATATGTGGGGACAGATAATTAAAGATGCAGTAATTTTCACATTGTAGTTGGTATGTGTTTGCCAACAGGATTGCCTTCGTGTTTATTGTCCATTCTATGATATTCATGTCACAAATAACTGTAGGCTTGTAACTACTTGGAGCACAGAGAGCTGAGCTTCCTCAGCTGATGTCATGTCTGTGTTTGTCAGGCGTATGGCAAGTAGGGATGGCAGCCTCAGCCATTATATTGCTTTGAAGTTCATTATTTTGTCAAACTTTTTTCTGCTTGCAAAAAAGTAAAAAGTACTAATAGTTCTGGTGTTGGTTTGTTTTTTTTTTTTAACTGTTTAAATCATGTTCCTATAATACCTAAAGTTTTTGTTTTGTTTTTGTTTGCTTGTTTTTTAAATCTATCACTTGGTATATAGTACATCACAAACTTTAGAAACTAGCAAATTGCTTTCCACAGGAGCATGTTTTTTTGATTTGGGATTTCTGTTTGACTTCCTTACCAATTAATAAAATGGTTTTCCTATGTTTAAGGGCATTGCTGTGGATGAAGAGGCGTTATGCTTCTTAACCACGGTCTACTGTGAGGCAGGCAGACCACCCATTTTCAGAACGTTCCAGAGGACAAAAGATGTTCATACTGACAGATCATATGTTCCGTCATTGTAACACCAAACTATTAAGTAAAACTGCCCCTCAAGGCAAAACATTTCATTTATTTTCCTTTGAAAGAGTAACTTGTTTATTAAGATGTACTAAGTGGCTAAATCCAGATTGTACTGCAGGCAAGGAAAATTGATTTATCACAGTTCTTTGGTATTGGATGTTTTATATTTAATGGAATTATCTTTAGGTTAAGGAGGATACTTTCATAGGAGCAGTTGGATGAAGTACCAAGTCCTGCTCTAGAATATGCAATGTGTTGTTTTTAAACTCTTTCACTCCAGAAGGTGTGGTGGTGACTGATGAGAGATTCTGACAATTGATGCTTGCAGGAGTGAGCAGGGCGTATGAGCAGTGCGTGCATACACCTGTCTTCATCAGAGCTCTTATACTGAGGAAGGAAAAAGCTTGGCATTCTCATGCGAACACTGGATCTTCTTTTGGGGAATGAAGGCAGACATGGTCATGCTGAACTCTGCTTATGTACTCTCAGTAGGGGTCATCTAGTCAATGTGGACTGTTGTTAGATGGCACGACATTAATTTTCTTGGACTGATAGTAGTTGTTTCACTGAGAGCTCAGAAGAGATGAGGGGGAAAAGGGTGAACTGAAGAAGGCAAAGAAAGGAATTCTGAGTAAGGCATGGAACTGAGAAATTATGTGCTCGTGAGTGGTTGCGTAGGTGGGAGGCAAAAGTGTTTTCTGTGTCTGCATTTGCGTCTGTACATGGGATCTTGATCTGGCAGAAGCAGGGACTGAAGCTCAGGGAGACAGTGGGCACACAAGAATTAGTGGTAACAGTTAAACATCAAAAGAAAGTAAAAACCCAGCACCAGATGGTCTAACCTTGTGCAGCGCTACTCAGCCATCTCATGGGGACACATGGTGCTGATTAAGCTTAAAACTGCAAATAATGATATAAATTAGCTGGCTAGTGGTAGACTGTTTATGATCCCTAGCTTTGCAAGATTTTGTTACCTCATCTGAAAAACATCAACTCAGACAATCATGTGTAAAGCTTTTGGGAAACGGTTTAAGGAAAGCCAGTGGTAACATTGCTAATGATTTCTCCTCCCCACCCCCACACCCCCCCCCGATCTTCCTCTTTCTCTCTTTCCCTTAATTCTCCTCTGTTACTCGCTCTTACACATACTGTAGCTTTTGGCACACTGGAATTGCCTCTGGGTTTTCATTCCATCCATGGACTTGGGTTCTGTCCTCTGGAGACTTTGAGTTTGGTTTGGGCATGGCTTTGTGACTGAGCGATGCCATTGAGATTTGGCACTAAGACCTCTGACAGTCTGTGAGGCTGAGAAAGCCACAGTGATGCTCAGCCTCATTTCCTCCATCTGTGAAAAGCCGAAAAAAGGGTGGAATCGACTCTTACCTGTCTTGTTTTACAGGGATTGCAAGCTATCCAAGGAAGAGGTGGTCTTTAGCTGAGCACTTCAACAGTACGTAGCACATACACCTCTGGCTTTAGCTGATTTCTCTAAACCACGATACAACTGATGATGAGTTTGTATCCCTTGGTTCCAGTACAGCAGCAAGGGTCGTCTAGGGAGGGATGAGATTTAGAAGTCCCTGTTCTCAGTCAGATAATACAGCCACCTCAAAGAGTGTTGTAACGTCTTTCTAAAACTTGGACCAAAGTTGACACTCTAGCTGGCGACGTGCTACATGTTGAAGCCTGTTAATTCTGACCTGTATGTGCTGGGTATCTCGATATGTAATCTCCCCAGACACCTGAGCAAACAGAGATAACGCCTGAATCATCTGGCTGACCAGGAATATGTCCATAGCAACTGTGTGGAAATCAGGAGCACACTGGTGAGTGAATACTAGTAGGGTACAGCTTAGCCTCCCGTCAAAGACATTTCTCTGTAGCCCACATATATTTTATCTTTCTTACTGGCAATCATCTGCAGAGCCTTCTGAATCAATTTTTTTTTTTTTTTTCCTTCTTCACCTTCAAAAGTCTTATTTCCCCAGTAAATGCAGACACAGACGTGGGGCCTAACTACAAAATAGATTGTAGTCAATTCTGCCATCTGCTGATGATCTCTTCTGGCTTTTTGCCAACACGCTTGGAATGTGTGGCTAAATCCAAATCAATTGAGGACATTATTAGGATTTGGCCTGTGCTATAGGTGAAGAGAGGAAAAATGTGGCCTGGCTTTTGATAAAACAAGTGTTTTTGTGCTACTAGAATTATTGTTCATCAGTTCTTCTAAATCAGGATTCACAAGAACTGTATGTGTTCCTGTTACAGTTTTATTAACTATGTTATGTTAATCTCTTAATTACTGTTGATTGCAAAAAATAGAATGTGGCCAGTGTTTTAAATCTGAATGCCCTCAGTTGCTGGGGAATATAGGCAGTGAGAGGGGATTTAATTTGTAAGGGAGTTAAATCTTGCCTGTATTGATCTCAGGACATGCCAAACTTGCTTCTATTGCAGTTTGGGTACAGCTAAAATTTCAGCAATGTACTATTGTGTGCTGATTTGGTGAGGAGGGCTTCCAGAAACAGAGCATCTCACAGTATTTGTGGTTTTGTGCAAAAAAGCTAAGATCAGAGCTGAGCTGTATCTAGCTGTTGATTTGTATCTGCATTCCTAGTCTGCCCTACTCTGGATCCCCAGTGTTTTTCTGAATGCATCCCAGCACCAAAAGCTAACTCTTGGGCCAACCTCTCCCAAACCATTGAACAATGAAGGCGACAAAAATAAGAGGAAACCTACGATGAGCCTGCAATAGATGACTTACAGAACATGCTATAGAGATCAATACTGAAACAATCTCCAAAGATACAACTCCTTCCCCCTCCTTTTCCATTTTTTTATTCGTTTTCTATCTAAAAGAAACTGTTTCTGTGGCTGCCATAGTCAGGATGGAAGTGCTCTCAAATCAGTAGCTTGGTGTCAGTTCAAGTTTTGTAGGACAGATGCATCAGTAGAGCCGGGAGGGGAAAAAGTGACTTCTGGTGTATTGCACATCAGGCTGCATTTTAAAGGCTTTGCATCTTCCTGAAGAAGACTCGGTTGGCTAGAGCAGAAGTTCTAGCTGGGCCATGTTTCTGGTGTAGCATTTCTACCATGGTATTTCTAATGCTATGTTTTAGCTCCTTTTCAGTGGTTGAATGTGTATAGAGCATAGTGTTAGCAAAGGAATGTCCACTGCAGTATTTAAAACATGCATACTGGCAAGTAGGGTGTGAGACAGATGGCAAAGAAATGGGCAGTACGGTGATATTTTAATAACAAACGATACCCAAGGAGCATCCTTAGTGAGTCTATCCATGAGATCTGCTTAGAAAGTGATATCTCTTTGCCGTGAATTCCCATATCTCGTCGGTCTTGCTGCCATGTTATTCTTTAAAGTATCACCAATAACTGCAGGTAACTCCTGCTTTTGGAGAATTGAGGCTAAGATTAGAGATACTCCTTGACGCTTTTTCTGTCGGTGTTGTGTTTTTTGGTTTTCTTTGTTTGGTTTTTTTTATTTTTGTTTTTTTTTTTTTTACACACTGCATTTTCCAAGTGGAAACTCCCATGACAGGCCAGGAAAATTTTCTTTCCTCTGGATTCCTCTACAAGTTGTACTGTGACTCGGCCTCAGTTTCTGCTGGGCATGCCTTAGGTAAAGCTATCACAGATTAGCGTAAAAGCAGAAGGAAGGCTAGACAAAGATCTGAGTGGGTATCTGATAGTGACAACATCAACAGAAATTTTAGCCTCCAATCCTTGGAAGCACTTAAGCATGTGGTTTGTTTTATGCATCATGACTAACTGTAAGAAAAGCAGTGGGACTCCAGAGATCCTGATGCAGTGTAAGGGAGGGACATTACATAGTTCTGATCTGCAGTATGATTTTGATCTGTTAAATGGCACCTACTTTGCAAAAAGTTTCTGCACCTTCTTGCACCTCACCATGCTGATCCCTTTGTGTTTTAACCGAGACTAAAAGATGACCTGGAAGTTGAGGAAGTACAAAGAGGAGGAGCATTTCTCCCCAGCTGTGGCTTTACAAATACACTTTGTGCTTCTTGCTTTCCACTTCTAGATACTCCCCCTTTCCCCCCTTCTTGACTGAAGAAGCAGAAAGTTACCCATTTATTAACAACAGTTCACATTCTCAACAAAAAGAACCAGAAATAAGTTGGGGTGAGGGAAGGGAGGGGAGGGAGTGAGTGGGTATGAAGTGAAGAGGTTCTTGGGCTCTGCAGTAATTCAAGCTCTGGCTTGGATTGCTGCCAGCCACTGGGGGTTACAGTGCTGGGGGAGGAGAAAAGGGGTAGGTATTGAGATTTATTTAGCAGTTAATTCAAGTGGTTTGTAAGCTTTTGAATGGTGAGCAATCAGCCCAGTAGGGGAGCTCTTCCACTGTGTCTTGTGATGCGCGCTTGCTATTAAGTGTTTAAACCGGAATGAAAGCATGTTGTGTTAAAACACTGTGTGCTTAACAAGCAGCATGCCTCTTAGCTAATCTAACAGACATCCTGCGTTTGGTTGGAGAAGTATAAGAGGTCAGTATGGCTTTTTTTTTGTTGTTTTTTTTTTCTTTTCTTTTCTATTTTTAATAATGTTGTTTAAATTCTTGTTGACCTTCATCCTCTTATGAAATAACCAAAAAAGTTAAACCCACAAATTCAGCAGCTTTTCTTAAAACCTTAAGTGGTTCACTGACACAGATGTTGAGAAAGAAGGTATCAGTGTCTCCTTACCATGTCTGAACACGTCAGTATACATAGCTTTTTATTTGAACAAGCATCTAAACATAGAACAGATTCTTAAAGTGTCCTCTGAATAACTGGGACTTGTGCCTTTCCATTATTTATTTATTTATTTATGTTTTCAAGTACAGGGTTTTCAGTTTGCTCTATTCCCTTCTGTGTCCACGCTCTTGGGTTGCGTCAGGAATATCGAGCTTATGAGCTGTCTTATCAAAGCCAAGGTTGGGAATGTATGATCTGGGGTGGAAACAGGACACATTAACCAGAGATATTAAATCTTAGCCAAAGGTGCTTTATCTAAAATTTTAGTTGTACAGTTGTGTTGAATGAATGTAAGTAAAATACTATGTCTTCTAAAGTAAGCTGACCTGAAACATCTTCCTTTTTGGACAGATGCCTGTGACTGTCAGGGTAGGAGGAGGCAAGATGTGTGTTTGGGATACAGGAGACATGCAGTGTGCTTTATGAAGTATTTTAGTGGAGAAGTGAGTAGGTGAGATGCTATATAATCATACATCCCCAAAGATGGCTGATACATATGTTCAGAGACACAGGGTAACAGGAATATTTCTCTAAGAACTCAATCACATCTAGAACTATACTTTTTAAATAGGTGGAAAATAGTAATTGCGTTTTTGCTGGTTTCTTTATTTTGTCCTGCTACATCTTGTGGGCTCCTTCCTGCTACAAGCAAGCTGTACCGAGGAAAGAATAGTGGTCAGCCCATCATACACCTCCTGTGCTCAGACGGGGAGTTTCAAACTATTTTTCTAGATTTTCCTTCAGGTGGCTGCAGGCACAAAGCAATTCTTTAGCTAGAAGACTGGTCTTTAAGGATGGGAAGGGGAAGGGGTCTGAGTTTCTGGGAGAGGGGGAGACGTGTTTCTGCAGAGGAGATGCCCCAGTGCGAGCTGGTTTTCTAGCTGTGCAGCCGGCAGGATTTGTGTGTGCTGTCAGGGAGGGAAGAGTGGCTGACGTCTCCTGACTCAAGATGGCAGGTTTCTGTTTTGCTGTGGGAACTGGCTGGCAGGTCCTGAAAAAGTGCAATTCCCCACCCAGAGGGGCACCCTCATTTCAGGGACCATGGCTGCAGCAAAGTCTTGGTCACCTGGTGCAAGTAAGAATTGCATTTGACCCAAGTCTTTGGAAAGCACTTCTCCTGTTTCAGCGAATACTAGGTGAAATCTGGTTTGGTTTAGATCAGATATACAGGGGAAATGGCTTTCTCTTCCAATCCTTCATTTCGTTCCCCATGCAGCAAATGTTATGTTCCTATTAAATACTAACAGCTGTTGATAATTGACAGGTGTCAAGCCTTCCACTGGTTCCTGTACAATGGGAAGGTATGTTCAAAGGTGCCACACCAAAGCACCAACCATACAGTAAAATATTTACCTCCTTCCAGCTGTGTTTTTTTAAGAAGTATCTACCTTTGCCTTGAGAATCTCTTTCCATCATACTGAATTGAATGTTTCAGAGATTTTTTTTTTTTAATAAAAAAGCTGTTTCAATACAGCTTTCCAAACAGTAGGTACCAAGCCCACTCCTCCTTCTTTTATCCGTAATACTGAAATACCTTCTACAAGACATTGGTGCCAGTCATGTCTTTGCACTTTAACCACTGAAGAGGTTATTATTAAAAGTCTTTTCAGTAGACAGGGCAGCAGCTGTTAAAGAAAGTATGTTTTTCTTACAGGTAAATGAATGTTTACCTGCAAGAAAGTCAGTCCAGCATTTCTGAGCCAGAAGTCTTGGGTGTTAATAGCGAGAGTTGTGAAATATGCAGCCAACCTCTGAAATAATTCCAGATCAAGGCTGAATGTATTGAACGCTATATGTAAATAACAGTGTTTGTGTTGGAGCTGGATCAAAGCTCTCTTTTCTTCTGTTTTAAATGGCTGAAGAATGAACAGGTTAGTGACCAGAAAATAACATTAATTTTAGTCATTTCAGGTCTGCTTGATTAGCAGTGGGCCTCTTTCCAGGCTTCAGCTGTTTCATATGGGGCTACCAAACAGCAGGTCCCACAGGTTCTGCAACTGAGTGTTCAGGGTAGCAAAAGGCAGCGTTCAGCAAATGTGATACCAGGGATTCACTTGCAGGATAATATACTCTTAAATAACCCAACATACTTCTTCGAGACTTACAGCTGATCTTTTGCTGTACTGAAGAAATGGCTCCTTCTTTTTTGCCTTCTTTCTTCCTCTTGGCTCATTGCTGATCCAAGATATTTTAGAACCAAGATATATATCTCCAAGATCCAAGATATTACTTGGCGATTCAATTTCTTTAACAACCTTTACTAGGAACCTTTCCTGACAATGTTTTTCGAAATGAAATAAATGAGAAACTGCTTGCAATTCAGTCACTGTTTACATGCTGAGGAACTTGAATAGGTGGTAATAGCAGGCCTTGCATGGTCTGTATGGACTAGCACGCTAACTGTGTGGCTTTTCCTGTAGTCTGCTTCCCGCTACAGAATAAATGGGAATGGCGTACACTTGGGTCCAGCCAAGCAGAGATAAGTGTTTTTTTCCTATGTGAGTGGAGTCCTCCATGTCTGGTGCTGCCAGCAGGAGGTATTCCCTTGTCTGTTATCTGCTGTCATCTGAGCTATTTGTGCAGGGAAGATGCGCAGGGCAGCTGCCCACTGCTGAGGCTCAGGATGAGCCTGTCAGTAGGGTGGAAGCTGTGAAAGTCACACAGCACCTGTGGCATGCCGATGGATAACGCCACGAGGAGTCAGCATCAAAACCAGGACCGAGGTCTGGGGTAACGCGTGAAACCTGCAGTGGTCCCTGGGGTAATTTGCACACTAGCTTTTGTTTCCCTATTAGCAAGGAATGGAAAAAATGGTAGGTTGAACTGCACACTTAACTCCGTTGTAGAGTTCCTTCTAGGCTAAATATTGGCTTTACCTGGGCTTTCTGCTTCCTAAATCATTCTGGCATTGACTCCCCCTTCAGAGAGAGATTGCTCTCCTTCAGTCAAACCCCAGAACTGCCACAGCACCAAATCACAGGTCTCTTGTTTCTCTCCGCCCCTCCTTAGCTTTTCCTTTCTTGAAGTTATAAAAGGAGAAAAACAAACTATGTCAAATAACAACAAAACATTAAAGCAGACAACAGCTGGGGTTGGCCCCTTTCTGAAGCAAAGCTGGCATGCCTTCTGCCTTTGAGAAATTTGCATGTCCTGCAGAAGTCTAGGTTAGTTTTGTAAAAATTTTTTTTATTGGCAAAATTAACTGTGATATTGTAACCTGCTGGTGCTAAATATAGATCCTAATGATAAGCTGGTTGTTGGTCATATAGGAAAAGATTTAGTCACTCCTGCATTAGGAACATTAGTATTGACTACTAAGCAGAAATATTATTTTGATGCAATGATTTTGTTTAAAACAAATAAATAAAACACCAAACAACAACAACAACAGAAACAACAACCCAGAATGGAACCAGTCTCTTCTGTCCTTAGGTCATCCTCTGTTACTAGATACAGCACTGGGGAGCATCAGGAACTAGTTAGTATCCCAAAGACTGGCCTGCTGGCATTTGAAAAAGCAACCCACTCTGCAACAGTTATCATGCGTCTAGATCCCCTTTTTCTAAAGTAAATAAGATGGTTTGGCTTTCATTAGCAGTTATAGGGAAAGGCTACAATCAAAATGATAAAGGGATGGTTTTAATGGATTTTCTTTCACTGATACGGTTCTATATAGGTTTTTGGAGAGGAGAGGAGAGGAATACAATAAGTCAACTGTAACTACAGGTTGTAATTTGGTAGGAAATCCCACTGATGGATATTTTTCCTCACACACATACTCTATACTTGGAGCAAATCCTGAAGAAAAATTTGACTTCTTGAAGGGAAGTGTAAAGATCTGAGGGATGATTTACAAGGCAGCCATAAAACACTTGAGTTTGTGGAGTTTAAAGTGTACTCGCAGTGGTTCAGAGATACCTGCCAGGTGGTGGCAACGTCTTTCACGGAAAAGAACTAGCCAATTAAAAATGTGGTGCGTGGCAATCCATGAGATATTCATATTTGTTTAGAAGAGCTGCTGTTTGGGACCTGTCAAAGAAGAGATCATGAGGAGGAAGTAAAAGAAAATATGTTGGAGGTCTGATGTTTCATCTAAGTTCTACCTGTGAGTTTTACATATGTTTTTTAAAATCAGAGATGACTCTGAAGTTATTAGTTGTTTACAGACAATGCAAATGCCTACTTGCATGGGGCTGTCTGTTAGATTTGTTTGATAATTAGGTACAGTTTTGTGCTTGTCAGTACCGACTCTTCTCAACATAACTGCTGGGATGTGAGAAACAGGAAAATGAAAAGTTGTATTGAAGTCAGTTGTTTGAAACTACATTCTGTTTCTTTCCATAAGGTTCAAGAATCCAGAGTGTTCTTGAAATAAATGTAATACAAGTAAGATATGTTGTACGTAAATGTGCTGTTACAATGCTATACCAATTATAGTAAGGAGCTGGAGCAGGAGAAGAGATGGCAAGTAGCATGGAAAATGTCATTTAAATATTTAAAGGAAATTCACGAGAAGTTCTGGTCACAAAGTGTAAAAGGATGTATTTCTACTGGATGTTTCTTTCAAGATGCTATTGATTTATAGCACTTATTTTCACCTCTTCAGAAGAAGCAGCATTGTATTCCTCATACAAAGAGAGGGATTCTGATGGAGCATGTTGTCTCCACCAAGGGGCAAAGTCATGTAATGAATTGAGTGCCTGCAAGGGTCTCCTAGTTGAAATGCTAAGTCTGCTTAAGCTTGTTATAATGGATTCAGCAAAGTATTTGCATATAATTCTCTGAAACTGGTAGATCTTGGGTGTCTGTATGCTGATGTTTTAATGGGGAACCTGTACCGGAGGACTGAACAGAGTTTGGGTTCGAAACCCACCCTCGTGACTTGTCCTCTTCTCATTAGAGGTAACGAGCAAGGAGCTGCCAGCACCAGCATGGTGAGAGGGGGAGAGGGAGGTTCTCTAAAGATCATGTACAAGAAACTGTACCTTGTAGTAATTTTTTATCACTCAGAAAGCTGTTCTGGATCTTTGCTTTAAACTGTGGGTACCGTCTCTTGCTATAGTAAAAACTTCAATTGCGGAGAGGAAGTAGAAACCTCCAAACCAGTAAGATATTTTCTGCTTAGAAATAAGACTTCTATGTTATAATTTGATTGATTTAGCTCCTGGTCCACGTGATAGATCATGTGAACACCTTGTGCTGGAGAAAAATCTCCCCTAGATGAACTGTCAAATTTACATGTTAAGCTTCCTTGCTTTTTGTTGTAGGAAGCCTTCAGTTCTTTCAGTTTTATACCTTAATATTAGTGATCTCAGCCACCAAAGCTTTTGGCACATTAATAAGTTATTACATCTCATCTGCTCTGCAGTGATTTTGCACATGTTCTGGCCAATGCATCTGTCTTGTGAGAAGTGCAGGCAGGGGATGAGTTAAACGCAGTGGTGTGAGGTGCTCCCATGAAAAAAAAAAACAACCAGGAGAGCTGATCTGTGGTCACTTGAGACTTACCCTTTAGCAGCTTCCCCCCCTGCTCCAGTAATTTGTCATGGTGTCTGGTGTGGGGGTGAAAATCTGGATATAAAAAAATATTCAACCAGAAAAAAGTTACTTAACTAGTGGTTTCAGGGTCTGTTTTGGAGTTTTCTGATCATAGCTGGAAATGTTGGGCAGGATTGGATTTCTGTCATTCCTGCTACAGTGACTCAAAGTCTTTGAACTATTTATTGGTGTTTTCTTGTCCCAAACAGGATGATCCACAAGTCACTGTTCATCGCAGGGACCCATGGTGTCCCCTGGCTTGTGCCTTCCCACGTTGCTGTGACTTCTGCTTCCAAGCTTTGAATCCCTGTTTTGTATGTACTACCTGAGTCCCATTTTGAACTTTTGTTTTAACCTTAAATTTCACTCAGTGTTCATGTGGCAGCCTGACTGGGCCTCCAAACTGATTTTTGGGAGCAGAGTTCCATACGAAATAGATGGGGCTGACTAGGATGTGTCTGGAGTCCCCTGGTAGGGAGAGCCAGCCTGGGGAAGGGGATGCTACCATGAGAATCCAGTCAAAATCATTCTTGGCAGAAGGTACACGTAGACACACTCTGTGTGCATGGTAGAAAAAATACTTACTAAAACCTCAGCAAAGGATTCTACTGAGTTGTTGTTGTTATAATGGCTTTGGTAGATTTAACCTTGAAATTTTGTGCCTGAGAATAGAAGGCTAATTTGTAGGATTGAGAGAGACTTCAATGACCTCTATCTTAACTCAGCTGTCAAAAAGACAAATTAACCCCTTTCCAAAAATCTTTCTTATCATTCATCACTTCTGGTTTAGTCTGAGAGCTCAACTACTCACTCTCAGTTGCCTACAAATACACTGCCTGTGTATGATAAGGAGGCATTTGCTAAATCATTTTGGGAAATGAAAAGTAGAGAGATAAGTTAATTTTGGTAACCTTCTGGTTAGTTTTACAATCAAGTGTCTCTTTTATTCCCAAAATTACAAGTCACAATACACCGTTTTACTTAAAAGGCTACAGTAGTTCTTAACATGAATGAAATCTGTCAAATTAAATGAAATTTACTCTTTGGATATTGCGAACTCATATTTATTCCTTCAGAGCCTAAGTCTTGCAATACATCTAGGAGTAGAAGTAACTTGTAAAGTTCCATAGCTGGTTGAGCGTCCAGCACTGGTCACTACAGGCTCTTGTTGGTTAGTTGTTTGTGTCTGAAGTGGGGAAAAATAATTCCATTGTGTTTAACTTTTCCCACTTCCTCCGTTTCTCCCGCATTGGGAATGAGCTGCAGCTCAAGAATGAGCAGTTCTTATTTAGGGGCTGAGTGAGTACTGCTTAGGTTTCTCATGGAGCAGAAGCAGGTGGAGGTGGGTGTTTTGTTTTGTTGTTTTGGGTTTCTTTGGTTTATTTTTTAACTGGGACATTTTTTGGTACTGCATAAATTTACATTTTTCAGATTGATTTCTGGCAGAGGATTAGACGTTAGTTTAGATCTCCCTGTTACTGTGGGATGCTTCTTAGTCTTTCTACATTTTAATAGCATATATGAAGGTATAGTTCTACTTCCTTGCTCTTGTGGTCAGGAGGCAACCTGGGAGCTGCTTTGTTCTTCGCTGTAGTCTGTGGCTGTTTCTGAGCTAATAGACCGGGAAGCTGGAAGCAACAAAGTGTAAGTATGTGGAGAATTTTACCACATTAAAACCAGTTTAAGAAGAAAAAGTCTTAGAAACTTAGCATGTGAGTATATTTCTTTCTAACCTGAGTGGCGAGAGTGTGGTTTGGACAAATTACTTGCTATGCTCATGCATTGCTCTTTTGATGCATTGGAACAGAAGCTCAGAAAGACAGTTTAGAAGAAAAGTGAGATTATTTAAATTTGAAAAGAAAGGTGGTGTCAGGAAAAACGATTCTAAGAGCAGTTCAAAGAAAGAAAAATACCAGAGTGAAATATTACTGAATTATAATGCTGTAATTTTTTAACCTTCTGCCACAGACTGCATTTCAGTCTTTGTACATACATTTTAGTGCAGCACTCTTCATGTCATTCATGCAGACAGCTTTTCCGTCACCTGAGTTGATTCATTATCATGGAATAACATTCTCGGTTCATTCCACTCACTCCCAAATGTGCCTTTTTAAAGTTCTACTTAGCCTTGCAGGTAAACAGCAAACTGTATGTTCCATGGTATCTTGCACGCTTCATGCTATTCTGATTTCATTGAATCTGCTTGCACAGATAAGTACTTGTCTGTTTAGGAGCTGCTGTAGGTAAGCCCAGAGCATTCGGCATTTCAGACTTCAGACCTCCTCTCATCTACTTCTTTGAATGTAAATATGAAGTTTTGAAGTCAGTAAGCATTCTGGATGTGGCTTAAAAAAAAAAAAAAAAAAAAAA
This sequence comes from Falco biarmicus, assembly GCF_023638135.1. Taxonomy (NCBI): domain Eukaryota; kingdom Metazoa; phylum Chordata; class Aves; order Falconiformes; family Falconidae; genus Falco; species Falco biarmicus. The sequence goes on from NC_079293.1 coordinate 86,360,398, forward strand.
AAAAAAGAAGTGAGAACTCCTGCTCTGAAGTTTGAGAACACTTTAGAAAAAAACTTGAACTGCTCTATTTCAGAGGGTATGATGTGTTCTAAGAGACTACTGGCACAGGAAAGATGCAAAGTTCAAACTCCTGTGTTAGAAGATAGGAGACAGTGTCTGTGAAAAGGGACAGTCAGCAGAGCTTCTTCCTTAACTCTGTTATTGAAGGTCATAGGTGGTTGTTTAACCACTACTGTAGTGTCCTACCTTGTAATGTGAATTGGAGAGAACAAATAATGTCCAAGAGTTGCTGCACCGATGACTTATTTCCTTCTCCATAGTTCCAAACAGTTGCTTCTGGGTTTGTTTTTATTTTTCATTGTTTCCCTTCTTTAGTATTTGAATACACGAACTCGCTCTGTTTATAAACTTTTGAATTTGGAAAATATCCTATGTCATAGTTCGGAGGCCCTTACTTGTAGCTGACAGAAATTTAAGAATAAAGGAGAAAGAATTCCTTCGATTTAGCAATAAGAGAAATATTCTGGGCTATTATTGATGGAAGCTTCTCTCAGTAAATTGTTACTGGAAGAGGTTTCAAAGCAGGCAAAATATTTCCAGAGCTTCATGTCATGATGACAAGTACAAAAGTCACCAAGATTTCAAAAATCAAAAGTCTAACACCATAAATACTTGCATCCAGAATATGACACTTCAATTTCTAAAAAGTATCTTTAAAATTTTGCTGTTTATCAGTGTCTGTGTGTGAGGAGGAGGGATGGGGATAGTGTTTAGCTCTTCTGGAAGTTTGGTACAGTGACTCTGAAGTAGCTCTTGCCACCTCCCAGTAGTGTCACCACCTTAGCCCCACACAAGCTCTAACAAATGCTGTTCTCCCCGCTGCCCTCCCAGAGCTTGTTGAGCCCTCAGGAGGGGTGAGCAGCCACCGGTGGTTCCTCCTCTCGTAAACAGGGCTGAAGGGAATCATCTCCAGGCAATCCTCCTTGTCCTGCGTCCCCTGGCCTGCTCTGCTGGGCAGAGGAGAAGAGAGCATGTTCTCCCCTTCTGTAAGAAGGGAAAAATGCACTTCCCAAACCCTTGACAAACAATCAGACTTTGCCTGACCAAAGTGTATCTACTGACCTAGTGTGTTTAGGGGACCTTTTGTTTATGTATATATATATATTTTAGGGGAGCATTAACAATGTGAGTGCTTGAATGAATCAAATAACTTTAAAAATCACAGGACAACTTCACCAAAGAAGTATGACAGCAGCTAGAAACACTGCTGTACTTTACAGTTCCATCAGAGGCTGTTCCTTGGTGGTGGCTTGCTCTGTTTTCACGGTTGGGAGCCTATGCACTGATTGTTTAGTGCCTTCTAAGGAATATCTGGTTTCTGGTCACACTTGCATCAAAAAAACCCAAACCAAACCCCTCAAACAAACCAGCCCAATAACAAAACCCCCAAAACAATCCCACAAACAGCACTTTTCCTGTTTCACAAAGAAGTAAGTCTGTTCTGTAATGAACGATATTTAACTGTTACTTTTAAAGATAATTTTTCTGCCTTTTTTTTTTCTCTTCACTTCCCTAGTTTAAAGGCAATGTAATGATTGTAGCCAAGGCAGTGTAAGCAGGCTTGCTTGAGCGGTGAGATGATTCGTCAATAAGTAGGTGGGCTAGCGAGTCAGAAACCTGCTAGGGGAATGGGCAAGGACCTGAAGAATGCCAAGACAAATCTTTGCTTATTAACATCAGGTGAGAGAGAAATGGGTTTCTGAAGAAGCATGCTGTTCCTTCTTAGACCCTAGGTTTGGGTTTTGCCTCTTGCTTCCTGGAGACAATAATTACCCTCGTCTTAAAAGAGCAGAAGTCCTCAGGTCTAGCAGAGAAATAGGTTTTGTGTGAATGTGGATGCTTTGTTCTAGGTGGGTGGGTCAGAATCTGTCTCACCTGGGAGCTGGTGGAAGTCTCATTGTGTGCTCTGGTTGGGCCACCTCCCCTGTGGCGCGTGGTTTCTTTAGTGTCTGAATAAACCTGGTGCTTTAAAGTGTCTCAAGACATATGGGCACCAGTAGTCTGTTCCATGAGTCCAGCCCACACAGCTAATGTAAAGGAACAAGAGAAACCAAAATAGCCACATTTCCCTTGGGATATAAATTCTGAACCTGAATTTCCCGTCAACTCCTACGCATAGGTGTATGTGTATATACTGTGTGTCTTTGTGTATATGTGTGTTGATAAAATTATCAAAGGTATAAGAACACAGCAAGAATAACATAAATATTTGTAGCCTGAGCAGAATTACCTACAAATGGAAGACTCATGGATTTTTTTCCTATTTGTTTGCCAGTGGAGGCTGTTTTCAAGAAAATACTGTGTTCTAGTGAAAAACTAGCATGTTGGTTTTTCATATGCATATATATAATCCACTCAAGCTATTCCCTATTCACCTCATCCAACTCTGTTCCCTCCTTCCATTTAGGAAATTCAGTGTTCTCTAAAGCCCAGATAGGGGTTATCAATCATGTTCAATATTAGGTTACTTGCAGAAGAGAGTCATTACCTTTAATGTGTAATAACTGCGCCATGAAGATAATACAATAAAATCCAAGAAATGTAATTTAGAAAGGCTTCCTGCTCAAGCCTTGAAAAAAAATATGTTATAATCCCATCCTTAGGGTCACAGAAAATCTTGTTTATTTTATTCCTTCTACTTTGTTTTGTGCCTTTTGGGGCTTCTTGCAGAGTAATGCATCATCTGCCTGGGATGGTTCTTAGTGTGGGTCTGCTGCATTCAGCTATTTCTATAGAAACACGCAGGAATATTTTCTGTTGGAGCATAGCTGCTGCGCTAAGGGTGCTGCAGCACAGACAGCAACTGTTGTGTTGGATTGTGATTGTAGTGGTCCTGCTCAAAATCTTATGATTTGATGAATTACAGGGAATAGGACTACACTATGCTTTTGACATAAGTGTGAATGGAGATGCTGGAAACTTGGAAATACAAGAAAGCTTTTTGTGTTCAGACTTGTCCCCAGGGAAGCAAACGGCTGAGTTTTGGAGTGACTTCAGTGGGAGGGAGGGTCAGGGTGTGGAGCCACCCTTATTGCTTTTGTACCTTTTCCTTTGGCTTTGTTCTCCAGCACCGACACGCTGCTGTGCCTGGCTGTCCCACCAGAGAAGGGAGGGAGATAGTGTCAGCTTTGGAAGGTGGAGGAGGACTGAGAGATCCGTAGCAAAGGAGGCTTCTCGCTCTTGGGGAGGGCAGTGTAGCCCAGTCATTTGAACCAGTCTTTTGTGAGAGATTCCCAGCTCTGACTGATTTCTCAGGAACAGTTTAATGCAGTGGTTCTATTATTATAATTGTTGTTGTTGTTATTATTATTGAGCCAACCATGGCAATGGCAGATCCTAGCTTTGTGGTTTCAGATTTTAACAGTCTTTCTCCACTCCTACAGATACGGCTGGTAAGAGTCCTTGAATGAGGGGATTATTCCTTTTCTTTTTCCCACAGCATCTTAGATTAATATTCTGACTCAGCTGTCAGAATTTTTCTCCCTTCATCTACTTTATTGGCAAATGTTTACCTTTTCAAAAGGTCTGGTAAACTGTTCATTGTAATTTTATTTCACTATTTTTATTTCTTTTGGGTACCTGCCAGCTATATGCCATTCTGCTCACTATAACCCGAATCTGAGCCACAACAGTTTCTGCTAACTTTATAAATTCAGTTTTCTGTGTTTTCAGTAGGGATAGGGATTCCATGAACTATTCTCTCTAGAATTAAACACTTTAGTCTTCAGTTAGCATGTGTGTCTTTGTTGTGATGTATTTTGATGTTAAGCTTTTAACGGGGATCCTACTCTCGTCTGCTGGAATATGTTTCCTCCTGCTGTTGTCTCCAATTATACGTATCTTGGAGAGCAAAGCAGCCTTGTTAGGTAAAGATGACCTCCTTTGGACTTACTCCTTCACTCTCTTCAGGTGCATACTTACAAGTAAGTGAGCAGTGATGCAAAGTAATAAAATCAGTCAACTGAACTCAAGTCCCTTTAGATCTAAAACTATAACTAAGCAGTCAATGGAGTTTACAGTGCCAGTCCTCTGTATCACTAGCAGAGGTAACAATTGAGGTTTGGGAGGGAAATCTAAACTGGGAAACTGCAGTACTACTCGAAAAACTTTGCAGAGGATTTTACTG